>NW_026000249.1:29700116-29819266 GCF_001458135.2 Marmota marmota marmota
TAGCCTGGGGGGGGGGTGCTTCACCATTCAATGTCGCTTTTTCTTAATCCTAGCCATACCTTATAAATAGTCCCTAAATTCTTTTAAATCATGCCCTTTCAGAATCCCTTTTAATTCCTGCCAGCATCATGACCCATATAGGAGTGAAGGAAGATACACAAATTAGAAGCCCAATGAAAGAAATTAAGGGTTCACTATAGTAAGGTTTTTAAATACATATTATTTATCTTGAAATGTCCAATTCTTCCATTTTTCCATTATTGAATCACAAGCTAAAATTTAAGACTCCAACTATGCAGCCAGATTGCTTAGCTCTTACCAAATCCACAATTACTAGCATGAAACCTTTGAAATATACTTAACCATTTTGAGTTTTAGCTTTCTCATTTGTAAAATAGAGATCATAATAGTACCTACCTTATTGGAGGTATTGTGAAGATTAATTGAGTACACGTGAGTGAAATGCTCACAACAGCTCAATAAGAACTTATTAAATGTTAGCTGCCACCATTACAGTGGTTATTATTATTTCTTCTCATTCTCTTATCCAAAATGTGAGAGGCAGCATGACTCAGCACACTGAATTTAGAGCCAGAAGGACTATTTGCTTGCTAACAGGTTGTTTCCTTGGTCCCCTGTATAAAATTATTTAGCTGAACAGAAAGAAACTGAATACTTGAATCAATTCTGAGAAGTTCCTACATTCATTCCATTTGTTGCACTCAGTGTGTTAGTGCCCACGCTGGAATTCTGGAATCTTCTCTGTCTTTTCTCCTTCAAAAGCCTCTTCAACTAGGCCAAAGAGTAAATCATGCTCTCCATCCCAGAAAAAGAAAACAGGGTTTTGTGGCTCACATTTGATTGCAGGAATGTGAGGCTAAGGCAGAATTCACTCTGGTGTCATATGTCTGTTTCCCCAAGCCTATTCTATTCTCAGTGTATTTGGTTTTAAGCCTGATGGAGATGAAAAATCAGGAGTTTTGCAGTTTTTAGATCTGTAGCTAACATATTCTGGAGACACCACAAACAAGACATGATAGAGGATGAATCATAGTTACTACTCAATGGTGCTAGCAGAATAAGAATCCTACTTAGTCAAGGTTCTTTTAGTTGTAAGTAATAGAAACCCACTCAAACTTGTTTATACCAAAAGGAGAAATTTATTATGAGAACATAGGGATAATCACAGAGCTCAAGGGCAGGAAATGGAGCCAAGCCACTTTGTGAATTGGAACCATGAGAAGAAAGTGATAACAGCAGGTTGAGCTTGTCTGTCTCACTGCCTGCTTTCTCCCTATGTGGCTTCCTCATTATTTATCATTCTCAGAATGTTTTCTCTTCATGCATGGTAGATAATGACAGGCCTTCATTTCCTACATTTACTTGTCCTCCCTATGGCCATAGGAAGAGACCAGCCAACTATTCAGAACCTCAATTGTGCATTCCAAGGAGAAAGAGACTGATTGGTCCAGCTCAGGGGCAGTGTCTGTCCTGGATCCAATGAACTCTAACCTGAGGCCCAGATTCCCATAATGCAAGATGTGAGGATTCCCTCCTGTGGGTAAAGGGAGTGATCCTCATAAAAACAAGGGGGCTTAATTTGGCGACAGAAAGACATTCTTAGAGGCCTCTCTCTCACTTTTATTTCCCTCTTTCCATTATTTTCTATATTTTTGCATGATACAAACAAATTCATCTTATATAAATAAAAACTAAGGAATCCCTGTTCATTCTGTTCATTCTGTTAACAAGTTCTTCATATTCTTACATTAACTGAACTTCTCTCATAAATTAGATCTTCAATTAAAAAAACCTCAGGATCTTGGAAATTTATGGAACTAAAGATGCTAGATAATAGGGGTTCCTTGTAATTCAAAACCAGATTTTTTAGTTGGGTATTTACTATATATTGTAAATATCATTATGTTTTGTGAAGAGTCAAATTATCTTAGATTTTGCTGTGTCTTCCAGAGATCAGCTTGAGGGAACATTTGTGGAGTTATTGACATCCTGTGGTCTGAAGAGAGAGGCCAGGCTCCCAGTTTGGATTGCAATTACCTCCTTACTTCAGGATGCTGTAACCCATTAATGGACTGAATGTAGTTGGTCCTTTATGAGTTGGTACAATGAGTCCAGCCTGGTCACATGAATGGAATGAGGATTTTCCAGAAGTGAGAGCAATGGTAGCAACAGTAGGGAAAGGAGAATGCCCTCATTATACATTGAATGCTCAGCAGTATCTTGCAGGATATTTCAAGATGCCCATCTCTTTATGTGTGTGTGTGTGTGTGTGTGTGTGTGTGTGTGAAAGAATGGATGATAACTGAAAGGAAAGCAAGGAACAGGGAGGTGGGCGAGCAAGAAAGGAAAGACGGAGACCAGGCACAGATACACACAAGAGTTTATTTTTCAGAGCTGACAAATGAAGACCATATTTATAGGAGAGAGGCAAAACAGGCTCGAGTTCTGGAACTTTTATGGGGGAGGCTCAGGAATCAGAGCTGGGGGTCCTAATGCGGGCAGGTAAGGGTGGAGTTTGCATGAGGGAGTGGGGCGCCTTTCTCAGAAAGGTCCTTGGACAGGAAAGTGAGGTTTTTCTTAAAATGGCGGCTGTCACTATAAATGGTCATCCAGATGCTAAGCAAGGATCTTACAATAACTACTGGGCAGAAACCTTGGCAGTTTAGTGATTTGGGTTGGCTTGGGCCTTAGGAATGTGGTTGGGACTGTATCGAGAGAAGTGACTCAGAATTCCAAGTGTGATAATGCTTTGTGTTTCTCAACAGCATCATGTTCTTGTCATTTTGCTTAGTATCAAGCCAAGAGCATTAGAATCATCATGGAAGGACAATTTCTTCTACAGTCTGATCAAGCAGGCCTAGGATGTGGGGGGATGGGGCTTTGTTGTCTTACAATAATCAAACTGGACATAAGAAGCAAACTGATTAAGCATTTTGAATAGAAAGACAAATAAACTGTCTGTGTGGCACCTTTTTTTAAACTTTATAAGTTTCTCATTCTTAGGATCATTCACTGTCTAGCAAGTAACACTGCCTTGACCTTCAACAATGATTCCTGGAAGCCCACAGGGAAATCAGACAGCAAGCAATGGCTTCATCCAAAGCAGGATTTTAATTTAGCATTTCTGGAACACAAACTGAAATGGATGCCATAAGAGCTTTAAGTAGGTGTCACCATTGCTTAATGAGTTGAATAATATGTATCGTTGTACTGGTCAGTCAAAGAAAGTCACCACCCAGACCATTTAAGATAAAAAGGCATGAGAAACAAAGTAATAAAATATATGTTCTCCTCTAATTCTCCAGCACTTTTTCTTCACTGTGATTGATTAGAGGAGTGATTTCTAAAAGGCATTATTTATTCTTTAAACAAATTTTTATTGAGGACCAGCTGTGTGCAAAGCATTATTCTAGGCTATGTGTAAATGAACACCAGCACATGGACAGGTATAAAAAAGGGGACAAATAGCATGGTAAGGAAAAGTGTGAGCACAGAAATTCTTTCTTATTTCTTCCTACCTTTGTTTTGTGACAACTCTATTTCATCATTGACCCAAAAGGATATATTAATAACTTGACAGCTGGTAATGTTTCTCTCGATCCCCTTATTATTTCTTTCTGTGGCAAAAAAGCTGGGAGAGCTTGTCTGACCTAACTTTCCTATGCACATGCATGAATATTCTACAGTGAATCTCAACATCATGTACATCCACAAGAGACTAACTTAAAAAAAAAGGTAGATAAATAAATAAATAAATAGATAAATAAATAAATAAATAAAAATAAATAGCAGAATGGTCAGTAGAGGAAAGGGAACCGGAGTGGGAGGAGGGAGAGGGTAAGGGTAAGCACTGGTAACTGAACTGGAACAAATTATATTACATGTATTTATAATTATGTCAAAATGAATCTATCGCCCATGGTCCCGCCAGGTCGATGGAATTGGGATCACTCTGCGTGGTTTGGGCTGGCAGCAAAAAGACCACATGGACACGAAAGTAACTTTTTCACAAATGGGGGTTGCAGAGGGCTCTATGACCTCAAGGGTCCTCTTCTACAGTGGAATGCAAGAGAGTGCATGCACTCAGAATCTCTCTATTAGGGAAAGGACATTTGATAGAATATTCTACCCAAATAAGGCAGGGGATAATGTTTCAAAGGGGGGTTGCCCAAACCCATTGGGTAATGCTCAAGTCCAGAGCTGAAGCACTTCCTTACAGAGTGAAGGTAAATGTCACTTGCTATGCACAGCACGTGGCATCTGTGGCCAGTCCAATAACCTCTTTACTCAAGGCTGAGAGGGGATGCTTGGCTAGTGGACAGGGTGGCCCCCCACATAAATCCTAATACTATGTATAGCTAATGTGAACCAATAAAATGGGAAAAACATTCAGTAATGAAAAGGAAAAAAATTCTGGCTTTTTAAGATAATGGGTTACTGGACTCAATGGAAGAAATCCTGAAAGGAAAGAATTGCTTCTAAAAAATTTAAAGGGCAAAAGGATATAGGGGAAATCTACTCAGCAATGTGTTTTTACTATGTTAATAACTGCTTCAAGGCCAATATCAGAAAATACATGATGGAGTATGAGGAGAAAATTTGAACATGTGTGATATGGAATGAGAATATGCTCCTGGGAAAGTAAAGGCTACCTCCCATCTATTTAACTCTCCATGATGGGTATCTAGCACAGGGTATGATACATAATTGGTGCTCATTCCATTTCTTGTGTGAATGAACACATGTAATGAGATAATGAGTATAAACGTATGAGAACTGAAGTGAAAGGAAAGAATATACAATGAGGGTTAATTCTGGAAGACTTCATAGGCTTTGGGATGGGCATCATTGGGAATGGAAGATTTGGAATGCTAGAGGACAATATTCTAGGCAGAGGGAGCTGGAGGGATAGAGGCAGAGAGGCTGCAGTTTGAAGGTGGGAAAGGAGAATGTTTTATAGTAGAACAAGTTCTAAGCTGGTGACCAAGAAAACAGAAGGGCCTAAAGGTAAGTTAGGACCAGTTAATGGGAGACCTGAAGGGCTCCATCTGACTTTAATCTGATGGTCAGTGAGGAACCATCAGGGCTTTTTAAAAAATTGTTTTTAGTTATATAGGACAGCAGAATTCATTTTGGCATAATTATATAAGCATGGAATATATCTTAATCTAATTCTGACCCCATTACCTGTCCTTACCCTTTCTTTTCCCCACCTCCTGCTCCCTTCCTTCTATTGATCTTTCTGCAATTTTACCCATAGTTATTGTTTTATTTAGCTTTTTCACCACTGTGACTGAAAGACCCAACCAGAACAATTTTAGAGGAGGGAAAATTTATTTGGAGGCTCATGGTTTCAGAGGTCTCAGTCCATAGACAGCAGGCTCCGAGCATTCCTTGGGGCTCAAGGTGAGGCTGAACATCATGGTATAAGAGTGTGGTGTAAGGAAGCAGCTCACATGATGATCAGGAAGCAGAGACTCCACTGGCCAGATGCAAGTATCTACCCCAAAGCCATACCCTCAATTCCCACCTCCTCCAGCCACACCCTACCTGCCTTCAGTTACCACTCAATTAATTCCTTCAGGGGACTGTCTCACATGTGAGCTTTTGGGGGACACCTCACTTCCAAACCATAAAAACTATTTATTTTTTAAGAATTATTTTCTTGAGGATGTACATAATGGTGAGATCCACTATAGCTCTTAAAGAGAGAACAAAAAGTGTATTTTACAAAGAGGCACATCTTTATTTTGCCTTATAGGATTTGTGTTTTCTAGTTATCATTCTTGTCACCATCACTATCACCACCTTTAATTAATATTTAGTACTCAAAGTTTAGAAAACAATAGTCAAATTCCCTATTAAATTTGGTGACTTCACCACATGCATTTACCTTTTTTTCTTCCCAATACCAAAATTATGTAATGGAATGGAAATGCATAAACTCATGGCAATAAAGAGAATGCTGTAAGGTGGGGTGGGAGCAGATGAGAAAGTTCTACAAATTTCTGGAAGACAGAACACATATGCAAGAGTTCACACTAGTGAACAAAACAGGCAAAAAACACCATAGCACATAAAAAATGCAGAGGGGCCATAGTTAAAGAGGGCACATCTTGTCTTGCTGAACTATAGCTATAGATAGGGAGAAGATATGAGAAACTAATTGGAAGTCTGACTATGAAACAGAAATCTCAACCATTCATCTTGAATTCAGTGCATGTAGTATGTCTATCACTCAAGGAAAAAAATAAAGAATTTTACTCAAAATAAACTGAATGTCACCTGATAAAAATTTCTATATTCTGCCATTTAATAGCTACACAGTCAGCAATATACAAATTTGCAGAACTCCTATCATTTATTTCTCCCCCAACTTCCACCTTCACAGTGGGCACTTAAAGAAAACCTCCATTTTGGGAAAAAAACAACATTTAGGTAAATAAACAGATAAATGTAATTCCAGAGGTAGGAGACAATTTGAAGGGGAAAAGAGAGTTTGAAATTCAGAAGGAAAAATACTGTATTAATACAAGTACAGGATATTATAAAATATGAAAAATCCAAGAACACAAACACTTAGAAATTAAAAACATTTTTATGAAGTAAAAGTGTATGGAAGAGTTGGAAGATAAGGTGAATAAAAATCTTCTCAAAAATAGAGTATATTTGTCAGGGAAACAGAACCAATAGGAGATATCTGTACCTATATCTTTCTATATATCTATATCTATGTAAGAAGGAATTGGCTTGTGGGATTGTAGGGACTGACTAAGCAAATCTAAACTTCAGAGTGGGGATAGGTGGATCAGGGGATGGGGCGTGATGGATAAGGGTGCAGGGTTTCTCTTTGAATTGACAACAGTATCCTAAAATTGTGCTGACTGATGTACAACTATATGACCATTCTAAAAACCATTGCATTATCCACTTTAAATGGGTGCATGGTATGGTATAGTATGGTACGGAAGTTGTATCTCAATAAAGCTGTTGTTCAGAAAGTTCATGATATCTAACTGGAAGCTCTTCAAGAGGAAAACATGCTATTATCTGGCCAGTCTAGAGCAGTTTTTACAAAGAGCTCTCTAACCTATACTGTCTTCTAGTTTAACCTGGACTCACTATGTTTTCTGAATTTATGTCAGCCACTTTCTTTTGGTAGCTCACAGCAGCTGTGCCCTTGACTGAACTTTCACTTCAGACCCAGCTCCTCCCTCTAGCTGGTCTCTAGTGCTTGTCCTGTTCACCCAGGTCTGCACATGTGTCAGGGTCCGTATACGCATCTCCACCAGCCCCAATACTGCCTCCCCCACATGAGTCTGCCAGGCAATTTGTAGCACATCATGAAATTAGCCTTCCCTGAGCCAATGCTGGTACATCCTTCCCAAAGTAATGCTTACCAGTTTCAACACAGGTGAGGCTGGGAGACCACTGGTCAAGATGCTGAAAAGGAGGTTCTCACACTAGCAGGGAATTGTAAAGGAATGGCCAGTGCTTTTCAAAGTTTAATGTGTATACAAATCAGCTGAATCGACTGGGGATCTTGTTAAGATGTGGATGCTGATTCAGCAGTTATGGAGCCTGAGGTTGTGCATGTCTAATTAGCTCCCAGGTGACACTCCAGCTGCTGGTCCAGGACCCTAATTTGAGTACCAAGGTGCCAGACCATCTCTGAGTTCCATTTCAACTCTGACATTCCATCTTGTACTTGATCAAGGTGATCACACACCCAGCTACTTCCCATCCCACACTGTTAATGCAATCCCCAAACTGCTCCTGCAAAGGGTTTTCTCTGCAGGTCCTTGTAGTTCAAGTTTCAATGTAACAGAATGGAAAATGCTTTTCTCTTATGCAACATAATGTTGCTAGTATTAAGCAGTAGATTGGCCAAATATGGAACATAAAATACGATCAAAGAACTATTGGAACATCTCTGTCTCTCCAAAGTTAATTAATTTCTGGGGAATGTTTTTTATTTGACTTATATTTAAGTGTCATTTGTGAATGGATGGTATATAAAACCATTTCTTGAAATTGGCAAAGTGTGCCAGGAATAAGAGAGAGAACTCTAAAGTGCCATGATAATTTTTATCACAACCATAGATTTACAAGCTTACAAGGTCAGTAGGGTAAAATCTATAGATTTACAGGTTACACTAATTGTTATCATCACTGTTACTATTAATTTTATTATTCATTTAAATAAGAATAATTCATTAAAATGGTTTAAAAAGTCAATTTGTGCAGAAAATGTATAATAAAAAGTACGTTGTCCTGGATATCACCCCTTCCCAATTGCATCTGTTTTAAAATGACTCTAGCCTTTTTTGTAGGTTCCTCCAATATACAATTCAAATAAATGAATCCTAACTTTTTCTGTGGATTGATTCTGTGAGTAGAAAAACAAAAAAAATGCATTATTTTAGCTATGTAATATTATTTCCTGCCAGGTGACGTAGTATACTATGACTATACTATGACATGTCCTTTCTCCAAAGCTATTTCTTGAAGTTTCTAATTGTCTTTTTATTGCAGTAATAAATTAGATCCTTTAAATTGAGATATTCTTAGTCAAGGAATGCTTACTTTATTAGTTAAAAGTGTCAGAAACAACAATTAATTGTACATTACAAAATAGCTATTAGAGAGGAATTTGAATATTCCCAACACAAAGAAGTGAGGTAATGGATAAGCCAATTACCGGGATCTGATTGTTGCATACATAGTGTAGACAATTTTTGAAATATCATCTTGTAGCCCATGAATATGTACAATTATTACATGGCAATTAAAAGTTAATAATAAATTAAACATTTAAAAACTGTCAGAAAATTCCCAGGTTTTCTTTCATTACTGTAACATGGTTTTTGGACCTGTCTGAATTTTGTTTTGTCCCTGACCCATCCTTATTCCTAGTTTTTAGTAAAGTCAGAGCTCAGATTTCTTCCGGATACAGGATAAGAGGGAATATACAGCTCTTCAAAGCTTGCTCTGGAGTAAAAGACCAGCAAACCTTAGATTATTATCTGAGCACTGGAAGGTCAAGGTTCCTTTCTTTTACATCAGTATTTTTCAACTTTAGTTCACTACTCAATAGTGGGTCATGAAATCAATTTACTGGGTTACAACTAATATTTTTTAAGAATGAAATTGAGTAGAATAGACAGATTTCATCATCCATAGTAAAGTTCAAGTATTTTTAAAATAATATGTATGTGAATATATTTGGATGTGTGCTCAGGTTACATGTAAAATAGATATATTATTTATTTAACTGTTGGTTGCTGTCATAAAGGCTCAAAAACACTCCTCTTTTGTATGCCGAGTGGGTCTTTGGCTCTAATCCTGGTTTGGAAGTTGCTCTGCTTGCCCACTGTATACACTCTCCTTGGGATTAAGGTTCTGAGACTTCAGTTTGTCAAACGGAAATTTGGATTCTGCTCCTCTTTCCTGGGATGCATCTTCCCAGGTAGGTTACTAAGACCTGCTATGGTTCAAGATCATGCTGGATTTGTAGGCTTCATCTTTACTGGGACTCCTGATGGGAAACCTTTGGTTTCCCTCAGTGCCTTACCTGGTATATTGATACCCAGAACAGATCATTTCTTGATCAAATTATTTTCAGGGATAATCATGGTTTAAAATTAATAATAATACTGGCTAGCAAGGAAATGCAGACATTGATAATTTTCTTTGAATATATTATTCCAGTAAATAAAATAATTAAAATAAAAGATCACAGTACAAAAAAGATAAAAGGTATAGATGAATACTTTCTAATTACATTATTGTCATTTTGAGAAAGAGAGGGGGAGGGGACATGGGAAGAAACACTTCTGAAAAGATGATTGCCACCAGGTCCAGAGATTTTAGTTTACATATATATTATGGCATTAAAATAACTGAAATAAATATACTTGGTACAATGGTGCATGCCTATAATCTAGGTTACTCAGGAGGCAAAGGCAGGTGGATTGCAAGTTTAAGGTCAGCCTCAGCAACTTAGCCAGGCTTGAAGCAATTTAGTGAGACACTACCTCAAAATAAAAAATAAAAAAGGGCTGAGAATGAGTGTCCCTGGGTTCAATTCATGGTACCAAATAAAAAAAGAAAGAAAGAAATAACTGATTTCTGTTTCTATACCTCTACAATCATTTATTGTTTATTTTATATATACATATTTTTTTGGTACTGGAGATTAAACCCAGGGCTTCAAGAATGCTAAGTCAATGCTCTCTACCACTGAGCTACATTCCCAGACCTGTTTTGTAATTTTACTTTGAGACAAGGTCTTGTTAAGGTTGCTGAGACTAGCCTCAAACTTGTGATCTTCCTGTCTCAGCCTCCTAAGTAGCTAGGATTATAAGCATGTACTACCATGTCCACCAAAATCTACTATTTAAATATAAGGATGATTTGGATCACAGGAGATGAAAACAGGAACTTCATTCAAATTGGCTCATGTCATTCAGAACTGTCTTCTCTAGAAATGTAGATGAGTTCATGTGTATGGAGTTGGGAATGTAACTAGGAGTTCTTTGATTCACTTCCTTGAAAATGTCATGTTGATTAAAAAATAAACAATGAAAAATGCTATTTTAAAGTTTACATATATATTATGGCATTAAAACTTAAAAAGTAACTGTAGCAGCAAGAGATCTTTCTGGGGAAAAACAAGGACTATTTTCTCACCCACTTGTTTAGTATTACCAGTGCATGGTGAAAATAAAGCAGACCACACAAGGTGATGTTATTGATGTTTTAAAATCATCTACAAACAATGCACCCCCTTATTGCCTGTACCTGGAACTGACCGTTCCCACTGCCTCACCTGTGGTAAGCCAAATACCAGGAAGAAAAGGTACTCCCACTCTATCATTGGTTCTTTTGAGAATGTGTTTAGAGCCCTTGAATAGCATTAGGGAAATGAACCTGTGGAACACAACACAATGAATTTTGCTCACAGCTAGCCCCTCATTTTCTTTTGCTGGGCTCTAAGCCAGGGAACAGGTTTATGGACTTTTCTTGGCTCCAAGGGAGCACTCCCAGTGAGTATGTATGGAGAGATGTTGGGTGGACTAAGGAAAACCCACAGAAATGAATTTGGCTACACAGTCTTCATAAAATGCATGTATATGCCAATGGGAGGAAAGCCCTGGACACTCCATAACACTCCTCAGATAAACTAAAATCTAATCTAAATCTTGGGTTATATTTGCCAGTATATCACAAGTTCACTTGATCCCATGCCCCCCCCATTCCCTCTCTGCTCCCCACATCCATTCTCAGTTGTTTTTCTCTCAGTTACAAAAACCAACTCAAAATAAACTTTCCTCAGATTCACTAATCTGAGCCATGAATCTCTTCGATTTGCCTTTGCTTTTATTTTTCTCACTTTTCAAGCAGGGGATTGCATGAGAACAACTCACTCTGCCTTCAGCATTATAAATGTGCCTCCTCAGTTTGCTCTCTCCGTTGTTTCAATGTCAAGGGTCTTAATTTTGTGTGTGTGAAGCTTACCAAGTTAAGTCCACCCAACCTAGTCTACAATTCAGAGCCCAAGGGGGTAGATTCTTCCAGGGAGAACAAGATTTGAAAAATAGGGCTGCAGTTATAGCTCAGTGGTAGAGAGAGCACTTATTTTTTTTTTTAATTTTTTATTGTTGGTTGTTCAAAACATTACAAATTTCTTGACATATCATATTCGACACTTTGATTCAAGTGGGTTATGAACTCCCACCTTCACCCCATACACAGATTGCAGAATCACATCCGTTACACATCCATTGATTTACATATTGCCATACTAGTGTCTGTTAGGGCTGGGGATGTGGCTCAAGCGGTAGCGCGCTCGCCTGGCATGCGTGTGGCCCGGGTTCGATCCTCAGCACCACATACAAAGATGTTGTGTCTGCCGAGAGAGCACTTATCAGCATGTGTGAGGCACTGGGTTTGATCCTCAGCACCACATAAAAATAAATAAATAAATAAATTAAAGGTATTGTGTCCATCTACAACTAAATTTTTTTTTTTTTTTAAGATTTGGAAAATGGAAGAACATCTTCGTTCTAGTGAAATCATTTCAAACACTAACTCGCTGGTTCCAAACCATTTTCCCATCTTATTTGGAGCTCAACATTCTCTTGCCTAAATTCTGTGTAAGAACCAGCTTAGGCTTCTTGATTTTTCTTCATTTTATACACACTTGTGGCCTGCCTTGTATTGTTGGGCCTCCTTCTGGTCTCAGTGACAGCTTGGCCTGTGCTTCCCCTTCAGCTTTCAACCAGCTAAGAAGGTGCTCCCATTTTTGAAGCTTCAGTTTTGACATCTGGATCTTCACTGGTCTATTATTCCAGCCAAATGGTCTTTGTCCTTCCCCTATATTCCTTACTGTGCTGTTGTCCTATGTCTTGCAGAAACCACTGCTCTGCACTGTAGATATTCATTTGGGTATCTTATGCAGTCAATAGACTATAAACCACCACAAACCATGAAGATATGCATCTTGAACAATTTTGCATCCACTATAGTATATAGCACATACACTAGAGGAGTGTATGCATAGTAAATTTCTTAGTGGATAATAACTTGAAAATTAAGAAAATGAGAGTAACAAAACATTTGCACCAATTTGAGGATATGTGTGTATACAAAGCTACTATTTAAAAAACCTGCCATGGTTACATTAATATAAAGCCAAACCTTTCAAAACAATAAGGAAAAGAAAAATACTCCAAAAGGTAATTTGGGAATGATATGAATATTTTTTCCATATGTTTATTTAGATAGCTATGTTTTTTTCTTTTGTGGAATGTTTGTTTACTATCAATAGCAATCAAGGACATACAAATTAAAACAATAGCACAAAAACCATTTTGGGGCAACTGGGGAAAGTTTTGGGTAAAAAGTGTGATACCTACTGTTGGGAAGAGTTCCACATGGAATCTCATACTGCTGGGAGATGGTAAAGGGAGAGAACCTTTCTGAATGGCAGCTCGTATCAAGAGACTTAAAATGTGCATATTCTAACTACTTTGGAAAAACGTTTGACAGTATCTACTGAAGCTGAACATATGCCATCGTTACGACCTAACAATTCTTCTCCTAGGTACATATCCAACAGAAGTGTGTACATATGTTCATCAAAAGACTGTTCTGGAATCTTCATAGCAGCATTATTCATAATAACCCCAAATCAGAAAGTACTCAAATGCCTATCAACACTAAAATGGATAAGAAAGTGTGACATATGCACACCATGGAATATCATCCAGAAATGAGACTGAAGAAGTGATTGCTACACCCATCTACAGGGATGAATTGCACAAATGACATGTGTTGAGTGAAAGGACCCAGAAGAAAAAAAAAAAGAGTATGTCCCATATGAATAATTCCTTTTATATTGAGGCTTCAAATAAGGTAAAACTTATTTCTTTTGTGAAATATAAGGATGCTGGTTACCTTTGGGGGATTAGGAACTGAGAAAGTGGATTTAGGAGTGCTGGCAATAATTTTTGATCTGGGTGTTATGTGTTGGTTCCATGGTTGTGTTCACTTGATAGAAACTCATCAAAGCAATTCATTTCTGATTTGTGAACTTTTCTGTGTGCATGTTGTGCTTCAGTAAAAAGTATTTAAAGTCTGAATGCTCTTTGGCCCAGTAATTTCACAACTAGTACTTTATCCTGGTGAAATAATTATAGATGTCCACAAAGAATTTATAAGGCAAGGCATTTTACTCAAAGTATTCCTTTGAACAGTGAGAAATTGAAAATCATTGAACAATAGAGAAGTGGTCAAACATATTATGATAGGATATTTACATCCCCAGAAAGTCATGTTTATGATGACTATATAATGGCACAGGAAAATATGATTTCATGTAAAGTAAAAACAAAGCAGAAGGCTCAACTGTATCCAAAGAAATGTATTCATGTTCAAGGCCAACACTGACTATTTTGGAGGGTAGATTTCAGGTGATATTATTTTCTTCTTTATATTTTAATTTGTAATCTAAATTGTATGCAATGATTACATTATTACTTTATAATCATAAAATATATTTAATTTTCTTATAATGTCATGATCCAAACAGGTTTGAGTCTTTTTTTTTTTTTTTTGCCTATGAAAGCAGAAAAGTGCCTTGGCCCTCAAGTCAATTGTCTCTCTCCAGGCCTCCTGACTCCAATAGAAGTATCAGAAGCCCATTGAAAACCTCACAAATCCTGGAGGGAGTTAAAAAGTGAATTAACCTCATTTCTGAACAGCAAATGTAGACTGGCTATAGGAGATAGAAATTGTAGGAGGGAGGAAGCTAGATAAGAGGAATACATTATTTTCCCCTTTCCCAGACTTACAAAGAATTTCCCATCCATGGGCTGGGAGAAAGAACTGTTGTAGAAGCTCCCTGTTCTCTTTCATCCAGAGTTCCAGAGTTGGATAGTAGCAGCAAAGGACAAACCCTGGGTGCTGTGTGTGAGGCTGAATGACAACTATCTCGTGCTTCTCATGAGGACATGGTTTAATGTCCTGAGCTGAAGGAGTGCAGCATTTCTTGGATTATGGCATCATGACTTTATGAATTGATCTATACTATAAGCAAATGATTGTACATTTTAACTGTAATATAGACAGTTCATCTTAGTTATGTTTATTTACAAAACATCTTTAAATAAGTGTAGAGAAATTCATGATGGTTCTCAAGACAGAACATCTTGTTCTGATTGTTTTATGGTCAAAGGGTTACTAATGCAATAATTTTCAGAATGTTCAGAACATTTTCCCAGGTCATAGACTATTTGCTGAGTGGAAGGTCCTAGTTAAAAGTGTCATAAAATGTCAAAATCAGTCCTGTTCAAATGCCTCATATCTGTAATTATGTTCATTGCAAGTGCTAAAATATTAACTATTATATAAACAATGTAACTGTGTGAGCTGCACCTCAATAACTTGATAAGAAAAGGAGGTACTTTGTGAGAATTAAGTACAATATGTGTCTATCTACCTATCTATAGCTATCTAGTTAGAATGTCAATTGGTGGGAATGAAAGAGAAGTGTATAGAACTGAAGAGACATTGTGCCAGAGGGATGGTTAGCTTTATACATCAAATAAAAACCTGGAAAATGGTTTGGAGGAAAAATGTCCTTCCCTCTGAAAGGACCCCATCAGTTTTACTACAGGTTACATATTCCTAATGTGGCAGCAATTCAGAAAGTTATGGAGGGCCAATTTCATCCAATCATATACCTTCTTATTACCTGCTTTGATGCTTCATGAAGATGGAGACCATGTAGTCTTGTTTACCACTGTATTCCTCATGTGCACACGGTTTGTCCTTGGATTAATTTCCCACAGCTGCTGTAATAAATGGTCACAAACTTGGTGTCTTAAAACAATCAAAATGTATTCTACTGAAATACTGGAGGCCACTGGTCTTAAAGTATTATCAGTTGGTAAAAATCAGAGCGTTAGCATTAGGGCCACACCCCTTCTGGGAACTCTAGAGGACAGTTTATTCCTTGTCTCTTCCAGCTTCTGGTACTGCCAGACTTCCTTGGGTTGTGGCCACATCACTTCAATCTTCAAGTCTGTATCTTCAAATCCCTGTCTGCTCTATCCTTCTTCACATGCCCTTCTCCCTGTATATATATAGTCAAAGCTCTCTCTGACTCTCTCTTAAAAGAATACTTGTGATTATATTTAGGGTCCACACGGATAAGTCCAGGATAACATACCCATCTCCAGTTTCTTAACTTGATTACATCTGCAACCCCTGCCCCATTTTTTCAAATAGTATTTATAGGTTTCAGGACTTACGACCTGATATATTTGGGCTCCATTAATAAGGCTACTACAGTGATCAATAACTATGTCTTAATGAATGTTGATTCTGCCAATACAATTTTTTAATCCATCTAGAAATTTTATTTCTCATTTTGAATTAATACATTTGTACTCTGAACTTATTGATAAATCTTCTAATGACTCTTGTTAGTTGAAGGTGGCATCCAGTATACAATCATCTCCAAGACTCTAAGAAGATTGAATTTGCTGAGAACATACCAGAGCTAGGCAGAATCATATAATGACTGACTATAGGCCAGTGACTCTAGACAAAGTGTTGTTCTACCCCAGCCCCAGGAAGATGCTTGGAGGAATATATTGTCCATTTTAAGTACTTCTGTGGGGCTTGCTGAAGGGCAGGATAACTGGATTTGGGACAAACCTGGGCTTAGATCGTCCTCTAGTGATGAAAAAGTGATAATATACAACAGAGGACTAGCAGAAAAAGTTGACTTAGAGAGCCATCTAGTGCTGAACTTGTGGAAGTTATTTCAGGTTCAGAGGCAATCTGCTTAGAATTTTTGGAAAGACAGAAAGCCAGATTATCAAGAATGAAATAATGCCTAATTCTTTAATGTCTAGATGACATCACACATAATCAAGATTTTTTAGGAAACCATGATCTCACCTAATGGTCAAAAAGCATGAGAAACTGTCCTGTTAGTAACCAGGATGAGAGAACGCTCAGATGGGGAATTTGAAACAGCTGTTTTAAGGAAACTCAACAAGCTTTAAAAATAACAGAAAAAAATATTTAAAGCTCAAAAAGAGAAAATTAAGAGAGAGATGGAAGCAATTTTTAAAAAGTCAAATAGATATTGAGCTGAAAATACTCTCAGTGAAATGTAATAGAAGGCATCATTAACAAGATAGATCAAATGAAAGAAAAAACTAGTGAGCTTGAAAACAGGCTATTTAAAGACCCACAGCTGAAAAAGAAAAGAGAAATGAAGAGGAATGAAAAAAGCCTGAAGGAACTTTGGGACAGCATTGAAAAGACAAATATTTGGGTTATTAGGGTTTAGGAGTGACTTAAGGATGTCAATGGGATTAGAAATCTTTTCTTAAATATATTTTTTAGTTTTTGATAGACTTTTATTTTATTTATTTATTTACAGTGCTGAGAATCAAACCCAGAGCCTCACACATACTATGCAAGCACTCTACCACTGAGCTACAATCCCAGCCCAGCCACAGAAGTCTTATTTAAACAAATAATAACAGAAAACTTCCCAAGCCTAGAGAAGGATACAAGAATCCAGGTCTGGGAAAGTCAAAGGTCTGTCTGATTTTTAACTCAACCAAGCATACCACCAAGCTCTCAAAGGTGAGATACAAAGAAAAGATTCTCAAGGATGCAAGAGACTAGAAACAAACAAAACAATGACAAATAAGGTTACCATTTCACCTCACAGTAGATTTCAAGTAGAAACTTTAGAGGCCAGGAAAGAATTGGAATACAATTTTCATACAAATTGGAATACAATTTTCATAGTGGCAAATTAAAAAAATTGCCAATCAAGAATATTATACTCAGAGCCAGGCACAGTGGCACACACCTGTAATTTCAGTGACTCAAGAGGCTGAGGCAGGAGGATCACAAGTTCAAAGCCAGCCTCAGCAACTTAGTAAGGCCATAAGCAAATTAGTGAAAGCCATTCTCTAAATAAAGAAAAAGGGGCAGGGCTTCAGATGTGACTCACTGGTTAACACCCCTGGGTTCAGTCTCGGATACCAAAAAACAAAAAAACAAAAACAAAAACAAAAAACACCATACTCAGCAAAGCTATTCTTCAGAAACTAAATTATGCTAAACAAAAGCCAAGAATACATCACCACCAGACCTGACTTATATGGAATGCTAAAGGAAATTATCCAAACTGAAAGCAAAATTAATGAATTAAAAATAAAATTTCGGAAGTTATATACCTCACAGACAAAATTAGAATTTAATATTGCAATCATGGTGTGGGAGGCATTCATATCTTGAGCATGTAGGCTAAAAATAAAAACAATTAAAATATTAAACTACATTAATATATAAAAGATAGGCAATATAGAAAGATATAAGTTCAGGCATCAAAAATTCAAAATGTGGGAAGAAATGGAGGTCAAGTGTAGTTTTTTTATTAATATTTTTCTATGATTTTTGTTTTTTCCCTATTTTTACAATCATCTAAGTTGCTTTCATCTCAAAATAGACTTCTATGAGCAAGATATGTTTATTGCATGCCTCACAGTAACTACACAGCACAAATCTGTAATAGACAAATCAAAGATAATAAGCAAGGAATCAAAATATACTACTTGAGTAAATTACTTAACCACAAAGGAAAGGGAGGCAAAATGAATAAAACTACAATAAAACTAGAAAACAAGTTTAAAATAGATAGAGTAAGAACGTACTTATCAATAATTTCCTTAAACAGTTTAAATTCTCCAATTAAAAGACACAGAGTGACTGAATGAATAAAAACAAGACACAATTATATGTTGCTTATAAGAAACTCACTTTAGCTGTAAGGACACACATAGATTGAAAGTGAAGGGAAGCAATAAGATACTCCATGCAAATGAAATGCAAATGAAAGCAGGAGTAGTTATATAAGATAAAGTGGAATTTAAATCAAAAGTGCTAAAAAGAGAAAAGGAAGATCATTATATAATTATAAGGGGTTCGATTCAGCAAGAAGAAATAGCAATTTTAAATATATCTTCACATAATATCATAGTATCCAAATGTATAAAGCAAATATTGATAGACCTAAAAGGAAAAATAGATTTCAATATAATAGTTGGAGACTTTCACACTCCAATTTCAGTAATGAACACATCCTCCAAACAGAATATCAATAAAGAAACAGAAGAGTTGAATTATATTTAAGACCAAATGGACTTAACAGACATTTTTACACAATATCCCATAACTGCCCAATACACATTGTTTGCATCAGCACATGGAACATTCTTCAGGACAGATATGATAGGCCAAAAAACATGACCCAGAAAATTGTAATTATGTCACATGTCTTTTCCAACCACAATGAAATGAAACTAGAAATGAATAATGAGAAAAACTTTGGAAACTGTACAAATCCATGGAAATTAAACACCTTACTCTCGAGCAACCAACTGATCAAGGAAGAATTGAGAAAAAATAAAAGATTTTTTTGAAACAAATGAAAATGGAGATATAGCATACAAAACCTATGGGATACAGCAAAATCAATTCTTTTTTAATGAGACTACTTTTTTCTTTTTATGTATTTATTCTAATTGCTATGTACAGCAGAATGCATTTCAATTCATAGTACACATATAGAGCACAATTTTTCATGTCTCTGGTTGTACAAAAAGTAGAGTCACACCATTCGTATCTTCATACATATACTTAGGGTAATGATGTTTATCTCATTCCACTGTCTTTCCTACTGCCATGACAACAAAAGCAATTCTAAGAGGGAAGTTTATAGCAATCAATGCTTACCTCAAGAACGCAGAAAGATCTCAAATAAACAACCTATTGCTTCATCTCAAGGTATTAGAAAAACAGGAACAAACCAAATCCCAAATTAATAGAAGAAAAAGGAAATAGCAAAGATCAAAGTAGAAATAAATGAGACAGAGACTAAAAAATACAAAAGATCAATGAGACTACTACTTCTATTTGGCCAGCACTACTATGATACCAAAAGCAGAAAAGAACACAACACAAAAAGAAAAATAGAAACTAATATCCCTGATGAATATAGATGCAAAACCATCAATGAGATATTAGCAAACTGAATCCAATATTAAAAAGATTATTCATCATGATCAAGTGGAATTCATCTCAGAGAGATGCAAGGATGGTTCAATATATGCAAATCAATACACATGATACATAACATAAACAGAATGAAACACAAAAACTATATGATAATTTCCATAGATGCAGAAAATGCATTTGATAAAATTCAATGTCCATTTATAATAAAAATGCTGAACAAATAAGATATATAAGGAATATACCTCAATATAATAGCAGCCACAAAATTGGATGTCCACATTCAGAAGGATGAAACTAGACCCCTATTTCTCACCAGTAACAAAATTGAACTCAAAGTGGATTAAAGGGCTGGAATCATAGCTCAGCAGTAGAGTGCTTGCCTAGCATGTGTGCAGCACTGTGTTCAATTCTTAGCACCACATATCAAAAAATAAATGAAATAAAGGTTCATTGACAATTAAAAATATTCAGAAAAAAAAAAAGAAAATACATTAAAGACTTAAGTGTGAGACCTGAAATGATGAAACTACTAGCAGAAAACAGAGGAGAAATGTTTTAGGACACTGGAATGAGCAAGAATTTTTTTAGACTAGATACCAAAACACAGGAAACGAAAGCAAAAATAGACAAATAGGATTACATTAAACAAATTTCTGCAAAACAAAGGATGCAATCATTAGAGTAAAGAGACAACCTCCAGAATGGGAGAAAATATTTGCAAATTATACATCTGATAAGAGATGAATATCCAGAATAAGTAAGAAATTTTGAAAAACTCATTACCAAAAAAAAAAAAAGGGCAATAGAATTAAATAGACATTTTTTTTTTTCAAATAGCATTCACCATCACTAATCATCAGGGAAATGTAAATCAAAACCATAATATCACCTCACCTTGTAAGAATGGCCATTATCTAAAAGACTAATGATGATATGTGCTAGTGAAGATGTGGAGAAAAGGGAACCCTTGTATGGTATTCATAGGAATATAAATTAGTGAAGCCATTATGAAAACCAGTATGGAAGTTCATTAAAAAAAACTAAAAATAAAACTACCACATGATGCAGCAATCCCAGAATTGGGCATATATTCAAAGGAAAGGAAATCAGTATGTTCAAGAGACATCTGCATCCCTATGTTCTTTGCAGCACTATTCACAGTAGCCAAGAAATGGAAATAGGCAGGCATGGTGGCACATGCCTGTAATACCAGTGGCTCAGGAAGCTGAAACAGGAGGACTGCAAGTTCAAAGCCAGGCTCAGCAACTTAGTCCCTAAGCAACATAGTGAGACCCTGTCCCAAAATAAAAACAAAAAGGGCTGGGGATGTGATCAATGGTAAAGTGTCCCTGGGTTCAATCCCTGGTACCGAAAAAAAAAAAAAAAAAAAAAAAGGAAATAATGTAAGTGTCCATCAATGGATGAATAGAGAGATTTAAAAAATGTGGTATGTATACACATTGAAATAGTATCCAGTCATAAAAAGGAATGAAATCCTGTCATCTGGGACAATATGGTTGGAATTGGAAGACAGTTGGTTAAGAGAAATAAGCCAATCACAGAAAGACAAGTATCATGTGATCTTACTCAGAAGTAAAGTACAAAATAGTAGATATTCTAGAAGGTGAGAGTAGAGTAGTGGTTACCAGAGGCTGGGGAGGGAATGGGGGAAGGAAGAAGGATGAATGGGGAGAGGGGGATCAATTCTTACCAGGTTATAGTTAGAAAAGAGTGAAATGTTTTGGTGTGCTATTGCACAGTAGGGTGGTTATAGACAATGATTATGTACTATATATTTCAAAAATATGGAAGAAAGGATTTTGAATGTTTTCACCATAAACAAATCATGAATGAAGCCTGGTGTGGTGGTACACACCTATAATCCCAGGTACTTAAGAGGCTGAGACAGGAGGATCACAAGTCTGAAGCCAGGCTGAGAAAATTATCAAGACCCTGTCTTGGTGCTGGAGCTGTGGCTTAGTGGTAGAGTGCTCGCTTAGCACATGCGAGGCCCTGGATTTGATCCTCAGCACCACATAAAAATAAATAGATAAAATGAAGGTATTGTGTCCAACTACAACCAAAAAATAATTTTTTTTTTAAATACCCTGTCTCAAAGTTAAAAAGGGCTGAGGATGTAGCTCAGTGTAAAGCAACCCTGGGTTCAATCCCCAGTACCATGAACACATATGAAAAGGTAAATGTTGCAGAGATAGATATGTTTAGCTTGATTTAAACATTACACAATGTATTAAAACATCACATGATACCCTATTAATATGTTAAATGTTTGTGTTTTATGTGTCAATTAATGAAATAAATTTTTTAAACTTACAGCAATTTCAAAATGAAAGTTTGCATATATACTTTTCCTTTCTGTCAGGGATAAATTTTTATGGTTGTAGATAGAATTCAATTTTCAGTTTAAGCCTGCCCTTTTGCTGGAACATGAGCTGCAGAGTGAACTATTGCAGGGCTCAATGCCTTTTTTTGCTTTCAAACACAGAGAAGGTGACTGGGTTGTTCAGGCCCAGCAAGCCTCCCCCTCCTTCCCAGGTCTGCCTTTGCACCTTACATTCTCTGCAGTGCTGGGCGGGGATGATGCCACTCATCAGTCTGGACTCCTCCTCTACAGCCAATGACAAAGGGAGCCCACTGGGTGAGCAGCTTTCCTTGTTATCACCACTAATACCTGGGATCTTTTTGAAGGTGGTTCTTTGAGGACTCTGAAACACTTACACAGATATCCTTGTTATCCCCTCTGTAATCCTTTGAAGTGGCAGACACTGGACAGTTATAAAAGGCAGACATGATGCCAGCCCTGCCCTCAAGTTGACTTAAGCGTATTATGTCTGTATCTGGCATTCTGTCAACCAGTACTCCGCTAATCAGCAGATCTGAACATCAAAGTAGACTGAGATAAAAATCCATGTTATTCACGTAACCCTAAGTCACTTAAGAACACTAAAGGGCTTTTAGAATTATCTGAGAGAAAATTTGTTGTATTCATTATGGCTTCAATATTCAGTGTGGCTTTTGAATAGTCAAAATCTTCAAGAATCTTTAACCTCCAAAGGCTGAATCCTATGGCTGGATTAATGAGAATGCCAATGAACTTTGAGCCTTTAAAAAAATTCAAATATATAAGCTTGGCCCCAGATTCAAGTGGATCAGATCTCTTTGGTGGTATCCAGCTCTCTCCCTCTCTGTCTCTGTTTCTGTCTCTGTCTTCTTTTCCCTTCTTTCCTATCTATTATCTATCTATCTATCTATCTATCTATCTATCTATCTATCATCATCATAATCATCATGATTCATCATTATTATTATTACATCTATCTATATCTATCATCTATCCCTATTTCTATACCTCTCCAAACAGTATATTTATGTATGTATACCTGTGTATATATGTATACGTGTATTATATCCATTTTAACTTATTACGAAAATGTTCAGCTATACCAAAAGTAGAAAAAAATAGATGTTTTAGTTTCTTCTACCTCTTCCCCACCTGGTTTTTTTTTTTTTGCTAGAGTATTTTAAAAGTGAGATCCAGAGGTCAGATCATTTTTTTTCCATAGATGTCAATGATTGTATCTATAGATAAGGACTTTTATTTTTATTTTTTTTAAAGAGAGAGAGAGAGAGAGAGAGAGAGAGAGAGAGAGAGAGAGAGAATTTTTTAATATTTATTTTTTAGTTTTCAGCGGACACAACATCTTTGTTTGTATGTGGTGCTGAGGATCGAACCCAGGCCGCACGCATGCCAGGCGAGCGAGCGTGCTACCGCTTGAGCCACATCCCCAGCCCAAATAAGGACTTTTAAAGGAAACATGACGCAATATCATTGGCACTCCCAGAAAGTTAACGATGATTCTCTATTAAATAATGTTCAGTCTGTGTTTGATTTTTCCTAGCTGTCTCAAAAATATCTTTTATGTAGTACAGAAAATCAGTACTCAAGTTTCACACATTGTATTTGTATTTCACACATTGTTGATGTTTTCCATGTCTCTTCTGACCTATGATTGTTCCTCCTTCCTTTCTTAATATAGATACTCACTTTATCCAACCAGAATTATATAGACTTGTTTCCACTCCTTTTTATAGCTGTATAGAACTCTGTTGGGTGGATGTGCCATATTTAATTTAATCCTTCACCTGATGATAAATATTTGAGTTATTTCTAATCTTTGACTATTATGAACAGTACTGCAATGATTAGCCTGGTGCATTCTTTTCATATTTTTGCCAATATATCTTTGGTATACATTTGTGGAGGTAGGATTACTGGGTCTATTACTGCATATTTTAGTTTTCTCTATCAGAAGATCCTGTTATTTTGATAATATACTTTGCCTTCATCTGAACTTTAGTGCTATTTTATGGAGAATGATATTAATTGCTAACTTGTCATGTTGTCATTAGCTTTCCTTTTGTTCCCTGTGATCTCCTTTCACTGGGAGAGGTGACTAGCTTTAAAGTTTGGAGGTCTTTGTCACAGCTAAATGGGCTAAATGGTTAACTAGTCTGCAGGCTCTGAAGATTATCAGCAACCAGCAATCCAATTCATTTACAATGCAGTTTATTGGCATTGGCAAATTACATGTGTAATCTGTTTGGCTTAAAATTCTCTGAATATTTTATGCCTGAAAATTAGTATTTATATTTCAAAATCTACAAACAGCAGCCCCATGGGACCCCTCTCCCTGACTACTGTCACTATAATATATTACAACTAAGCAAATTACTCCCAGAAAAACTGCAACAAAAACTGTTATTCTGCCTTGAAATTCATGTTTGAAATAGAATGATCCAGAACATTTGGAGGAAAAGCAAATACTCTAATGTATATTTTACAAATCATATTAGCTATGGACAGCTAACACATTGAAACTTAAAGCAGAAGCCAGGATAACTTGATATATAGGGAAAAGGAGATACAAGAAGAACAGGAACAATTATTAAAATATTTAAAAACAAAGTAAAAGCTATTGTGGATAATGGCAGTCTAAACATTCAAGAGCAACAATCTACATATTAAAACTTCATGTTAGGCTGGAGTTGTGGCTCAGTGGTAGTGTGCTTACCTAGCACATGTGAGGCACTGGGTTCCATCCTCAGCACCACATAAAAATAAATAAATAAAATAAAGGTATTGTGACCATCCACAACTAAAAACAAAATTAAATAAAAAGCCTTCACAGGCCCAATATTATGCTCTGCTTTGATATCTGGTAAAATCATGAGGGCTTTAGAAAGGAGTAACTAAAAGTTCCCTTCCTCATCCTATTCCAACAGATAAGATCATGTAGGCAAACAATTCCCCTTGTTACAGAATGAAGCACAGTTCCTACTTATCTATCCCTGAGTATGGAATTGCCATCTCATGGAATTGCTCAAACAAACAAATTTCATCTTCCCATGGGAACCAGGAGCCCTTATCCTATGATGAAACTGTAAAATTTGCTTCCTATAGCCTCTGGTTGTTTACTCTGTCCTCTAGAATAACCTCCATGAGACTGTGTGTAGTATAATGTCCTTCTCCTCTGGGCTGTGAGTACATGTAACTAATGATCTGCTGACAGCCTTGTATGTTCATTGCCAGGTGTCAAGGGTTCATATGTGTTCATAACCCTAGGGTGGGACCCCCTCTCACCAACAGAGTGAAGAGGAAGTTGTTAAAACAATATCACATAGGGCTGCTGTCAGGAATAAATGGGATTAAGTGAAATATTTGGGGCTAAAGATGTGTGTTCTTTAGGCACAGTGAAATACAGAAGAGGAAAGAAAAAAAAAAAGAAAGATTCCACCACTCAAGACATTCATAGCATAGTGGAAGAGAGACATCACATAGCACTGTCATTCTTGATTGACTTGTGAAAGTGAAGCTATACAAGTAAAACTAGGGTTCTCTGTGAGCTAAAGACCAACAAATCAGTTGACTTTATCACTTCATCTGTAAAATGGGTATAACAAGGTCTACACATTAGATTGGTTTGAAGATTTAAATGAGCAACGCATAAGTCTCTCTTCCTGGTTTCTGGCACATAGTACGGTCTTAATAGATAGTAGACTGAGTTGAAGGACTAATAAGCTTTTCTAAAGCCCCCGGTTTATTTTTAGGGGATATCATTCTTGTCTACATCCCAGGAATATATTCTCTAGGAGAAAATGGCCAATTAAGATGAACAGAATAAAGCTGCTACTGTATCCTAAGCAGTTCCACAGTGTAAATGTTCATAGCACTGATACAGGAGTCCTTTGTTTGCTTGACTACTTCATTTCTTATTTTTAAAACATCCCTCAGATATTGTATGATTTTGTTAATGAGTAAAAATACAGGTGGTGTCCAGAGTGCAATATACTGCACATCATTCCTGTCTTGTGGTGCCTCCTTGAAGATGACCTACATGCAGCAGATTTGGTAATAGAGCCATTTTATTGTGAATTTAACTTTCATTAACAATTACTTGTTACTTTTGGCTACTTGTTCTTGCTTATCAAATAACAGTGCAGTGTGGTGGAGTGGAAAGAAACCCACTCAGGTGTCCTGTAACCATTGGGGGATTTAATTTGTTCTTCTATGAGATAAATTGGTAGGCTAAACAAGGAACAAATATCCTTCATAACTGTAATAGGCTGTGAGTGGGAGACTCAGAATTAGGGGATTGGGGCCTTACAGATTTGGTTTTAAGTTTCGATTTGCCATTTATTAGCTTGGGAGCCTAGATCACCTCTCCTTGAGGGTCAATTTTCTCATTTCTCATAGGTAATTTTATTTTTCTAAGGGCTTTTATTAGGGGGTTTAGTTAGCTTTTTTGTCACCATGACCAAAATATCAAACAAGAACAACTTAGAGGAAGAAAATTTTATTTGGGGCTCAAGATTTCAGAGTTTTCAGTGTATAGACAGCCAATTCCATGGCTCAGAGTCCAAGTTGAAGTAGAACATCATGGAAGAGGGCCCAGTGGAGGAGAGCTCCTCAGCTTATGGAGGAGTCCAGAAGCAGAGTGGGAGCAGGGATCACAGGAAAAATGAATTATCCAGGGCAGGACCCCAGTGACCCATCTCCTCCAGCCATGCCCCACCTGCCTACAGTTACCACCCAGTCAGTCCATTCCAAATAGGATGAACTGATTAGGTCACAGCTCTCACAATCCAATCATTTCACCTCAGAATATTCCTGCATTGACAGGAGCTTTTGGGGGACATCTCATAACCAAACATGAGAGTTAAATACTATAACCAATCCATCAGGAGTCATATCTCTACTTTCAAAATAATTCCAGCATCTGATCACATTATTTCCAAGCCACTATCATATTTTGCCTGGATTATTTTATTGGTGTTCTAAATAATCTCTTTAGCTTCCATTTTGTCCTCCCCACCCTCAGGAGTCTGTTTTCAATGCATGACACAGAGAGAGCCTTTTAAAAGAATTCAACTCATGTCATTCTGTTGAAAATTCTACAGTGGTTTCATATCTTATTTAGAGTGATAGTTCAAATCCTCACTGTGCTTGATAAGGCTCCCAATGCTGAGGCCTCCTGCTGCTTCTTCTACTTTGACTCTCTCTCTCTCATCATTCCAGTCAGACACACTGGCCTTCATCATGTCCCCTGAATCCTTATCCTCTCAGTAGACTATGGAGTTACTCCTTCATTTCCTTTGGTTTTATTTCCAAATTTTATCTCATCAGAGGGCCCCTTTCTGTCCATTCTCTTTAGAATTGTATGTAAACCTCCATCCCATCATTCTCTATCATCCTTACCCAGTTTTATTTTACTGTATAGCATTTATTATCATCTTCAGTCTCCTTCTGACTAGAATGTAAGTTTCACAAAGGCAAGGACTTTCTATTGTTCCTTGAGGTAACCTATCCTCTAGAATAGTACCTAGAACCTCTAGAATAATAGGAATTCAACAATTATTTATCAATGAAATTAGTAAGCTATATAAACTTAGGTATTCAATAAATACCATTTCCCAATGTCCTTCTTACAAACTTGGCATCATTTAGTTGTATTATTTGATTAAAATTCAATGCAGCATAGATATTTTTTCAGCTCTAATATGAAGAGAGCTTGAAAGTCATTATTCTTCTGCTTATAAGAAGAATCTAGACAAATTGAAATTCAACAACTCTTCTTGGACCCACAAGAGAACTAATTTTGTAGGACAAATGGTCACCCTGAAATCTGTAAAGATGAGTCCATTCAGAGAGTCCCAACGGAGATCAGCTGAGACAAACTGATAGGAGCATGCAAGTGGTAATTCTCAGGAATTTCTGGAGGTTGAATGTGGACCAATATTAGAGTAGAAATTCATGGGGCCCCAGAGTTTAGTGGGTTTTACCTCCAGCAACCCACCATATTTTCCTGGTGAAGACTGAAGAAAGATCACCTTATGGTTCACAGGCATGGGAAAAAGATTGTGAATGCTTCAGTCAGAAAAGAGTATGGTTTCTGGAGAAAAAGCCTGAGAAATTCTTGTGAAGATTATATCCCTTAGCCACAAAACCACTAAAACACTGAGGTTTAATCACAAGATTCTAGAAGTATCCCTACTCATATATTTAAACCACACCAATGGGGCACCAATATAACAATAGTTTGTAGCTGAAAGATTTGTAAGACACAGACTTTCCTGAAGCAGGAGAACTTTGGAAAGCACAAAGTCAAGAGAGGAGACAAACACAAAGACACTAAATTATTTTGAAGTCTGTCACCTATCACGACAGCAAATTTTTAAACATATCTCAACTTCTTGCCAAATTAACACAAATCTTCACACTAAAGGCCTATGTACCTCAATTCCTATTCCCCAACACAACATTCTGGCTTTTAACAACAAATTACAAGGAAAACAGTCTGAAGAGATAAAGCAATCACCAGAACCAGACTCAAGTATGACACAGTTGTTGGAATTATTGTAACAGGGATTTAAGACTCTTCACTTTTGCCTACAAATGTCCAGTGGGTGGTTAAAAGCAGGACTAAAGACTTGGCATCTCTGCCTCCATTTTGAATCTAACAAACCTTGGATTCCAGGAACAAGGTCTGGTCCAATAAATATCTTGTGATGAGTTGAAGCTACCCAGTAAGCAATAGCAGCTTTTGTGAAATCACAGGCAAAGCCCTTCCTGACCACTCCTGAGGTAATGGACACATTGCACCTAATCAAGATCACCTATTTGGAAGCTGTGAAAAGCCTCCAATTGTTCAAGTCCCATAACCCTGCCCCTCATTCCCCTTTCTATCAGACCTCATGGTCATGGTCAACCACTCAGTGGCAGGGCTAAGGACATGGGTCAGCTTGTCTTCCTGGTGTTACTTCACTGATTAAATTTCCTTTCATCCTTTTCACCATTACCTTTTCTGTTTGGTTTTGGGGGTGCAAGTGGCTAGACCTGACTTACTGGACCCCCAAAGTCTGGCCTCTGGCCTAGGACTCTGGTAACATTATCAGACAAGGAATTTAAAATAATTAATTAATGAAAGAAAACATAAAAAGGACCAAGAAGTCAGGAAAAATGCTGAACATCACTAATCATCTGGGAAATGCAAATCAGACCCACAGTGAGCTATTGCCTCATCCAGTAAAAATGGCTATTATAAAAAAGACAAAAGATACAAGTATTGTCAAAGATGTGGAGAAAAGGGAGAAGCCTTTATGGCAAACAGTGTGCATGTTCCTCAAAAACTGAAAACAGCCAGGCATGGTGGTGCACACCTGTAATAATACCAACAACTTAGGAGGCTGAGGCAGGAGGATTGCAACTTCTAAGCCAGTTTCAGCAACTTAGCGAAGCCCTAAGCAACTTAGTGAGACCCAGTTATAAAATAAAAAATAAAAAGGGCTAGGGATGTGGCTCAGTGGGTAAGTGCCCCTGAGTTCAATCCCTGGTACAAACAAACAAATAAACAAACAAAACCCAAAGAAAACTGAAAATAGCATTACCATATGATCCAACAATCCTATTCTGGGTATATACCCCAAAGATGTGAAATCAGTATGTTGAAGAGATGCCTGGACTCCCGTGTTCATTGTAGCACTATTCATAATAGCCAAGTTATGGAATCAACCTAAGTGTCCATCAACAGATGAATGGATAAAGAAGGTATGATATATCTGCACAATGGGATACTATTCAGCCTTGAAAAAGAGGGAAATTGTGTCAGCATGGGTGAAGAGAAATAAGTCAGGCACAGAGAGACAAATACCACATGTTCTCACTTCTGAGTAGAATTTAAAACAATTGAACTCAAAAAAAGAGAGTAGAGCTGTGGGAAGAGGGTAATGAAGAAATAATGATTAGAGGGTACACAGCCTCAATTAGATAAAAGTAATACATTTGTTTTCTTATGTAGAGATACAGTAAACAATAACATATTATACATTTCAAAATTGCTGAGTAAATTTCAAGTGTCCTCACCATAAGAATAAATATCAATTTGTTAATTAGCTTGATATAATTATTCCATATTGTATTCATAAATCATAATATCATTTTGTACCCTGTAAATAGATACTATTATAATCTGTCAATTTGCAATTAAAACTAAACATTTAAAAATAAAAATATGACAATATTGGTTCATTAATTGTGACAAATGTGCCATGCTAATGTCAGGTGTTAATTATAGGGGAAACTGGAAGTGGAATATATGGGAACTCTCTGTACTGCCTTCACATTTTTTTCTGTAAATATGAAACTGTTCTAAAATTTGAGAAGGTTTATTTGAAATTGCAATGCTGAGATAGAATATTCAATTTTTAAGATATGAGGCCTTTATTTTTTAGCACAAAGGAGTGTGCGCAGCAATCCATTGCTAGGGCAGAGAATTGGGAATTCAATGCACTGGTATTATTCACTAAAGCCCAGATTTTATCAGCAAAGTCTTCCCATTTTGTTCCTCTGCCTTTATTAGCATTTGCAACTCTCCCAATTTAGCATCATTTGCAATGCCATTACCATGCTGGTTATTTCCTCTTCCAGATCATTAAGTTAAAATAGACCAGCTCCAACACCACACCCTGTGGCAGTTTTGAGACCTTGTCCTCAAATGGCTGCAGAACTGTGAAGTTAGAAACTGGCTAAATAATAATTACGTGCAAATGGCAATTTCCTAACTTAATTGGTTGAATTTCATTCTGCAGGTGGTGATATTAAAGCAAACACTTTCCTGCTGTCCAAACAGACACACTGTGGTTCTGAATTCTGATGGAAAGGTAACCAAGTGAGCTTGTTGTGGCACATTATTTGTCACTCCCCAGGGTTAATTGTTTATATCTCAGAAAGCTGATCATTATCAGATCAGTATTTCCATGATTCTCCTTTATCACGTTGTGCTATTTTCCTGTGTGTAGAGTATGTTTTAGTTTCCCTCATCAAAGACACTAAACCAGATGTCTGTCATCAACCATAAAAGTTCCCTGACATATAGTGGTTTGACTTATGCAAAAGTGATAACATATTCAGGAGAAACTGAACTTCAAATTTAGAATTCTGATCTTTTCCAGGACTGGCAATCTGCCCTCTGATCTTGTCTCCAGATGCTAGGCAGCAGCAGAAAGACACAGCTCCCAGTCAACCCAGAGACCACAAGTGGAAACAATTAATACTCCATGGTATATTGTGCTACTAACCTAAGGCAGGTGGCAGGTTAGGTATATTAAATAATTTTTTTAGCTACAATATTTTCAATTTATGATGGGTTTATCAGGACTAACCTCATCATAAGTTGAGAAGCATTTTTGCTTTCTTCTTCTGGAGTCACTAGCCATGTTATCAAAAGATTGGTCTTTGTCACGATGCCAATCCAATAATGAGGACATTTTGAGAAAAAGGAAAAAGAAGTTTTATTGTTTTGCTAACAAAGGAGAAACACAGGGGACTCCTGTCTCAGAGGCTGTGATTGTTCCCATCATCATATCCCTGTTTGTGATAAGTCCCATTATCATGTTAACTCCCACCACTGAGGATTTATTGCCCTTGACAACTCCTCTTACAGGTTCAGAGTTCTAAAATGAACAATGGCAGTAAAGTGGACAGTTTTCTAATTAGATTTTCTAAAGTAATCAATGGGGGGAAAATTGAACAGTCTTCTAATCAGTTATCATAAGGTTTCCAATGGTAGCAAATGGATAGGGTCTTCAATCAGGTCTGTATTGGGAAGAAAATGCCTCACAGCTCAGGTTATAAGACACTAATTTCCAAAAATCGGGACCTTCATCCTCTCTCTCTTGTTTGGCCCACTCCACTCCACCTTACAGAGTGCTACCTTGACCTTCACCTTCAATAAATCTGTACTTTGTTACTTTTGTGTGTCTTGCTCAATACTTTGTTTGGGACACCAAAGACCTGGATCCCAACTGGACACCCCAATGATAACATTGCTGTATGGCATTCCATGTGGAATATGCATATGTACTACAATTTGTTTATCTAACTGCTGATGTGTATTTGGGTAGTTTGTTAGGTAAACAGGCAACCATGAGCATGCTGGTTGAGGGAGGACAATGAAAGGTAGTAACTTACAGGGAGGGCATCAGACGTACACACTGAAGAGAGTCCATAGGTCACAGGATCAGAAATCACAGGGAACTTTATCAAAGCAGAAAAGCATGTGGAAAATGGGAACTGGTATGCCGAACTTCCCCAAGTCATAGTCAATTATAACCCTTTAAGGGAACTATTGTTTGAAAATCATGTTACACCCACACCTTGTGATCAGATCATCACCACCCTCTCAAAGAAAATCTGCTGAGGGTTATACAGAGAGTAATAAACCACTTATGGGAAATCAGAAACTAAGGCAAGAACAAAGGAAGCCAAATCCCTTAAAAAGTCCAGACTCTTTAAGAGCTCTCCACTGTGGTTCTCCCCTGAGAGATGGATCCACGAAGTGCCTATACTGGGCATCTTTGCTCTCACTTTTTAAAATAAATTTGCCTATACTCTGTGCCATTCACTTGAAATCCTTTGAGCCAGATAGCAAGAACCAGTTTGTGCCAACCCCCACTCCACGCCCCCAGTCTCTTCAGCTCTGCAGGTGGGTCACTTCTACAACAGTTTCTTGTTTGGGGCTTTTAAGAATAGTGTTGCTGCTGGAGTAAAATAAAGAAAAGGGGAAGACAAGGATAGGACATTGTAAAGATAAAGGGAACATCAGTAATGTAGGAGAAGATTGATTGAGAGGCTAAGTGGAAGGGTGGGTAAGGGGAGGCAATGCAGAATGAATTCTTAAAATCATGTTAAGTGCTGGGCATGGTGGTGCCTGCCTGCCATCCCAGTGACTCTGGAGTCTGAGGCAGGAGGAGCACAAGTTCTAAGCCAGCCTCAGCAATTTAGTGAGGCCCTAAGTAACTTAGCAAGACCATGTCTCTAAATAAATGATAACATGGACTGGGGATGTGGCTCAATGATTAAGTGCCCTGGGTTCAACGCCTAGTACCCCCCAAAAAAATCATGTTATGTGCATTTACAAATATACCACAGAGAATTTCACCTTTGTGACTAAGTAAAACGAACCAATCAAATGTAAGTAAATAGATGAATGAAAGGAAGTCTAGTAGAATAGAGGAAGGAGAACTGGGGAGAGGAGAGATGATGGGAGGGAAAGTGGGGGATCATGAACTGAAATCCAATTCCATGCATATATGAGTTTTTGGGATGAACCAACTACTATGTATAACTATGAAGCTCTAATAATAAAAAAAATGAAAAAAGAATAGCGCTGCTGCTTAACAGTCTAGTGAGTATTTTTTGTTCACCATAAGAATGCATTTTAGGAAGTATTGTTTAGCTTTAGTAGATTCATTAAGCAATGTATTATTAGGTTATTGCAGTTTAAATTCAGATAAACCTGATTCTAAATTTTGGTTCTACTTCTTTCTAAGAACTTGAACAAGTTACTTTTACTTCAACTTTTTGAGACTCACCATTTAAAATCTGTCCAATGGAGATTCATATAGTTCCTGCCACAGGTCTGCTGTTCAAATTAAAAGAAATACTAATGGCCAAAATTTGATACAGTGCTTAACACAGAGCAAACATTCAATAAATGCCAGCCATTATTATTTTATTATTATTATTATTTTATTATTTATTGAGAAGACCCCCCAATGTCATTTAAATTTCAAACAAAGATAAAATCAATAGATGACTTACAGCAACCTTTTGTTAACTTATAGGATCTTGAAAAAATTGTACAGACCCTTTAAATATTACTCTTATGATCTCTCCACTTAGCCATGCCTCCATTATTTGTTTCTCACTTCCTCAAATTCTTAGCACAGCTAAGCCTTCCTCATCCCACAGGCTTCCATGGAAGCCAAGCAGCAAATAAGGGGCATAAGTCTTCATTTCTGTAAATTTCCTTGTGGATAGTACTGAAAGGATATTTCATACCTTGGAGTCATTGCCAAATTTGTATCCATTTTGAACTCTTTATTCTACATTATTCAGACTTGATCTTTATTATTAAAAATATGTTTTATAGTAGTGTACAGATACTATGTGGTTCATGTTGAAAATAAAATGTCAAAGATAAGAGATGCATATATTCTTTGTGTTACAGAAACCTGCTTCTTCCTTTCAATGAAAATAATTCACACTTTCTGTAAAAATATTGAAAAATATATGAAGTATCAGGAAGAATATTTGTAAATCCTACTGACCAGAGGTTTCTGGATATTCTTTGCAGTCTTAAATATTTTTTCAACTACAAAAATGTGACAAATTTGTGAAAACACAGAAAAGCAAAAACAGCCAATAAGAAATCCCTTGTATATTATATTCTGAGATTGACAACAAACCTTGAGTTTGCTATTCCATCAGTTTTTTCTTTTTTCCCTTTTATCTTTCTCTTTCTTCCCTCTCTTTCTCCTTCTTTATCTTTCTGTTCTACTCTATCTGTACATTAGTGTTATAATATCTTTTATAATCTGCTTTTGACCATTTTGGATATATAAAATATTTCATATTTCAGTAAACATTCACCTAAATTATGAATTATTCAGTTTTCTGAATTATTCAAACTAGGGTTTGAATGCAGGAGTATTTTACTACTGATCTACACCCTCAGTCCTTTTATCTTTTTATTTTTAGACAGAGTCTTGTTAAATTGTTGAGACTGGCCTCTAACTTGTGATCCTCCTGCATCTGTCCTCCTCCCAAGTCACTGAGATAACAGTTGTGCACCATGACTGCTCCTGGTTTATAATCTAATTTAAAATGACAACATAGCATTCCATCTTATGAAACATTTGCCTAAGAATTCCCTAGTGTTGAGTATTTATTTTGTTTACACTTTTTTCACTATTGTCAAGAAGGCTATGATGAACCTCATTGCATATACCTTTCTTTGCATCCCTGATTATTTCCTTAGAATGATTTTATAGAAAGAGAATTACTGATTCAAAATTTATTTACATTTAAAACTTTTGAAAACCATAGCCAAATTGCCTAATGGAAAATTTTTAATATTTTCATTCCTACCACCAGTTTATGGAAGAGCCACTTAATCATGCCTTTGGTAGTACTGAACATTTCTTGTTGTTTATTTGTTTTTGGTAATCAAAAAAAAATTTTTTTTGTACTGGGAATTGAACTCAGCCATATTTTGTATTTTATTTAGAGATAGGGTCTCTTAGAGCCTCGCCATTGCTGAGGCTGGCTTTGAACTCTCAATCCTCCTGCCTCAGTCTCCCAAGCCACTGGGATTATAGGCATGCACCACTTTGACAGTAAAAACTGTTTTAATGATTAATGTTTACACTTTATTTAACAGTGTAGGTATATCCAGATGAGCTAAGCACACTTTAACAAGCACACTATTATATGTTATAGTTCTTGTATTTAAATACGTAAAGATACTTGTAAATTAGTATCTAGGAATGAAGACATACATTTAAAAATATACACATTATAGATTTGATAAAATAAAGGTAAAGAGTTTGCTGTGAATCCTTCCAAACAGAAGACTCACAAGACTAATAACAGAACCAACTAGCTTTCTATAGTGTGAATATGCAAAATTAAGTCATGGTAAACTGATATTTACATACATATCAAACCCACAATTAGTTTATACATTGCTAATGACTTTCTACTAAGATATGTTATTAGTAGATCAATGAATTTTTTTTCCCAATGGAGAAGGTATTCAGAGGCTAAATGCCAACACTTTAAATAACACATATAATATCCATACCTGTTTGACCACTGCCTTGAAATATAAAACATGATTTTAGATAAGCATTGAACATAGTAATTTTAGTTTTTACAAATGTAACATGTAAGAGTATTTTATTGTTTGTATTTTTCTTCAATTAACAGTGAGATTGAGTTTTTCAGCAATTTTCTATTTTTCATCTAAAAATAAATTTTTATGTTCTTTTACCATTTTTCTTAGTGTGTTTATGTTTTTCCTATTGAGTTGTTGGCTTTTTATATTTTATGGGATTTTTTCCTATGTTTTTTTAGTATATTAAGAGACTAATATTTCTTTTTCTTATTTATTTTAAATATATTTCCCAGATCATCATATAACATTCATACTGTCTTTGGACAATAATTGTTCAAAAATATCGAGCCAAAACCAAGTATTTTTATGTAATTGTATTGCCAGCTATTTATATTGTGACTTCCTACATTATTTTTATACTTTGGAATCACTTTTCAGTCAGAAATCAATAAAATTGTCATTTGTAGTTTCTGTATTTTAAAAAAATATGACTTTGTTCTTAACATTTGACTCTTTGATTCATCTCGAATTTACTTGACATTATGAGATTATATTGTGAGAGTTCTAACTTGTTGTTCTCCAAATAGTCAATTATCCAAACCTCCTGTATTAAATAAAACATCTAATTCCTATTCTATAACTACTTTATCATATTTGAAGTTACACTGTATACTGAAGTATGCCTTGAGGTTATCTATTTGCTCCATTTATCTATCTTCTATTTATGCAACACATTTTTATTGGGGATCTATACTTTCTAGATCCCAGATCCTGTGGCAGTCACTGGGACAAATAATTCTGAACAAGATGAACATTGTAAGCTGCAGAAGGAGAAAGGCCATTTCATAGCAAGGCTGATTGTGTTATAATCCCATTAATTCTTTTTCAAGTCTTCTAATTGCTCATTAAAGTTGTTTCCCTATATGCTTCTTAACATCCAGTTTATTTGAAAACCTTTGGAAGGTAGGAAACAAGCCCCACCCCCCACACAACTACTCTTCCATGGTGTTTTTGCTAAGGCCAGATGGACTGCAGGACCTCATGGGAAAATTAATCAAAACAATGTTCAGTTCTTTCTCTCTTACCTTGACAGTCTCTTTTCAAGATGCAACTACAGTAAATGAGAACATTAAAGCTAGACTCAGAAAACCTGGGTTTGAATTGTGATTATGTATTAACCTCATGGCCTTTGAAAAATGCCCTTTACCTCTTGGAACTTCAGATTCCTTTTCTTTAAAATTGAGTTAATAGTACTTGCCTTACAAAAATCTTTGAGAATGAAATGAGAACAGGTGTTAAATTTGGGGGGGGGGTACTGGGGATTGAATTCAGGGGCACTCAACCACTGAGCCACATCCCCAGCCCTATTTTGTATTTTATTTAGAGACAGGGTCTCACTGAGTTGCTTGGGGCCTCAACTTTGCTGAGACTGGCTTTGAAATTGTGATCCTCCTGTCCTGGTCACCCGAGCTGCTGGGACTACAGGCATGCAGCATAGTGCCCAGCTTAAAATTTTGAAAATTGTAAAATGTTGTGGAGATAGAAACTATAATTTTTATTTTTAGTCAAACTGAAGTAGAAATAACTTGAAAGCAGGGCCCATATCTTGCTGCCTTCAAGACACTCCTCCCCCCTAAGCATACTATTTACATAGGCCTTATACTGACAGGTAAGCCCTCAATAAATATTTATTGAATACATAAATAAATTCCCCTGCTCAGGTAGATGCTGTTCTACTATAACCTAATGGAAACACCCCGTCCAGAAAAATCTAAGTAAAACTTATTATTTGCTATGGATTTCAGTTTCCTTTAGTAGCTTATATAAGTATCTTGATTCTCCATACTTTTGGAACCATTTTAAATATTATTTAACAGAATTGAAAAGATTGATCATATAACACATTAATCTTGTGATATTTGAGAGAGATACTTTCCTAAATGCTCACAAATCTCCAAATATGTAAACACTATTGTGAAACAAAATGAAGTGATTAAGGCTAACACTTTCTAAAGTGGAGTCTGGAAATTGAGAGGCTTGCACTCTCGCCTGCTAAAGATGAAACCAGAGAATGTTCTAGTAGACTTGGGTAAACAACTAAAGTCAGTATGCACCTGTCTTCAGCATCTCTCAGCCAGGAGTACACTTGTCAACTAAACATCAGAATGGATTTGTAGTTTAGGATTTCTGCCCAGACAATAACTGCCTCCAAAAAGATCCTTCTGTGGAAATCCCTCATATTAAAAACCTCTCGTAAATCAAACAAACATACAAACAAACACTGTCTCCTGTACTTGCCCTATGTGACACTATTCAGGACTTCCCTGATTTAGTGTAGGCAAATTCCAATTCTTTGTTTCCCAAATAAATTATTTCTTTTGATCACCATGTTAATCTCTTTTTTGGGGGGAGGGGGCAGTTAGCATTCTGATAATATATTACATCAATAGATACACAAAAATATAACTAAAATATCTGTAATCAGATTGTTGGTGATCCCTAAGTCTACAAGCCCTTAGTTTTGAGCCTAACTGGTTGGCTGTGCTTTTTCTTGAAAGTCCTTTTCCTGCCATGTAAACAGGGGACTTCCTAATTTGCCTGAATACTGAATCCAAGATGAGCAGAGCTTATGTCCAAATTGACATCCCTCCTCAACCTTGAATCTTTTGTACTGGGCAAACAATTCTAAGACCTGAACAAAGTTGGCGAGTGTTATGGTTTGGATGTGAGATGTCCCCCCAAAAGCTCATGTGTGAGACAATGCAAGAAGTTCAGAGGAGAAATGATTGGGTTGTAAGAGTCTGAACCCAATCAGTGAATTAATCCCTGATGGGACTGACAGAGTGGTAACTGAAGGCAGGTGGGGTGTGGCTGGAGGAGGTGGGCTTTGAGGGCGTGGCTGTTGGGTATATATTTGTATCTCTGCTTCCTGATCATCATGTAAGCTGCTTCCCTCTACCACACTGCCTCACCTGGAGCCCTGAGGAACAGAGTCAGCTGTATATGGACTGAGACCTCTGAAACCATGAGCCTTCAAATAAACTCTTCCTTCTCTATAATTGTGCTGGTCAGGTCTTTCAGACACAGCAGTGAAAAAGCTGACTCATACGGTGAGGACAGATGAACAGCTAGGAGGTTGAAGAGACATGAAAACTCCAGTTGGGAAAAAGAAAGAACAGGTATTTGGGGCTCATTGATTGTGTCCGAGTTTAAATCTCATTTTATAGATGAGGAATACTAGGACCCAGGAAAATTTTATCACTTGCTCAAGGTCAAGTAACTGAGTCAGGGTATCAAACCCTGTTTGAATTCATATTTCATACTCCTAACCATCTTGTCTTGTATTAATTCTAGGGACTCTTTTGAAACATCAGTTTTATTTTCTGTTAAGTGCTCAATAAATTCCCAGAAAAATTCAGGACTTGCAGGGGAACAATTTAGACTTGCTATGTCACTGGAGGTGAATTTTATTCTGCTTCAAATATCTCTGTGAACAATGAAAAGGTTTAAGCAGCTGGCAAGCAATTAGGGATTTGGACAGCTGAGCTCCACCATGAGCAATACAGGCTGGCAAGTGGCCTTGAGGGTGGAACCTGGGCACTCAGTGCCAGCTCTGTTTGGCCACTTGGTGACTCCAGGGATTCTGATCCTTGCAGCCCCACAGCACCTCCACTGCTATGTTTAATAATCCCTGCATCTGTCAGCAGAGACCCAGACATCTCCAATCCTTATGCTGATGGGCATTTGCTTTGAAGAGAAATCTGGAATGAGTAGAGCCTGCCTAAAGCCCCATTAAAGAAGGGGGTTTCATTTTCATTACTGCAGTGCCAGAGGGTTTTCCTTTGTGCTTCTTCTCATCACCTGCTTGGCCTGTTGAAGATAAAAAATACACCTTTCCATCATCTTGTCCCCCCCCCCCTCCACACCTATGCCATCTGTCAGGGAGGCCTTACCTCACTACTCCCACTCCCTTAATTTGAATAAAGGACGTAGGTCCATCCTCTCATCAGCTCTCACTCTACCCTGGAAGCATAAAACACTTCTCAAGTGGATCCTTCATTAAAATTTGGAATCATGGGCCAGAATGGGGCTCAGTGGTAGAGTACTTGCCTAGCACTGTGAGGCACTGGGTTCAATTCTCAGCACTACATAAAAATGAATAAATAAAACAAAGGTATTGTGTCCATCTATAACTAAAAATTTTTAAAAATTTGGAATCACAATTCTCTTCCAAATGTTGCATGGATTTCTCATCAGGACCCGCGGTCTTTATTATAGTGCACTGAATACACATTTTGGCCAAATGTTAAAAAGGTCAGTGTTAAAAATCATATTCTGCCAAAGCTAGAGCCAAAACCGAAAATCAGCACCATAAAATAAACTTCTGAATCATAAGAATACATCTGAAAATGTATTAGAGTATTTATTATGAAAAATCTGGTAGTTAACTAGACTGCTATTATATATCAGGGACAGTATCTTCTTAGGTACTATGAGCTGCTGGATTGCTTGTGTGGTCATGATAATGTACATTTGTGATACCAAATGGATATCACTTTCAAAATGAGGCTGGTAGGTAAGCAAGGAATTTTGAGCCTTGGTCAGTCAGTTACTGTAGGATTCTGCTGAGGGTAAATCTGTTACCACATTATGAAACCTTCTTTTCTCTCTAGTAGTAACCAGCTGAGGCTCAGGATATTTCTTCTTTTTTCTTTCATTCCTCCCTTCCCTGTTTCTTTCCTTCCTTCCATCACCAAGCTACACCCCAGCCATTTTTATTTTTTATTTTGAGAAGTGGTCTTGCTAAGTTATCCAAGCTGGCCTTGAACTTATTATCTTCATGCCTCAACCTTCCAAATACCAGAAATTATAGCCTGGCTGATAATACACTTTAATTGAAGCAATCCTCCCCAAGGGAATCTCTGTGCATTGGTTGAGGAAGGTGCTTTCCTAAGTTTTCAGAAAGTCTTACATGTTACAGTGTATATGACTATAAATGATAACACTAAAAATTTCCCCCAAATGTAGACTTTTGATATAGTCTAATCTCTATTATTTGCCTTTGTATTATTGCTGAATTTAAATTTTTTAAAACACTAGTTGGCTTAGCAAGGAATTAATGTTCTTACACTTATCAACTAATACTCTCTTTTAATATAATATAAACTGTCAATCTACATCTCTACTTATTTAACTACTCGAAAGTTCTTAATAATTGTTTTTGAATATAAAATTAATAGCTTTCAGATCATCATTAATTATAGTAGTGTTTAACTTTTGCAAAGATAAATACGTATTTTATACTTCAATGACTTGAAAGAATTTCAATGTATAAAGCACATGAGGATTTTTTTAACTCCAAGTTACATATGAATATCTACATCCATATTACTAGAATTTGAAAGTGAATATTCTGATAAAATCAATTCATCAGTATGACATGTCTTGTTCTTTCACAAATGTTTTGTTCAATAATTAGAAGGGTAATCTTCAGCATCACATGATCATTGATCATTCACAAATATAAGGATAACAGAAACGATTATAGATACGAATTTTTGACTTTCCATTTTGTCTGAATACTAAGTTCAAAACTTAATGTTGAATGCATTCTTAATTTCTAGTTTAGAAGGTTAGAAACAGGTTCAAATGATCTATCCTTTAAAAGGCCTTCTCTTCATTTCACCTTAATGTTCTTGTTTACTACACTTTTACCACTTTCCTTATTTCATGGCCATACCTATTAACAAAGGGTTTCTCCTTTTCCTTCTATTTACACATTACTTGTTCATTCATCAAAGATTCTCTGAGCAGGCAGGGTGTTAGGTCTTGGAGATATAGCTGAGACTAAGGCATTATTTCATGCAGCTTCTATATCCAGATAGAATGGTAGATAAACATGACATGATTAATGTTATGAGGCAGGAGAGCACAGGGTGCTGTGGGAACTCATGATACTGTGGTGCCTAATCCAGCCTAGCAGAGCAGAGGAGCCTTCCTGGGGATTCCCATTGATTCTAAAATGCTGATTGGAAGAGAGCCAAGAAGAGGGGAAAAAAAAGAACCCAAACAAAACATTAATTTGTTTAATTTGCTCACCTCAGTTGGTACTTTTCAAGACCATTAAATGACATTTTAAAATCCAATGGGCCTTTTTTTGTATTTTTTAAAATTTTAATGGCCTTCTGAGACTTCTGATCATTTTGCTTTCCTGACCTCCTCTGCTCCTGCTTCTCCTATCCTGGTTGATGTCTCTTTTTGTTCTACTTAATTGAACCCTCTCTTCTTTCCATTTATGCATGGAAACTCACCCAGGTTTCAGTCCATAGTCCTTAGAATTTTCTACTCCTTCTAAAATTCATCAATTTGAAAAGTATTTGCACCCCTATTCCAAAAATCCCCTCACTTAAATTTTCTGTACTGTCCCTCAAATTACCTGTGGATACATGTCATTCTGTCTCCATGTCTGTTTTATTCCTATCATGATGTAGCAAAACCCACCACTAGGAAGAGAATGGATACCAGCCATTGACATCCCAGTTAGAATTTGCTTTCTCCTTCCAGCAATGGCGGTAATAGTTGCATGTTAAGCCGGATTTCAAGTAGTAGAATATGGATTTTTATCCTTTGTTAGGGGAATTTTATACCCCAGAAGATGTATGAAGTAGCCTTTTTGACAGGGGCTGTATTCATTTCCTGACTCTCTTAAAATACTATCATGAGCATGCATGTGGAAATATATCACATGAGAATACATTGTGACATATTATTACCAATAAAAATGTAGAGGGTTACCAAAAAGTATTTGAAACTTTTTTATTGTTTGTAAATATATAGTGTATATTGGGTATATATATTTATTTCTATGTACATACATACATATACATATATGTACACATATATGTGTGTATTAGTTATTTGTTATTGCTTAAAAGATTACTTCAACACTTGATAGTTTGAAACAATGTATTATAGTTTCTGTATGTTTGGAATTTGAGAACAGTTTAGCAGGGTAGTTCTAGTTTAGGGTCTCTTGTGTGGTGGGAGTCAGAATGTTGGCTAGGTCTGCATTCTCTGAAGACTTGACTGGGGCTGCAGGATCTGCTTCCAAGATGGCTCAATCGTATGGCTGTTGGCAAGAGGCCTCAGTTCTTCACCATATGGACTACTCCACTGGGCTGCTTGAGTGTCCCCATATGGCAGTTGGCTTCCCCTAGAGGCAGTGATGAAACAAAGAAAGGGAGAGGGAGGGAGGAAGGGAGAGAAAGATTGAGAACTGTAATGTATTTTATGACCTAGTTTCACAAATCACACACCATCACATCTGCCTCATTCTATTAGCCAGAAACCAGCCACTAAGTCTGACCCACTCTCAATGGGAAGAGAATTAGGTTGAACCTTTTGAAGTGAGGAGTGTCAAAAATTTTGTGCACATATTTTAAAACTACCACAATTTGTGAAAGGATATCCATAGGAATAAATGCAATATTTTGAACAGTGATTATCTCTGGGTGGTTAAATTATGAATTATTTATCTGTATTTTCATTTTTTACATGGATGTGAATGTATTAAAATAATCAAAATATAACATATACCAAACATTATATAATACTGATGTATAATATGTAATGCATTTCCTGAAACATTCTCCATGGATTTACTTGAGATGATTTGGCCAGAAATGGTTCTATGGTACAAGTATGAAGTTCATTTCATTACTATCCCCTGTTTAAAGCTGATGAAATTGAGGCATAGAAAAGTTAGTTGGAGTACACAAACTACCCAAGGTCATTGAGTCAATAAATGGTATTGATGACATTAGATCTAGGCAGCCCAGTTACGTAGCCCAAGCTCTTAAATAAAGTGAAATATTAACAATACATATGAGTCTGTACAGAATCACATTGTAGATCATGCAGACAATAGCTTAGAGAAATAAAACAAGTGGGGCTGAACTAGCCAAGGCTGGGAAGCCATGCCTTAAAGGAAAAGTAGGATTTGGATCATCTAGGGATGGCATTCCAAATGAGAGATATAGCTTGGCTAATGTCTAGAAATGGTTAGGGGCTGGCCTTTCCAAATATGTCCCAATGACAACATTGGTCAGATTATAATGGATAGGCGTCTGGTGAGTTGTGTGAATTAGGGTAAAATGGAGTGAAATAGGACATAGTTGGGGATGCCAGATTCAGAGGAGTCTCCAGCTGCAGGCAGGAAGACTTACCCTCAAATTTATGTGCATAAACAAACAGATATCTTAGCACTTTACCACCAGGAATGAATTTTCTGGTCAATGTTCTTAATTTCAAATATGGGGAATGAGGGCCTATGGAAGAAAATGATTCATTCACCCCAAATTTATTTTATTTACTTATATTAGGGATTGTTGGAATATTAGAGAATTTTTGTCTTTTAAGTATCTTATTACTGTATTTTTACCACTAATTTTTTCTAGTAAAAATAAAGAGGAGTGAAGTGAGGAGTGTTTTTTTTTTAATATAGTCTATATCATGTGAATAGCATGTGATTGAAACCTTTCTAAAATGGGTTACCAAAGGCTATAGCAAATTATATTTTAATTAACCTTATATGAAATCTGTGTGCTACATTAGGACACAGAAATCAAAGAAGACCCATTTCCAAAATTACTCAGTATACTTCATGTTGATATTGAGAGATTTATTTATTTATTTGTTTAGTTATTTAGTACATCATGTTCTGGATACAATGGAATTTTCAACCACACTTCAAGAATTAAGAAGCTTGAAGTCCACAAAAAATTGGAAATCACCAAAGTTAGGTATTTTCAGCAAATCTTAGAATTTTATTACTCTCAGAAATAATTTCCATATGGAAAGTTAAAAAACATTCAAATAGCAAAAAAGATATCCTAGTTTCTTTCTTTTTTCTGTTTATCAAAGACTATGTTGAAATGAAATACTTCAAGAACTTGAATCAGTTCTCCACAGTACTTAGTATCCTTTTCACACTATGGGATCTTAAATGACCTCATAATGCTAATTACCTAGAAAGACTGAATGAAACAATTCTTTTTCTTTGATGACTAATGATGTCTGGTAGGTTTTACCCTTTCCTCCATGTTTTTCTCCCAGCAAGGATCCAGGGAATTTTTGCTACAAATTAGATGTGGGTTTCAACTTCTGGATTACTTCAAGTTTTCTATTTAGACTGAAAATCAACGGTGACCCAAAGTATGCACACAGGGCCGTAAAAACTAAACAGGACATCTTTACCTTTCTGAGTAATTCCCAGGATACCAAAAGTGCCTTATATATGACTCTAATAGTTTCTGAGAATGAATTTTTGCTAGTCCATTCTCCCTCACTTCCCCCTCTTTTCCTTCATTCCCAATAACAATGCACTTATTGAGGGACACTTCAAAGCCAATAAGGGAAAAGAACTGTATATGTGACATTGTCAAAGAGATCAGGCCATTAGCAGGGCAGTTAATGTATCCAATGGTACCTCTCATTTAGGGTCAAGTCTTCTTAGTCGGCTAATGTGGACAAAATGATCTTTGAGCATCCATTAAGCCTCTCACATAAATGCTCAAGGGAATGAATTCACAGGCTACCTCTACTTGAGAACAGTGTACTCCCCTCACCTGGTACCTTCTTACCCAGCCAGTTTTGAGTTTCTCCTAGAGACTCACCTGGCTCAGGTTCATGTCCAAGGCACTGCTTGGTTTTCTCACTCTTCCTGCCATTTGGGGGCTTCCTGCCCACATACTAGCATGGTGATCATCCTACTCTTACAGAGCTTCATTCTCCCTACCCCAATCACTCAATCAACCTTAATTGTTCCCATTTTGTGTTCTCTCTTCTCAGTTCTTATTGAGTGCCCTTACCTCTGAAGTTTTTGGTCTGATTTTCTCTGAGTCATGTTTTCCATCCTTCATAAATTTACCATGGTATTTTAAAGAAGAAAATTGACCCTGCTAATGGAGATTAAATTATGGGGATATAAGACACACATTTAGCAAATGTTTCCAAAAGATGACCCAAATGATTTCCTTCACTATGTATCATTCTTATTGTGATTTTTTAAAATAAAACTTTATTTTGGAATTAAATTATGCTACTGGTATTATAAATTAATAGGGAAAATGCTTTTACCTAAATACCTGGTTATTCATTTATAATTTCTGCCATATACAAGTCAAATTTCAGCTGAGATAATGTTGGATAAAAATAGCACCCTAAAATCTCAGCAATTTGTGTGTGTGTGTGTGTGTGTATAATATATATATATATATATATATATAAAATTTACTCCTGGATCAACATGTTGGGTGGGTAAGCAGCAAGTAGATGCATGTGATTGGAACATACATACAGAATGGATACCAACGGGGAACAGGTGAAAGAAGATGAAATCCTAGGAGGGATCAGGTGGCAGTTTTACAAAGCCCTAATGCAACAGCCGACAATGGGGAACTCAGAGCTTTTAAAGTCTAGTAGTCACACTTACCCGTGTGACATAATAGAGCAATTATAATAGTATAATATAGTAAAATTGACAGTATCACTACTCTTGCACTGTGGGCCATTATTAAATAAAATAAGGGTTAATTGAACATTAAGCATTTTGATACCAAGATAGTAGATCTGATAACTGTGTTGGCTACTAAGCAACTAATGGGTAGGGTAGTATATATAGCCTGGATACACTGGACAAAGGAATGATTCATGTTCTAAGTAGGATGGAGCAGGATTTTATCACAGCACTCAGAACCATATGTAATTTAAAACTTTTGAATTGTTATTTCTGGGATTTTCCATTAAATATTTTTGGACCAAGATTGACTGCATGTAATCAAAGCCTCAGAGAGCAAAACCATAGATAAAAGGGGTTTACTGTAAAGAAATGCAATGAATTTATTTTGGAGGATAACACTGACTCTAAGGCATCCACCTGAAAAAATGTCCGGAATTGAGATAGGAGCTTGCAAGCCTATGAAATTGAGCTTTGGTCATAGAATGGGGCTCAGAGCACAAATACTAGAGATTCATTTCAGAAAGGTAAAAATTGGCCATCTAATCAATGTAGGGAGCAAGGAGAGGAGAGAGTAAGATGAAGCTAGTGTTCCAAGGCCATCTGGGAAGGTATAGTTCTGAAGAGAGTAGGTGAGAATAGGAGAAATGGGGAAGAAAATGAGACCCTTTTTATCCCATACAGACTCATCTGGAATAAAAAGAGGCAGGCATGCAAACTTGTTTCCTTAGCCACAGAATTAGTTCAGAATACATGAGAAGTAGATAGATGGTGGTGGCGGTGGCGGTGGCAGTCGCAATTACCATTAATGATGTTGACAATGAGCCAGATGTTGTCACTTTCCATAGGATTATCTCATTTGGTCCTCACAACAATCCTATGGGATGGGTACTTATGTATTACTATCCCCATTTTACAGATAAGAAATGTGAAATACAGAGTTGATGAGATTCCAAAGGCATAGCTACCTTCTCTCCACCTTTGCTTGGTGACATAGTTGTTACCCCAAGGTTTTCTAATGTTCAAGTAGGGCAGATTGGTCCATGCCTACAGGCATGATTTCAGAGTTTGATGTCCTCTTGAAATAGTCTGATCATATAATTCAATATCTTTATTTTACACAATTGTTGTTTGATGAATGATACTGATTGACTGCAAAGGCTTCATGACAATCATCTTCCCAGCTAATAAAGTTAAGCCTTTACACAAGTAGTATTTTTAACTCACAAAGATCTTTCACCTGCATTTCTAATTGTTTCTTTACAGAAGTGATATGGGGAATGCAGGGTGGACATTATGATCACCACTGTTTAGTCTAAAGGTCAATAGACTTTTTCTTTAAAGGGTTAGATTAAATAATTTAAGTTTTGTAAGCTGTATGGTGTTAGGCACTACTCAGTGCTGCCATTGTAGCATGAAAGCCAACATAGGCAATACATAAGTGAAAGAGAGTGGCTATGTACCAATTAAACCTTATTTACAAAAACAGGTGATTGGCTACAGGCCATGATTTGCCAACTCTTGCTCCAAATGAATAAGCTCCCATTCAAAGTGGTTTAATAATCCTTCCAATTGTGTACAGCTTGTAGAAATAAAAATTTGAACCTAGGCCTCTTGCATGCTTTATTCATTTAATAAATATTTATTGAGTCCCTACTATCTATCAAGCACTGTTCTAAGTATTGGAGATAAAGAAAGTCCCATGTGGCTTGCCTATTTGGGGGAGATAAAGGATGAACAAGTAAATGAGAAAAGAAGATAACTTCAGAAAATGAGAAGTACCATGAAGAAGATAACACAGCGGTAGAGGATGACTTTAGCTACAGGAATCAGAGTCAAACATTCTCAAACAAACAAACAAAAAAGAACTGAAATTTTTTGGAGGAGAGAATAAGTCAATTGCCCAGAGATTTGGGGAAGTTTATTCTAGGTAAATGGACTGGTCAGAGACAAAAATAAAGATGTGACTAGAGCAAAGAAATAAATAGTGGACAGATAAGGGCAAGAATTATAAGCCATGGCAAAGAATTTGGATTTTAGTCTAAGTGAAATGGGAAGTCAGTGCTTTCTTGACAATAATATGTTGTCCTTAAATCTCTTTGTGTCTCCTCTGCTACCCAAGCATGTGGCAGATGCTCTTATACTATGTTGGTTGATTGATGGGTTTTGTCACTTAGGTCTTGCATGCCTCGAAGGAACCCATCAACATGCTGGGATCATTGAAGACCCTTGTGAGGGGACATATTTTAATAGATTCTCTTTCATTGGAGATTTCCAAAAAGGCTGTGACTAATACTTTCATCCAGGGATAGCATGGCAGCCCTTTGTTCTCTCCTGGGGTGATTCTGGGCACCATCCAGACCATCTGCTTTGGCCCAGGCTCCCTGGCCATAGGCTCTACCACTATTTGCCAAAATGCTCCAAAAGCCAGGAGTGAGATGTCTCTGATATCTGAGTCACTTTGTCAGAGTGAACCATCAGAGTGGATTAACAGTTTTGTGGTGATCCAGTTCTAAGTGCACAATTGATCAGGTGTGGGTAAGCTTTTCTGTCTCTTATCTGTAAACTCCAAGAGTTGTTGGATTGTTATAAAAAATCATGTATATTAAAGATATTAAAGGCCTAGTTGGTTGCATGACCATAGAGTACCCATGAAAGTCAGTTCTCTTTCCATCCCTAATCCTCTTTTACTTAATGATTAATTTCCCATTGAAAGCAGTTATTCACTTATCTTCATTTTATTAGATCTTAAAAAGTACTAAAAAATTACAGCCAGCCTTAAACAAATTGCATATCTCTGTAATGACTGACATTTCAGAGAGAATTGCTATGGTAGATACTGGGAGGCTCTTCCACCTAGATCCCTCAATAATGGCGGACAATTGCCCAAGCCACTAGGAGTGGTGTTGGAAGTCAGCCTTCAGTGTCAGCCCCTTCAGAAATTGACTCAGGCTGTCAGTTTCAGCAAGGCCCCTCCCTTCCCAGGTGGCCCACTTCTAAGATTCATGAGGAAATACAAAAATCCAACTATTTTGGTCCAACTTGTGACAACTCTGAAGATTCTGGATGTTCAAGGGGGTAAGTTGAAGCTCTTGTTGGGCCTATCTCACAGCTTAACTTCTCTACTCAATTCTGCTATCTCCTTTATTCCATAGGCATTGATCCTAAAACAATTCCCTAAAAAACATTGCACATGTGAAATTCCATCCCTGAGTCTGCTTTCCAGAAAATCCAACCTATAACAATTGTGTACAAGTGTTTTTCCTTCTGTCACCTTATTAGTTAAGTTGGTGCTCATGTAAACTACTTTTCTACAATCTTTAGCATTTCTGTCCTGTGCCTATCTGAAATGAAACATGACTTATGCATTGTTTAAAAAGGAGCTTTCTTTTATAAAGTTTAAAAATGACACTGAGAAGTAAAATGTTCACTTAAGCACTTGGGACATATAATTCCTCTAACTAAAAGAATTTTAAGGGATCTCTGATTACTAAATGACCATTAATTGAACATGAATGACATGGGATGTCTTTCAAATGAGAGACTAATTTCAGAGTTACTTATGAGGTGACATATCAGCACACAAGGGAAGTAGAAGAAAACACTGGCATTTAAGAGTTAACTTAGGGTCAGAAAGATTAAGAAATTTAGAAAGACTAAAAAGAAGATGATGTTCTATTTATTTGAATCCCAGATAGCCTGGAAGTTTGCAAATGCTTTTAAAGGCTTATACATGGCAGTGTGTGTCCTTAGCAGAGAGTGTCCTTGGGCAAATTAGTCTTAGAGAGGTTAAATGAGGGTTGTTTTGGTGATTAAATGAGAAAATGGATGGATGGTACATGGTAAGTGCTCAATAAATGTTAGCTGCTGCTGCTGTTGTTATTCAAAGTGGCATCTGGCTAGCAGTCACCAGGGAAGCTTCTCTCAATATCTAGCAAAAACACTAATGAAGGCCTGGGGGGAAAATAAAGCTCCCAACATGGAAAATAAGACTGCTGGATAATATAATACTAGAATCTTGAAAAATATGGAATTAATTCCAGGACAACAGGAACTGGGTTCAAAGACAACTTTATGAAAGTTAGAAAAATTTTATGCCTCAGTGGTTGAAGATTTGGAGTTTGAACAAGCCAGAAACTAGGGGCATCTCTATTTATACTGGTTATGGGAAGAGACAATATATCCTTCAGCCAGAGTGCTGGGGTATTATGCACAAAGAGCCATTGCAGGAAGACCACAGGCAGCAGGGCATGCTGGGAATTGTAGTTTTTTATTTAACACAGTTCAAAATACCAGAGAAACTGAATTTGGGGAAGGAAGATACATACTTGAAAGCCCACAAATTTGATTGTTACTTAAATAGCAAAGGATGATGTGTAGGACCAAGGACTAAGATGAATAAAGAACAAAAGTAAATATGGAATTTGTGGAAATATATGCAGAACAAGGGAACAACCACAATATCTAGAAGACTCAGAAGAATAACAAATTTTGTTATTCTTTGCAACAGAGCTCAGTAAGCCATAATTTTCATGAAATAGATTCAGATTATTAGAATGACAGCATATTATTTTTAAAAATTTGATTATAAAATCAAATAACAATATCAAACATTCCAAAAATGACAATATACATGGTTTTTAAAAGATGATTGATTTACAGCATACCATAGTAATATAGCCACTTCAATATTTATAGCAGCACAATTCACAGTAGCAACATTGTCAAATCAGCCCAGATGCCTGTCAATAGATGAATGGATCAAGGAAATATGGCACAATGGAGTTTATTCAGACATCAAAAAGAATGAAATAATGGCATTTGCTAATACATGGATGGAATCAGAGAATATTATGCTAAGTGAAATAAGCGAGAGTCAGAAAATCAAGGGTTGAATGTTTTCTCTCAATGTGGAAGCTAGAGCAAAATAAGGAAAAGAAGATGGTACTGGGGAGGATTAGATATCATAAATAGGATGAATAGATCAATAGAGTAGAATAAGGATAACTAGAGCAACAGAGGAAGGATGGGAAAGGGGAGGAAATATGGGATGAATTTAATAAAATCATGTTATAAATGTAACAAAGGGAATTTTACCTTTTTGTATATATAGAAAGGACCAGTCAGAAATAAATAAATAAAGGAGTGAAAGGAAGCTCAGTAGAGGAAGGAAGATAGGGAATCGGAGGAGGAGCAGAAAAGCAGTAAGATGGGAGGAGTGGGGTTTAAAATCAAATTCCTTGCACATTTGATTTTGTCACAGTGAACCCAAATATTATGTATAACAGTGCTCTAATAAAAAAGAAGATGGAATTAAATTTCTTTATCATTTTACTAATAAAAACAGGACTAATGGGGCCTAATATCAAGGGTAAAGAATGTTAAAACTGAATGTAAACTGTTTATGAAAACACTTTCCAAATGACCACTAGTAAAATTAAACTAGTTATTGTCAAAGAATAGAAAATAAAAGGAGCCAGAAGGAAAAATTTAAAATATGAAGCACTGAATATGATGGCAGAAGCCAAATTAGTAGTAATAATAAATGTACATAGGCTAAACTAGTGGACTTTACAATTTTAAGCACCAGAATATTATGTGAAATAAAATATTATGTTTGGGCTGGGGTTGTGGCTCAGTGATAGAGCGCTTGTCTAGTGTATGTGAGGCAGTAGGTTCGATCTTCAGCACCACACATAAATAAATGAAAAAAAAAAAGGTCCATCAACAACTAAAAAAATATTTAAAACAATTTTTAAAAATATTGTGTTTAATCTCAAATTACAAACTTGTACTTTATTCAGCTGCATTTGTCAATTATAAAGTCAATTAATGAGACTAAAGGTAATGAAAAGTAGCCTTTGCTGTGTACATACCATTGCCTTGAACTGTCAGTTTTTCTGAAATTAATTTATAGATTAATGCAGTTCCAATCAAAATGCAATGAAATATGTTATAATTTGATAAAACAAATCTAAAGAACATTTGGGAAAAATAAGAGGAAATCAATAACAAAGACTTAAAGAGTATGAGAGATGTTGGAATTGCTATACCAGATATTAAAAAGCACTGAAACTGCTAATAATTAAAGGCATGATACTATTCCCAGAATATTAGTAGAGGTTTAAAAATCCAAGTATATGTGTATATGGTCATATTTTTTAATTTAGAAAAGATTGCAATTCAACTCAGTTGGGAAAGTGTAGATTATTAAATGATGTAAGTCAGATGACTAACCACTTGAAAAAAATAAATCAACAAAATTAATTATAAGTGTATTAAAATAGAAATACTTCTAAAAGATAAAGTCACAAAAGTAAGAGGATAGAATAGAATAGAGAAGAGAAAACAATATATCCTTGTGGTGAAGAATCACTTTCAAAACATGGCACTAATGGCTTAACCAGAGGTTCATTGCTGAATTTAGAATTAGTAGTGCCCATCATTGATGTATGTCTATAGCTGCTTTGCTCTACAAAAACAGAGTTGAATAGTTGAAACATAGACCATTTGGCTAGCAAAGCCTAAAAAAAACTTTCAGAAAAAGTTTACTGACCTCAGCCATAAAGCATAAAATAATTTTATGTGGTCAAATCTAAAACCTTTGGAACACAAAATAACATCACAAACAATAAGGAACTGGTAAGAATATTTGTAAAACTGCATATATATATAGTATAAAATGTTTGTGATATAGATGATGTATATATAAATATCTTTTACAAAATATTAAGAGAAGTTGTATACTGATAGAAAAATAGACAACGGATGAACAGAAATTCTACAACACAAGAATTATAAATGACCAATAAGACAATGAAAATATTAAGCTCTCTGTACTATTCAGATAAACAGAGTTTTAAAATACCACAAATTGATATTAGGCAAACCACAAAAAGGGAAAATATTTACTGTGGTCCAAAACGTAGAAAACCAGACAGTTGGTGGGGATGAAAACTGAGGGGTATTTGGGAGCACATAAAAAATCTTTAAAATATATATAGTTATACATCATTATTCAAAGTGCACTGATTTCAAGATGCTGAAACCCAGGAACGCTCAAGATATATATTTAAAGTAGTGTAGTATTTGCTTAGAACCTACACATATCCTGCTGCATACTTTAAATCATCTCTAGATTACATATGATAGTTAATACAATGTAAGTGCTATGTCAATAGTTGTTATACTGTATCAATAGAATATACTCAGTACATATACTATTATTGTTATTATTATATTATTGTTATTATATCAGGGATTGAACCAAGGTGTGCTTAACCACTTGAGACACATCCCTAACACTTTTTATTTTTTATTTGGACAAAGGTTCTTGCTAAGTTGCTTAGGGCCGTGTTAAGTTGCTGAGGCTGGCTTCAAACTTGCTATCTTCCTGCTCAGCCTCCCAAGTTGCCAGGATTACAAGCATACAGCACAGTACTCAGCCATGTACAATTTTAAAAAATAATTTAATTGTATTTGGTTGAATCTTGTACAAGGACCTCATGGATACAGAAGGCTGTGTACCATTTGATAAAGCAGCTCCATTACTAGGTTTTACTCTAAGGAAATAGGAGAAGTGAGAAGATTTAGTTTTAAAGATGTCCATTGCCAGATTCTATATAATGGTAAAACACTGGAAGCGACATTAAATACAGAAGGTCTTTGCTTACGTAAATTATCAACTGATAAGAAAAGATGTTCTAAGCTATTAAAAATTATGTGGTTATACACTTTTGAAAAAGCACAAGTGTTCAGAACATATTCCTAAGAATAAAAGATAGGTTTAAAAATATTGAATACATTGTAATTGCATTTTTGAAAAGAAATTCACATAAAGTCCCTGGCAAACATTGGTTAATATTAGTTATAGCAGCCTTGTGGGATAACAGATGATTTTTGTTTTCTCCTTTTTGTTTATTCATGTGTGTTTTATTGAACTGTCTAATCCCTGTTGGGTACAAAGAGGAAATGTTTTTTTCTCCATTCTCAGCTCTCACTTCCACAATTGTGTCATATGAAAAGTTCCTCTCTGCTGGGTCACAGTCTCCTTTAGGACATCTTAGGACAATTTCCTCCCTCCCTCCCCTACCTTTCTCTCCCCTCTGTCTCTCCTCCCCCTTCTCTTTTTTGGTACTGGAAATTGAACTCAGGGTCACTTGACCACTGAACCACATCCCCAGCCCTATTTTGTATTTTATTTAGAGATAGGATCTCACTGAGTTGCTTAGGGCCTCACCATTGCTGAGGCTGGCTTTGAACCCACAATCCTCCTGCCTCAGCCTCCTGAGCCACTGGGATTACAGGCATATGCTACTGCACCTGGCAGGACAATTTCTTAACTTTGCTTTTGGATATTAAGAATCTGTCCATTTCATTTACCCTTCAAAGTTTTCTCTTTTCCTAGGGCCTGCCAAATTTGTGGTTAGAGGGGCATGGAATAAACATGGTATGTGGTAGGCTTCTCTGAGATGCCCTTATCTGCCACTATCTGATGTGGGTACAGGAAAGGAGGAAACATTAGAGAAAGTAGATAATTACTCACCAGAGCTCCCATTCAATTGTTCTTGATTGTTTCTACTTCTCTTTCAAGTCCTCATTGCTCTCTGTGGGATGAGTTCTAAACTCTTAATGCTCATAAGGGACAATGAGATGTTTACCATCTGCATCTTTTTTTCATCTCTTCCAATTCCCACCTTCAGTCCATCCCAACCACCAGCCTCCACATGATGGGGATGTGTGAAAAATTCATTGAGCTTGACTTCTTTCCAAACTATTCATATGACCCATGTGAAACTCAAGCAGTCATGACAAATCCAACATGGGAAATGTCAGCTACTACTTGGTGTGTTCTGTTGCCTCCCCTGCTGTTCTCCTGGGCTCAGAAGGGGCAAGATGTGGATTAGCAAGTCTTCTTCATGGTTAGATTTCAAGATAGGACTTGGTAACAAACAGTCTTTACTTTGTACAGGACCTGCCCCTCCCACAACACACATATACATGGCCACATAAATACAGTTACCTCATACTAGACAAAGGCACCAAAAATATACATTGCAGAAAATATAGCTTCTTCAACAAATGATGGTGTGAAAACTGGAAATCCATATGTAGTAGAATCAAATTTAACCTCTGTCTTTCACTCTGCACAAAACTCAACTCAAAGTGGATTACAGACTTAGAAATTAGATCAGAAACCCTGCATCTACTAGAAGAAAATGTAGGTCTAATACTCCAATATATCAGCTCAGGAACTGACTTTTTTTTTTTAACAAGAATCCTAAATCACAAGAAATAAACTCAATAATTAATAAATGGGATGGCATCAAATTAAAAAGCTTCTTCACAGCAAAAGTCTCAATCTGTTATGGGGAGCCACTTCAGAAAACAGTCTGAATTCAAAACAAAGAGAGCTTCATTTACCTGGCCAGGGACTGTCACACACTTGTAGAGACTGAAGCTCTGTGAGAGAACAGCAATTTCCTGGCCTGTGTGTGTTGGGAATTTAAGGACGAAAACCACAGCTCAGGGACATTTCCTGGTGTCATGTGAGTAAGCCAATCACAGAAGCTAAAACAATAGTTGGTACCTGCAAGCCCTAAGCAGGACTGAAATTTTCCAGTTAGCAAGCAAGCAGGTTACAGAAGCAAAAAAAAAAAAAAAAAGGCAGTCAGTTTGCAACTCAGTTACTGCATCTTGGGTCCGATCAGGTATTAGACAACCATACCTTGAGTTCAAACAGGTGGTTGGCAGGGGGAGAGAATCTACTTCAAAGTCTTGGGTTGCCAAGACCACCATATCCTGGGTTGAGTACATTTTGTGGGGTACAAAGTACAGAAAACAATATAAGAAAAACAGCTTTCATTTCAGTTTCTCAGAAACAGCTCTTGTAACAGTTTTTTAATAGAAGGCAGCAAAATGGAGACTTAGGCATGTCTGTGACAGTTCTTGCTTTATAATTGTCTTGTCTCACTTATCAAAATATTATATCTATAATCTATATTTTTACTAATCTATAACTTATAACTTATACTCTTACTGATTGTATTTATCAGTTCACCCCACAACAAATCAAGAACATGAACAAACAGCCTATAGAATTGGAGAAAATCTTTGCCACCTGAACCTAGGGCATTAATCTCCAGGATATATAAAGAAGTCAAAAAACTTAACACCAAAATAAATAAATAAGTAAATAAGTAAGTAAATAAATAAATAAAATAACCCAATCAATAAATAGGCAAAGGAACAAAATAGATACTCCTCAAAAGAAGAAATATGAAAGGTCAAAAAATATGTGGAGGGCTTGGGGTTGTAGCTCAGTGGTAGAGCACTTGCCTAGCATGTGTGAGGCACTGGATTTGATACTCAGAACCACATAAAAATAAATAAAATAAAGGTATCATGTCCATCTACAACTAAAAAATAAATATTTAAAAAAAAATACATGGAAAAAAGTTCAACATCTCTAGTAATTAGAGAAATGCAAATTAAACTACACTGAAGCTGGGCCTGGTGGCACATGCCTGTAATCCCAGTGGCTGGGGAGGCTGAGGCAGGAGGATCATGAGTTCAAAGCCAACCTCAGCAAAAGCAAGGTGCTAAGCAACTCAATGAGACCCTGTCTCTAAATAAAATACAAAATAGGGCTGAAGATGTGGCTCAGTGGTGGAGTGCCCCTGACTTCAATCCCCAGTACCCCCCCCTGCACTCCCCCCCAAACCCAAACTACATTGAGATTTCATCTCATTCCAGTCAAAATGGCAATTATTGAGAATACAACCAAAAATAAATGTTGGTGAGGTTGTGGGGATAAAGGTATACTCATGTATTGCTGATGAGACTGCAAATTGATGCAACCACTCTGGAAAGCAGTATGAAGATTCAGCAAAATCTCTGAATGGAACTACCATTTAAGCCGGTTATCCCACTCCTCAGTTTATACCAAAAGGACTTCAAATCAGTTTACTACAGTGACACAGCCACATCAATGTTTATAGCAACTCACTTCACAATAGCTAAACTAGGAAGCCAAACTAGGTGTCCTTCAACAGATGAATGGATAAAGAAAATGTGGTATAAATACACAGTGGAATATTACTCAGCCATAAAGTAGAGTGACTTTATGACATTTGTCAGTAAATGGATGGATCTGGAAACTATCATGCTAAGTGACATAAACCAGTGCCCCAAAGCCCAAAGTCGAATGTTTTACTGATATGTGGAAGCTTACCATAAGTAGAGCCACAATTGATTTAAGCTGGGAGAAGGGAAAACAGAAATTCAGTAGATTAGACAAAGGAGAATTAAGGGAATGGAGGTGGGATAGGAAAAGGAAAGACAGTGAAATGAATCTGAAATAATTTTCCTGTGTACAGATATAACATAGTGGATCCCACCATTATGTACATCCACATGAATGGGGTCCTAATTAGAATAAGATGTTCCATGCTTGTGTAATTATATCAGAATTGATTATACTATCATGTATAACTGAGAAGAACCAATAAAATAAAAAAGAAAGATGTACAGATGACCCTGACTTATTTCAGAATTATAGCTGACCTCCCTGATAACAAAAGAATACAAAACCCTCAAAACAATAATATTAGAGGGGGAGGGGAAAGCTGGATGGGTTTCCATTACCAGTTGTCCCCTGTGTAAACCTCTCTCCACGTTTGATTTTCTCCTAGTCACGTAGGCACACTTTATGTCATGCAGGCTTGTGTTTGGGGCCAGACTTGGGTTTGCCAGGAATTGGCTCCCTCAGCTGCCAACCCCTGCACCACAGCTGCAAGATGATGCCTTCCTCTGTTGTTTGCATGCCACCAGGAGAAATGTGGTTTCTTTCCCATACAAGGATATTGTGCTGTGTGCCTTTCAGTTGAGTAGGGCAAACTCTTTGATCTCTAAACTCTTCACACCAAGACATGCCTCAGTCCTCCTAAAAATATGGATTCCTTTAATTCCCTTATACATCTACTGTGCTCATGGAGGGGCTACTCTGGCTGGTTACTGTGACCGCAGCAGTGGCTGTGGCCCTGGGGATTTCTTCCTTATTTTATTATTTCCTACCTCCGGAGTCCTTGATCTGCTTTGAGTGTCCTGCATTAAATAAAGTCCCCCCACTTCTTTGTTTTTTTACGTTCACCCACCTTGCTGAGAAGCTGCCTGTCTGCTTTCTTGGTTTCATGTCATGGAGCAGACAGGAAAGTGACTGTCTCTATTCCACCATCTTGAAAAATTCCAAGACAACTTTTTACCTATAAAATAACAAGAAGTTTTTAAAATGTACAAAAATGTCAGTAAGTAAAATGATTACTTTTACCCACATCAGATGAAGTGAGTAAATTTTTCTAGCCTTTTAAGTAATCAATTGAGCATAGTGTAAAAGGGGGCTGTTAGGTTTGGATGTGAGGTATTCCCCAAAAGCTCCTAAGTGAGAAAATGTGAGAGGGTTCAGAGGGGAAATGATTGGGTTGTGAGAGCCTTAACTCAATCAGTGAATTAACACCCCGATGGGATTAACTGAGTAGTAGCTAGATGCAGGTAGGTTGTAGCTGGATGATGTAGATCCCTGGGGACATGGCTTTGGGGTATATATTTGTATTTGGTAAGTAGAGATCTCTCTGTGCTTTGTGATCATCATGTGAACTGATAACCTCCACCACACTCTTCCACCATGTTATCCTGCCTCACCTCAAGCCCTGAGGAATGGAGCCTGCTGTTTATGGACTGAGACCTATAAAATTATGAGCCCCCAAATAAACTTCTCCTCCCCTATAATCGTGCTGGTCAGCTTTTTTAATTACAGTGGCAAAAAAGTTGACTAAAACAAGGCCTTAAAAAGGCTGGTCCTCTTTCATGCCTAGGAATCTATCCCAAGTGATGATCTATATGTACAACATAATTTAAGCATAGGAATATTATATATATTTAAATCATTAAAAGTTAGAAATATAAACTATCATTCTTTTACTAGGCATTCAAGGAAATAAACCATTATCTCTCCATCAGATGGTTTTAGTGTTTCTGAGATATGCCAAATATTCCATGTGTTGGAGAATTTTAATTGACATGGCAAAATGCTTATGCCAAGAAAAAGCTAACTACAAAACTATTTATAGCATGACTATTTTTCTTTTTAATAAGTCCCACAAACATGCCTGTGATCATTTTAGTGCTTATGCCCGTAGATTGTGCTTTTTCCACATGGAAAGAGCCAACCTTCCAAGCCATGAGAATTTCAGCCCAAAAAAGAAACAGGGACATAGTGTACATGCCAATTACAACATTCTCACCCTTTTCACTCTCATTTCTCAATGCATCCTTTGTAAATGTTTTTTTTTCTTTTTTAACTTTTTTTAGTTGTAGATTGATACCTTTATTTATTTATATGTGGTGCTGAGGATCGAACCCAGTCCCCCACACATGCTAGGCAAGCGCTCTACCACTGAGCCACAACCCAGCCCCAGTGGTTTTCTTTTTAATTATATTCAAATATTCAATTTTTGTTTTCTTAATTATATTTCTAAACATTTATTTCTTCTTATGTTGACATTTTTAAAATATCTTAATTGAGGTATAATTGTTATGCAATAAACTGCATATATTAAGGATGTGATTTGATACATTTTAACATATGTATCTGCCTGTAAAACCATCACCACAATCAAGATAATGAACATAACACAATTAGAGTTTTTCATGGAAACATATGGTCTGGAGAGAATGATGCCACAAAACTCAGATGATTTCTATTTGGCAAATTTTCTTTTACTCTCTTGAATGTGTTTTCAAAAATTTCTACAATGTGCATGTGTTACTCTCATGGGCAGGAAAACTTCAAGGAAAAGTTAATGGTGTTGATTGAAGTGGGTGTAGAGTGGTCAGGACATACTGCCTCATGGAAAGCAAAGAAAAAGAAATTTATAGCAAGAAAGGCTCAAGACTTTAAATCTCATGTATTGGATAATTAAGCTCTATCAACAATGGTCCATGGGCTGGAGTTGTGGCTCAGCAGTAGAGCACTTGCCTGGCATGTGTGAGGCCCTGGGTTCAATCCTCAGCAACACATATGAATAAATAAATAAATTAATTAATTAAATAAAGGATCCATTGACAACTAAAAAATATGTTTTTTAAAAAATAATGGTCCAGTACCATTTTTGTGGCACACTAACAGTGGAAATAGAAGAGGGGGTTAAGTAATAAATGCACTTGGCAGAATGAAAGAGGGTCTGGAGCCCAGATGATCAGTAAGATAAGCCTTGCCCATGAGGACGTATACCTCTTGCCTTGAGACCAGAAGTAATGAAGTTTGAGTGAGGGAATGTATTAGACAACACATCATGTTGGAGGGTGGAAGCTGATGGCAGCACATCAGGGCCTCACTTTTGCTTGTGGTTCAGAAGGCAAGTTATCTCCTAGCAATAATGGGACTTAATGGCACCATGGAGGACACTGGTGATTGCACTGGTAGGAACAGAGAAAATAGAAGGTATGAGAAGTACATGCCTACATTGAAGAACTATCTGGGGGAGGAAGACCACTGTTTGAAATCATCTCGATTTCCTTGTCTTGCAAAATTTTGGCAGTAGACTAGGGGCAAAAAGGAAAGTAGGATTAATTTAGTGCTGCAGTTGATAGAGGCAGAACGGTGGGTAAACTAAGAAGCAAAGAGTTAGGAATACAAGTTAGGTAACATATTAATGGACAAGTGATTGTTTGCTGGAGTAAAAAACAGGAATGTTTATTGTTTTTAAAAGATAGGTTGTATTTTTTTAATTAAATTTATCTTCATCATTGCTATTTTTGGTACATGGTTGATTTTGGTCATATTCCAAGTTGGATTATTGCATTCTCTTCCATATAATTCTTCACCCAATGTCATTAAGTTACCATTTTTAACACTCCTCATGCTAATTCATTTCATTGTCAAAATACAGCAGTCAAACAGCTCCCATATTTTAAATCAAATACCAGAAGTAGTACCTACCCAAAGTAGGCATTCTATAAATATGTTGAATAGATGACCAAGCATTCCCAGGCATCCACAATCATATATAAAAGAGTGCATCATTATATAATGGCTCTGAGATTTGTTAAAATAGACATTAAAATAAGCAAAAGCAGTGTTACCATTATCTGTAATAGATACTCTGGTAGAAAATGAATTTGTAGGATTCTAGTGACTCTAAAATGGAGGGCTAGCCTATTCAACCAAATCAGTGACAACTTTGGCATTGTCCTCAGTTCTACACAGATCAGATGACAGCTGCAAATAGATGTTATCTAGTGAAAATTTCCTACTGTATTATGCTTGCTTGCTTTAGGCATTTTCATATTTTAAAAAATCACTAAATAAATTGCTATTTCCTTTCATTGCTCTTGAGATGTTCTAAAATTTCTGAGAGCATGTGAAATTATAGAACTTGTTTATCAGCACTAGGTATTCCTTTGAGGGTTAAGCTTTAGAGATAGCATTTATTTATTTTCCAATAATCATGCAAGCTAAAGGAAATTGTCAAGGACTAATATTAAATAGTCTGAATATATGTGTGTTAACTATAGATACAGCATTCACCAAAGATCATTTTGGGCAGTTTTTGTATGCTTCCAATTTCTGCTGTCCTCATTTAAGCTATTCTCATAATTGAAGAATTACTGTCTTCAGTTTACTTTCTGAAAGATGTCAGCCCAAGTCTGTTGTTGATTTACAGAGTATTTCTGTGCCTAATTTTCAGATCTGAGTTTCATCTATCTTTTTCCAGAATGATCCTCATACAGTGACTAGATGAAGTGTATTTCATGCTCTATTCCTAGTAGTGATATCTCAGTGATGGCACTTGAACTTTCCCATGCCTCAGTGTTTATAAGATAGTAATCATATACCTGGCCTTATCTTTCGGAACTTTTCAAAGGGCCAGTTTTATATGGGAAAGCACTTTGAAAATAATTCAAGGCCAAACAAATATGGAAGATATTTTTTTTCTTGCAAGAAGAATTCAAACAACAAATTTCCCCTTCTAGAATGTTGTCCTTGGGGTCCTAGTATCATTCCTTTTAGTGTTTTGATGTAGACTTCTCATTGAATCATTTTTCCATCATTGTTTAGAATTCATTATGAACTGTTTATTTTCAGTATCTAAATGGTGCCAAATTCTCTCATCTCCCACCATGAATATTTGGGAAAAAATGGGACCCAAGACTCCAAGAGGTACTTTTAAGACCCTTCCAAAAATTTGATTGTTGGAACTCAGTCGTCTTCTACTGAAGGGGCAAAGCATCTTTACTTATTGGAGAATAGTTTTTATGTTTCATTGATTTCATTCCTGATAACTTAATCATATACTGATTTGTTTATAATATTGAAATTACCTCAGCTCAGTCAGCAATTATTTATTTTGAAATTACGAAAAGTCATTAAAGGTAAGATAATACTCCTTCTATTATTTTGCTGCTTTCCTAAAGATAATTGCCTTGGGATTTATAGCACTTCTATTCCTAAAATAAGAACATTTGCCCACACAAAACTATTTGCCTAGCTCTAATAAAATATTATCTGTATATGTATTTTTTCCTTTCAGGAGAAGGAAGTATATTTGAACACTGAACACTTTTACTTTGGATTTAATCTCTGTTGCAAACTACAAAGATTATCAGTATGAAGATACAGAGTCAGTATAGTGCAAAGAGTAATAGCATTTAGTGCTTTCTGATGGAATAGTTAGGACTTTGTGTGAGAATTTGCATCTGAGTTTCTTTTGTTTGATAAAGTCTTTTGGAAGGGTTTCTACCTAGATACACCAATAACAGACCTACCAAATTACCCTTGATTTGTTGGAGTAGTAAATACTGTTAGGTCCCCACCCACATCTTCATATCTCCTCAAGATTTTTTTTTTTCAGTACTAGGGATGGAACCCAGTACTGGAGTCTCTGGGATGGAGCCTCTGGCATGCTAGGAAAGTACTCTACCACTGATCTGCATCCCTAACTCCAGCCATCTTCAGCTTTATTTCATTGTATTCTGGCCCAACTTCAAATACCAACAACTGCATTTTTGCCCAAGAGCTTTCTCTGTCTAACTGAGCCAACTCTGGCAATAGCAGGCTAAGTACCAGGAAATCAACGCTGCCTGGGGGTAGCCTTTAATCAATGTCTAATACAAATGTCTGAATAAATTCCTCAACCCCTTTGCCCCTTAGATGGTAGAACACTGAGGTGTGTGTTCTACACCATGTCCCAGAGTTCCCCAGGAAAGTTGAGCTCACATTCCAAGGATAACTTCATGATAATGCCCTCGACATTGACCTCTTTTCCTTCCCTTAAATCCTTACTGTTGGTTTCTGGAATTACCACAAAAAAATCTACTTGTACTCAAATCCTTGACTCACAGTTTGCATCTAGGAAAATCCAAGCAACAACAGTTGGGAATGTAGATTCTATCTATACAAGTATGTTTAGGATGGAGGTTGAGAGTTGTAGTCAGCAAAGAGATCATGGAGGATGGTAAGTTTATGGATTCAGATTGTACAGATTTTCATGAGGTCTGTGATGGCATCAGGGAGAAGATTTTCTTCCTTTTAAGTAACTGATTTCATACAGGAGAGGGGTCAGGGAGAACTTGAAGGGTAGGAAAGGACCTTGGAGTTGGGAGCAATGTATAAGGACAGAGGAACCATAGCTCATAGGCAAAGTGAAGTAATTGAGTTGCTTGTGGTAGCTCAGTGCATGGTCCAGATGGATCCGCACAGTGCCAACAAGAGCTATTCTGAGATACAAACATTCCTGCATTCTATGAGTTCTTTCATGACTTTTTCCTCTCTCACCTTTTATTACCAATACTCCATAGTTATGTAGTGCTACAACTTGGGTGATACAGATTCCCACATCTCTCTTCTCAACTGTTATTTAAAACACAAATGTAGATAGACCATTGTGGTAAAAATCAGAAACCTGTAGGTAGTTAATATTCCCAGTTAAGGGACAGAGATCTGCACTTTAAGAGGAGCAAGATGTCGTTTGACATTTAAAAATAGACCTAACTCTACCAATTAGTCTGTTCTGCCCATGGTAACCTTATTCAATGTTGTGGTGGTAATCGCTTCTGGAAAGCTTTGACATATTTTATAATTGAACTGCCAGGTTCACACTTAGCTATAATTCATTCACAGATAAGTGTGTCTTGTTAACCAAATTATGTTGACTCCCTTGGAAATCTGGTGCGAGGGCTTTCCTGTTTCCTGTCTTCATGTGGTTTTATAGTCTCATGACAGACCATTAACATGATGAAAGATTGATTATTGTCTTGGGTACCAAACTGTAATTTGGCCCTATTTTCATTTTTCTTTTTCATCAGCTGCAGAATCATATGCATTTATCAAAATGGGTGTCATCTGTTTTGAAATTCATGAAGTTAGATTGCACACTTGTCAAACATTTTTTTTTTTTTTCGGGCATTGACAAAAACATCAACATCAAGCTTTATTTAAGTTGTTTAGAAATAGAGATGTCCAGGTGAAAGAATGGTGGAATCAAAATGAAAGATTAGGGGGATGGAATGGCTCATTCATTCTACCAACATTTTTGAATGTGTTTAGTGTACACAGCAAATTGCCAGACGTGGGCTGAAACCTGTGAGGGATTGGAGGGACATGAAACTGATTTGTTGATTCAGAAATTATTTAGTGCTTGCAGGACTTGACACTGTTCTATGAACTGGGGAAACAGCAATAGCAAAACAAAATAGAACTGCCTTTCCCTCATACAGTGTATATTCTAGAGAGTTTATATGATATAAAGAAAATCAATTTTTAGCTCTATTCTCCAAAATTTTACAATCTACTTAGAAAGTCAAAATAAAAGCACGGAGTTAAAATTACCAAGCAATGTAAAAGCAGGACATATGAATAAAGAGTGCATTTCACAGTAGGTGTTTAAGTCAGTAAAAGAATGCCCCAACTCTGCCTTTGCCAGATACTAGGACTTTAAGGAAGCCACTTAACTGTGTACAACTGTTCCCAGAGCAGTGGTCTAGGGGAAATTTTGCTGCTGATTAGAGCCTCTGAGCAGTCATCTCGAAGGCCATTCACAAAGAACAATCTGGAAGAAAGACAATTTCTGAAAGTAACTTTAAAAACTTATAGTGAATTTCAGACTAAATAGTGATGCATGTGTTCTTTTTAGTTTAGTAATAAGGTTGCCTGTATTTACTGTTTGGATTTAGCATGGTATCAGAGGAGGTGGTAATCAGTGCAACAGACAAGGAAGACTTATACAATCTTAAGAATTGGAAGGAAGAAATTAAGTTGTCACTATTTTCAGACAATCTAATTGTTTACATAGAAAATTCAAGAGGCTCAACAAGCTATTAGAACTAATAAGAAATTTCAATAAGGTTAGTGGATAAAAATAAAATGTGAAAATCAGCAATGTTCCAATGTATTGGCAACAACCAATTAGAAAAGGTAATTTAAGAACCCAATTCACAAGAATAAGAAATCCTTGCCTATGAACAAATAAATCTAATAAAAATACATAAAACTTAATGTAGAAAACCAGATGGAGGGTGCTACATGTCTATGGATGTTATTTCAATAGAAATTCCAACAGTACTCTCTCTCTCTCTCTCTCTCTCTCTCTCTCTCTCTCTCTCTCTGTGTGTCTGTGTATGTGTGTGATTTGATAAGAGAATATTAAAATTCAAAAGGGTTAGTAAAAAGCTAAGAACACTAAGACAAAATTGAAAAATAAATAAGGAAAATAAAGGTGAAAAATTACAATGTGTGCATGTGTGAGAATTTGTGTATCACAATAGTACATTAATGTGTTGCTACAGGGGTTGAAAAATAGAACACTTAGGAAAGTACAAAATTTATGACTGAGTGTGTATGTATGTTACAGTGTGTGTGTACAAATAGGACTCTTCTTGTTTCAGTTCTCATCGAAGCATGAAGACAATAAATCCTGTACTCCAAATATATCACAATGCAAACATTTCAAAGTCAAAATATGAGAATTGTTTAACTGTTAAAGCTCTTCTCTCTTACAGAGGATGTAGATAGCAGTGGGGACTTAGAGAGGGATTTGTGAAAAAAAAAATGTTTGTCTATTGCTTACTGTCTCGTCTGAAATGCCTTCCAAGGTTTGGGAATTAAGGAACATTCTCTCTTAAACTGAAATCTAAAAGGAGGAAATATCTGTGAGAAACTAGGATCTGAGTTCCACAGTTAGGAATTAGGAGGACTCAGTGGACCTTTGGAAGTTTGCAGGCTCTTTGAGAAGTGGGGAACTGCTTTGATGGTGGAGCATATTTCCCCCGCACTGAGGATGCCCTCCAGTCCTCCAAGTCCTGGAACTTGCCACAGATGTCAGCATGTTTTTTGTAGCGATGGGATCACATATAGAAGAGAGAGCCATCCTGTAGCTCTATGCATGTTTGTCCCAGAGAATTACCATAAGGGGCAAAGGATCATGCAGGGGTAGGGGGGAACCACTCAAACAAGGGCCAAGAAGCCAACCAGAGAAGCCACATTGGCCTGGTTCATAGGAGGTTCATGTACATGCCTCAGAGGAAATCTCTCTGAATCTCAGAGAGAAATTCATCTTCAAGAGTCTGCCAGGCCCAGTGAGTATAAAGTCATCTTTCCCTCTGTCTTCTCTCTTTAGCTTTTTTAGAACCAGAAAGCTAGGGAGAAAGATGGGAGCAGAGTATTGAAGGCTTTAGGTTGAGAAAGTGCAAGGATCATGCACCTTTCCCGTGACAGTCTTCTTATTTTCCTCAGCTGGGGGTGGGGCATAAAATTTTAAATCAAGTTTTGAGTTTTGATCATTTATAGGACTGTATGTATATATACAAGTTCCTATTATAACACCAGATATGTATTTCTGAAAAATCTCTCATGCTAAAAAATCACACTCTATAAATTATTGGCTTATGGAAAAAATATATTTGATGCAGACCACTCAAAACAAGTGGAAATTTCTAAATAGACTACTAATAAAACCCATAACAATGCCAATAAAAATAGTTTGATCACCACTAGAATTTATACTGGGCCTCACAATCAGATGATCCTTGCCCCTTCTTGGCAGTAGGTTCATCTTATCACCTTTGAGATGCAAGATAATGAGGGCATTCAATTTTATTAATTTCATCAAACTAAAAATCAGACAGTATATACATATTTTTATATCAATACCCTTCCTCCCTTCCTTCCAATTCCCCAGCTTTATCTAATATCTTGTTTTAAGACAAAAATGTCAGTTTCAAAATTTGAAAGTTTCCAAGAAGTTATTGAAAAACTTTTTGCACCACCATAAAGATTGTTCACCAGAACATTGGACCACCTAAACTCTTATTTCTACCTCAGCACTTGCTCTGCTTATATTGGTTGCTTGGATGATGAGTTACTTTGCCAGGTATTCCTTGCCTTCATTTGGCCCTAAATACACTACTTGGCTGCCAAGCTCAAGTCTCCATGGTCTACAGGTCTGATTTATGTGTATTTCTCATGTGTCTCTTTTCTTCCTCTTTGTTTTTGTGTTTGTGTGTGGCACAAATATATATGTGATATATATTTGATGTATATATTTGATATATATGTACAGAGACATAAAAACAGTCAAAACCATAGAAACAGTAAATACTCCTAAATATCAGCTAAAATCCTAACATTTTGAATGAAATAACTGTGTCTAGGGAATGACAAATTAAAAAAAAAAAATCAATTCAACACCAAAGGTACTAGAAATTTTAAAAAGAGAAATATAGATTTTTCCAGTAACGATCATTAACAATAAGTAACCACATCTGTGGTAGGAAAGAGTTAAGAAAGGAGGTGAGCCAGAGGAACAAAAGATGAATAATGGAAAAAAGAAGCTATCAGATCACCAAGTTCATTTCTGGAAGAGCCTCTGTTCAGTATCTCTTCTCCTGCCTGTGACAAGACAGCCCTTTCTTTTCCTGTTGACAAGTCTCCTGTGGTTACTGCATACTTGTTTAATATGTGTTTTGACTTCACTGGGTCCCATTGATGGTGAATTTCTGGCTTTTCATAGCAAGATTTGCAGCCTGTAAAAGCAGGGTGGTTGAGAAAATCGTAGTCCTGTGTTTCTGAGAGATCTATAGAGATCAGGACAATGACTGGAGAACATTATTTCTGTTGAACTATGTAATCTTTTGTCTCCTGTAGTATCCAAAGGAAATCCAACCTTGTGATTTTATCAGGGATCACAAAGAAAAAATAAGCACGTAGGATCCAAGATGAGTAATTGCCAATCAGGTTTGATGGGGCACAATGGATTTAAATCGTTTCTAAGGTTAATCTCTTTTTTTGTCACTTACATGAAATTATTTATTATTGGTCAGTTTCCTACACATACCAAATAATGAAGCTGGAATCAAGGTTCTCCTTCCCTAGTTTCCAAGGTCCAGTCATATGATAACATATTTATTAAATTCAGAATAAGAGACATAATTTACTATGGGGACTATGGAAGCTAAGGTTATAATATCTGTGTGACTTGGTAGGCATTTTATCACCACAAAAGGAGCACACTCCCTGTTAAACAATGTGAAATTAGAATCCCTGCAATGATTCCTATGTGTTGGGTAAATTTGGGACACTTTCTTAACTTCTCTGAGTTTCTACATCTATGTAAAGTTATATGTGATGAATCTGTGAAAATTAAATGAGATTGTGTATGTGAATTGCCTTATACAATGCCTGGAACATTAGTAAATAGTCAAATTATACCTTGCTATCCCATTATTGAGCCCTATATTACTTTTCAGGCACTCAGTTAACAAGCACATTTTCATCTTAGTCAGGATAGGTCACGTTATGCTACCATAACAAATAACTCTAAAATCTCAGTGTCTTACAATGATAATGGTTGGTTTATGACTCCTGCTCTGTGTTCACTATAGATGAATTGTGCTTCTTGTCTACATTACCTTTACTCTAGGATCCAGGATGGCAGAATACCCTTGATCTGGAACATGGCCAGTAGTTGTGGCAGAAAGAAAAAGAACATGCTGAGGAAGGCACTGGCCTTTAAGCCGCCTTCTAAAACTGACACATCATTTTTGTTTCCATCCATTGGTCAAGGCACATGACTTGGCCATAGTTAGGTTCAACAGAATAGAGAAGTATATTCATTTCACATGGATAAGCAACATATATTGTTGAAGAATAGTAGCTTAGTATGGGATTGATCCAACTGAGCACTTATTTTCCAGATTCATTCCCCTGAACTCTCCAGAAAATAAAATGGGGGAAAGAACAATTACTTGATTATAGGATTATCCAATCACATGAAAAGGTTTTTATGTAATCCTACCTACTTATCCTTTAACTTTCAAGTCAGATGTTGCTTCCATCATAGTCTTCTTGAATTTTCTTTGCAGAAAATAAACTCTTTCCACTATGTTATATGAAATTTTGCTTCTTTGAGTATGTACCATCCTCTGTCATGTATTATAATGTATTATAGTTGAGCATCCATAATCTGAGACTCTTATCTGAAATGCTCCAAAATCTGAAACTTTTCAGCACCAATATGACACCATAAGTAGAAAATCTCATACTTAACTATGACAGATCATAGTAAAGTACAAGTGTACTAAAAATATTGTATAAACTTACCTTCAGATTATGTGTATAGGGTGTATATGAAACATTGAATTTCACATTTAAATTTGGGTCTCATCCTTAAGGTATCTCATTATATATATGCAAATATTCCAAATCTGAAAAATCCTGATCTTAATACTTGCAGATAAGGTATCTTCCATATTCCATTATTGCAATAATTCCATTTTAACAACAAAAATTGCAATTTCAACTTATATTTGCATAGATCTATTCTTTCTTGAGAGTACCTACCCTCAAGGAATTTATAATCTCTGACTTATTGATCCTTAGGACTCTCATATTTTCTAGTTCAGTATCTTGTATATAATTGAGTCAAATATTTGCAGAGAAAAACTGAAGATCTGAGATGAGAAATGGATTGTATTTGTGGGTACAATGGAGGAAGGTGGGTGTTACACAATAGACACAATGGAGAATATCTCCTGTTAAAGTCAAATATGTATTTTCTGGAAGTCTGGGTAGTAATCATAGGAATCACCCTGGGAAAAACTGGTATGTCAGTTGAGATTCCTGAGAACTACTCTTGCATGGTTTAGAAAAGACAAAGGTTGTTGGAGAAAATTAAACCACCAGAAAACTATATCTGCTAGTTTATAATTAGCAATTACTGCAGGAAGGATAAACATTTATTCCATATTGACAACAATGATTGCACAATTTCACCAATTGTATTTACCCATACCCTTTTCAGGATGCATTAAACAATTACAAACAGAAAATAAGTGGCCATAGTATTGGCGGGAACAGCAAGAAAATAGGATTTCTTAGGCTTCCATCAATCCAAGTACTCCCGACAACAACATATGATCTAGTGGGGTTATTATGTGGTGTATTAAACATGTCTTCAGATTCCTTTTTTTAAACTAAACATTTAGTGCTAAGTCAGGTTTGATAAAAGATTAGGGAAGATTAAGTCTTCCCTAGAGTCTGCAGATACCAAGGAATCACCTATATATTTTGAATTCAGCTACTAGTTTTGAGAATCTACTATGTATCAGCCACTGTGATAATTTGAGTCTACTCAGTCTTTTAAAACAGAGTCTTATTCACAACATGTCTTTATAAATGTTTTTCCCTCTGCCTGAAATATTCTGATCTCTGTCCTCTTATATTCTTCCAGTTTTAGTTTATACATCATTCCATTTTTAGATATTCAAACAAAAGTTTAATTTCCCTTACTATGTGCCTTAATAACAATATAAACTTCCTTGATAGTATAATCAAACTGTGTTACACTTTCTTCTTTAATTGTAGTTTCTATTGGCCTATACACTCCGGGGGGAAATAGCCTGTTTCTTGCCCTTTTCTGTATCTCCTGCATTGTTATGATGCCTGATAACAGTTAATGTGTCATTATATTTCTGTGGCTATTATATGATCATATTATTACAATATATTACTGTGGAAATGCCCTAAAATAGTGCTAAGTGTTTTGTAGCTTTGAGGAATTTAGCCATTTGCAACTGGCTACAATTGTTGAGGAACTATCTTCAGAATTTCTGTGGACTTCTCTGTCAGAGCAATTTGAGTAAAATGCTCTGTTTCTCCGTAAAACGAACAAAGCCAGAAATCAAGACCTGTGTTTTAGGTTTGGCTTTCTAGCTATCTTTCTGTGTGCTCTTGGGAAATAATTTCACCCTTCTGAATGGTCTTCTTCATCTGTCAAAAAAGAAAAATAATAGAATGTGTCACAGAGATGTCCCATGCCTGACATTCTGTTACTGCAATTGTGTGGCAATTTAAAATCATGAACTGTTATGGTTTGGATCTGAAATGCCTCCTAAGAGCTTATGTGTTGAAGGCTTGGTCATTAATGCAGGAATGTTCAGAGGTGGAGGTTCTTTGGAAGTGATTACACCATGAGGGCTCTGATCTTACCCAGGAAATTATCCATTCATGGATTAGTAATTTTATTGCATTATTGGGAGGTGGTAGAAACTGTGGGAGTTAGAGGAAGTAGGTTACAGGGATATGCCCTGGAAGAGTATATTTTGTTTCTACCCCTTCCTCCTCCCTCCCCAAATTCCCTTCCTTTGTCCCTCTCTCCCTCCTGCATGAAATCAGTTACTTAAAAATAGAAAGTTTATCTTCACCCCAGCCCTTGCTTTCCCTCCCCCTACCCCCACCCTATCTCCTGGCTACCATGAGCTGAGCTACTGTCCTTCCCCGTGCCCTTCCACCATAACATTCTGCCTCATCTTAGGCCCAAAGCAATGGAGCCAGCCAACCATGGATTGACACCTCTGAAACTATGAGCCAAAATAAAATTTTCCTTCTTTAAGTTGCTTATGTCAGGTATTTTGGTCAGAGTGACAAAAAGATGACTAACATGATGCAAACATTCTTTGACTTTTCTCCCACTGACTTGTGGAATTTATGTTTCCTCCTCTTAAATCTGGGTTCTGGGACTGAAAATCCAACAGATTGTAATGGAAGTGATGCTCTGCCAGTTTGTGGGTCCAGACTATGAAAGTGATAGCTTTTTCTTCCTGCTTCTTGCAATGCTCACTTTGAAACCCAGCCACCATGCTATAAGTTACCCCAAGAATTTCATGGAGAAGCCTACTATGAAAAGAAACTGAGCTCACTGGTTCCTAGCTCCAGTTGAGTTCTCAGCTGACAGCCAATACCAAGTCACCAGCCATGTGAGTGAGCCATTTTGAAAGTAGATCCTCCAGCCTCCAGTTGAATTGCCTTTGCTGATGCTGAGATGCTGCATAAAATACAGAAGAACTACCCACACCCAGCCCTTCTAAAATTGCGGATTCAAGAGCAAAATAAATCATTGCTATTCTTTTAAATCACTAGGTTTTGGAGTGGTTTATTAACCAGCAATAGATAATTGATAAGCACCTTTTGCTACTTCATACTGTCTCTGACCTTTCAATCCATTATGATATTCTGGTATGTGTAAAATTAGCTCCAGACCTTTAACAAATCAATGCTTACCCCAAATTTATAACAGGAACAACAGCAGTAGGGAGAATATTCCATTAAGCAATCAAATGCTATTCGAGTAGTGCTCCACCAGGGCTTCTCAGCAGAAGTTAATGGAGAAAGCTTTGGTTAAATTAACTGATGTAGGTGACAAATGGCCAACTGCTCCCCAATGGAATATACATTCTATGATTGATGATGACACTTTGTAGGACTTTCTGGAGATGATTGCCAATTATAGGTGGGTCCTCAAAAACCACATGGAAAACTTTCCCTTCATTTATTGTGTGCAAAGTGATGTTCTCAACAGTGGTGCCAAGGTGTCCATTCAACCATTGTCTCTATTAGTATCTCAGGTCTTGGAACCTAGACTATTTCTATAAATAGTATTATGATATAAAATAATATGTTTATGGGCTGGGGATATAGCTCAGTTGGTAGAGGGCTTGCCTCATGCATGTATAAGGTCCTGGGTTCGATCCCTAGCACCACAAAAAATAAAATAATATGTTTATATCCCAAATAAATAAATTCTTAGTTAAAGAATGCCAAGATTTTTAATGAATAAAGGTCCATTTTTTCTTAGTAGCAAAGTAGTCACTCTTCAGTGGGCTTGGGACATGAGGATTGATGAGGTCATTTTTTTGTTTCTTTTGTGGTTTCTGGGACTGATGACTTCTGGATTATGTACTAGGACTGAACTTCTGAAATGATTCACCTTATATATGAGGTCAGTGGTCTTACTCCATAGGGCAGAGTAGTTGTGAGCAATGCCTATGGAGTCAAAGAATCTGGGTAAAATCTTTGTTCACTAGCTGCTTAACTTAGATAAATTACTAAGCCTTTCTGTGCCTCAGTTTCCTCATTCTGGTGATAATACTAGCAACTATTTCATAGCACAGTTTTTAAGGTTAAATGAGTTAATATGTACAGAGTACTCAGAACAATGCATACAACATTGAAAGCTCTAGGTAAATTGTTTGCTATAATTATTATTATGGTTAATATTGCTATTAGCTACTATTATTTCTGTTTGCTTCTTACCTCATGGCTGAACACTCTGCTAGCATTAAATCCTTTATGTACACCTACCAGGAAAAGCCTGCCATATCCAGAAGCCTTTCAATAATTGTAAAAGTGTCAAACATACTGTAGGAACAAGGAGCAGTTTTAGCATTCCACTTTTGTCTTATTTCTGGGAATTTGACCCCACTGCATTCTCCTAGTAGCTCTTCCTCCTCCTAGAAGATGCCCAGCCTCATTCTACTTCTACCAGTCACTTTAAACACCATTTAGTTTTTTTATTTTTATTTTTTATTAGTGCATTATGGACATATGGCAAGGATGTGGGGAAAAGATGTACTCATACATTGTTGGTCGGATTGCAAATTAGTACAACCACTCTGGAAAGCAGTATGGAGATTCCTCAAAAGCCTAGGAATGGACCCACCATATGACCCAGTTATCCCACTCCTTGGTATATGTCCAAAAGAACTCAAATCAGCATATTATAGTGATACATGCATGCCAACGTTTATAGATGTGCAATTCGTACAACATTGTTTAAATGGCATATTTAAGAAAAAGTTTGTGTTTTGAGATCTAATGATTTTTTTGTTTGTTTGTTTGTCTTGTTTTTCCTCTCACTTAAAATTTAAGACTATGGCTTATATTGAGTTTCCTGTAAACTTACCTTGAGACACGACTGAGTAGAAAATGTTTATTGGGGAGTGCTTTAAGAAGATACACCTATAAGGAAATAAGGAAGCCAGAATTTTTCTGAGGCAGAACTCAATTCATATGGTTTGCTCTGGAGGCCTCAGCTGATCTATTGGGAAGTGTGGGAGGACAGGAAGGACACCAAGTTGTCCCAAATTGAAGTCGACAGGGCTGGGCCTTTGTATTTCCAAATCAGACACTGAGGTTCAGCTCTCTAAAGTGAGGTTAAACTTGGGCAGGGCTGTTTGCTGTAACCTAGGACACTTCATGGTAAGAGACCTACCTACCTGTGAGCCCTTGGCTTGAGACCCTGAGATCTGGATGGAGTGCCACAGTGGACACTAAGTTCAGACAACTTGTTTAAAGAATGATACACTTCTAGTGAAAGGAGTTTTATAGTCTATTAACAAAAGGCAAATGACTCAGGTAAATTACTTAATTTCTCTGATCCCTGTTTTCTCGTATACTTTGAAATTGAGATCATTTGTAATGGCTAACAGAACTCTACTACTGCATCTTTCAATAGAAGACATTCACTCAATTGAATTTCCCATCTTATCTTGCCCAATTCAATAAGACCAAGAATCTTAGGGCCAGGAATTCTAGCCCCTGCATTTACAAACACCATCAGATCCTTTGCTGCTGCTCTCCCTTAGGGTTTGCTCTGAGGGCAGAAAATGAATGTTACTTAAACACCTACAATGAGCCAGGCTCTTTGCCAACGCATGTCATCCTCACTACATCACTGAGTGGCAAGTGTCATCCTCATTTCACTCAGCAAGAAGGTGGAGATCAGAGAGGTAAAGTGACTTGTTGAAGTTTATATGGTTATAAGGGACCGAGACAGGACTGAAATCCAGGTTCATACACTGCTTCATGTACTGCTGCCCTAGCCCAGATGTAGTGCTCTCCACTTTAAAGCTCAAGTTTCCAGAATATAGCTAGGAACAGGAAATTAAAATTTTAAGGGGAATCAATATTTTACAAATATTGATGTGGTCTTCTATTCTGCTTTCCTGAACACATGATCTTACCCTAGTTTTTTCATGATACCCAAATGCATAGAAATTTTTTGAAGTTGTATGTGTGTGTTTATGTTCTAGTGATAAGAGCTGTAAATGAAGGAATACATGATCATGTTCACAGTATACGATTATGCACTAGTACAATGGCCTTGTAAGTCAGATCTTTGTTTCAATTGTTAAAGCTCATTCTCCTTTTACAATCTAGTATATCCAGCCTCAAAAACCGAGAGTAGAACTTAAACATGTCAAGTTCACATAGAAAACCTATGAGTTTTTTCTCAGTGTTAGGAGAATATGAATGCTAAGGATTGGATATTATTTAAGTGTCTCCCAGGGTTCATATGGTGGAGGTTTTGTTCCAAGTGTGGTGGTGGAACCTGTAAGAAGTAGGATTCGTAGAAGGTAATTAGGTGAAAAAGGTACCACCCTTGGAAAGGATTAATGCTGGTCTTTTAAAGTGAATTAATTTTGCAACATTGGGCTGTTGTCAAGTGAGTCCACCCATGCACTTGGCTCCTTCTGCTTGCAGTCTGTTCCATGTCTGCTTCTCTGCCATGTTATGATCTATTCAAGGGGACCTTCAACACAGACTGAAGTAATGGAGCCATATATTAGATTTTCAGCCTCCCAAACTATGGGCTAAATAAACTTAATTTCTTTACAAGTTATCCAGCCTCAGGGATTTTATTATAGCAATAGAAAATAGAAAAAGACAATGACTCAGGAGAAGTAAGAGACAACTAAACCTCTTTTTCTCCCAGAAGAAAGTAGTATGGAGAAAGGAGAATAAACCAAGCCATTGTGGGTCCTCAATTCTTTTTTTTTCCTTCTAGGCTTCAGTGAAGAGAAGGGGAGGGAGTTCAGAGATATTAGGGTGATGCCAAGAGTGAATAAGGCACATCCTGGCTAGACAGAGGAGACACCTGGGCTTAACTTTGAGGCACCGCCAACCTTCATTTCCTAAGCATCTTACCTGGAAGTAGGTTCAAAGGGACTGCATTCCCCTGCTGATGGTCACAGCTTCTGATGGACAGTCCTGTCCTAATGCTATAGCTCTCACCCTGCTCTGGAACATTCCCTTCCTTTACCCTTTTAGGCTTAGAGATGGCAGTACTCTGTCACTGTTGGAAGCCTTGGGTGATTCCCTATCTCTAGTTGGCTTCTCTTAACCCTATCTACACCTTTGAAAAATGGTTCTTTAGTTAAACAAACCCTTTTGGGGTGTGCTTTTTCTTCTGAGTAGAATTTCTTTTTGTCCCAGTTTGTTCCAGATAGGCCCAGTTTACTCCAATTGTTCTGGTGTAATTATTACAACAATATTACCTTTCTCTCTCAAAAGATACTGCAAAAGATACTGGTTTGGACTGTATCGTATTCTTGGTACCCTGACTGCTATTACCAACTTAAGGAAGGTAGCAGGAGGAGGCACTACAGGTTACATTGGAACCATATGGAGCCCTAAACTAATTGGCTTTCCTGCTCACTCACAGGAGGGTGTCAGAGTAGTTATAGACACAATCAAAGATATTAAATTTCTTCTACACTTGCAGGTTATGGTGTGAATAACCTGCAAGTGTAGAGACTTTTCAAGTCTCTTTGCTCAATTGTCACTCCTGGAAGATAAGATGCTACCTTATGAGTCTTAGCTAACTCCACTATACCTTGTGCCCTTCATAGCCTAAGGTTCATAAACACTTTCTGAAGGAACAATAAGGGAATGGTGTCATCATGTTCAATCAGTGTGACAACTCATTCACACATGGAGGTAACCATGGCACCAGATCTTAAAAAAGCTGCATATACTTTGCAGAAGGAGCCACCAGGGGGGAAAAACACTGGCAGGATATGAGTGTGTGTGTGTGTGTGTGTGCGCGCGCGCACGTGCGCATGTATAGTTTTGGGCATGAGATTATAATCTAAATATAAAGTCACAATAAAGTGTCATTTCTGTTATTGGGATGAATATAAAATTTAAAAGCAAAAGCACACAGAGCATTTTATATTTTAAAATCTTCCTGCTTTGCCCCTTCTCACTATATACAACAGAAGGCACATGGCTAGCCACTGCCTTGCCTGGGTCAAGGCCATCTCTCTCAGCTTTTTTTTTATTTCACAAATATTCAATAAGTACATACTATGTGCCAGGCCTTGTGCTTGTCTCCTTAAAGGTCTGCCTGTAGATATTCTGGTCCCAGCCACAACATCCCTGCGTCCAGTTATTCTTACATCATGAGTTAGAACTCACTGTGCCTGACCCCATTTTCTCTTTGCCTGAATAAATAGAAGGATTTTAGTAGAACTCCAGCAGGGGCCCATCATACTTAACCCCCTTACTGTCTATGGCAACTTTTCAGAAACTCAGACAGTCAAGAGCAGCCTTATCCCTTCTGAGTGGTTTTGTACTGTGATGCGAAACCTCCTCTGTGTTCTGAGGCCAGGCCCGGGTGATCTCACAATTACCAGTACTGAAAACAACACTTAGCCCATGATCATCATGAATAGCATTCTGAGAGCTATTTCATTTTGACTGTTGCTCTCCTGGGCTCCCTCTCCTTGCCACGTAGAGTTCACTCTCACTTTAAGAGCTTCTATCTGCAGATCTGGCATCTCTTCATTGTCACCTTTTTTGTTATAGCAACTTGTACTGACCCACCCTGCTCTGGATCTTGTCCCTGGTATTTATGGAATACTTCTTGGCCTTTTCTCTGGCCATGGCCAAACCAGAGATCTCTTATGGACTCCCTGATTTCTGACTTTAGTCCTTTATCGCTGGCCCCACTTGCTTCCTATATTCCCAACAAAGAGATGTGTCATGGTTTAAACACAAACATTTTTATCATTACTTCCATTAGAAGTAAAGTTAAATTACCCTCCCATTGAACATGGGCTGGTCAGAGTGGTGTGCTTTTAGCTAATAAAATGTGACAAAAGGGATACTCCATGACTATATCATAAAGAAAATTGAGACAGCATTGACCTTTTATATGGCTTGGATCTCAAAAGTCCCCCCAAAACTTCATGTGTTAAAAACGTGATCCTCAATTCAGCCAGTTTCAGAGGTGGTGTTTTGAGCAATGATTAAATCATGAAGTCTGACCTCATTAATGGATTAATCCATTGGATATCTGAATGTACTTCTGGGATGTGGCGACTTAGTTGGAGGAAGTAGGACACTGGAGTGGTACATTTGGAAGGTTTATCTTCTCCCCAGCTCCTTCCTTCCCCTCTCTGTTTACTATATGCCATGAGCAGAGCAACTCTCCTCTGCCATGCCCTTCCACCATAATGTTTTGCCTCAGCTTGGGCCCAGGATAATGGAGTTGGCTGACCATGGACTAAGACTTCTAATACCATGAGCCAACTCTTTGACTGAGTTGCTCTTGTCGGATATTTTGGTCATGGCCATGAAAAGCTAGCTAATGTAGCTTGATTCTCTATATCTTCTAGGAGACTTGATCTTGGAACCCAACCACAGTGGCTTGGGTACAGTTTGAGTGTGTTCCTAAAGAGTTTACATGATGGAGGCTTGGTTCTCAATGTAAGGGTAGTGAGAGGTTGTGAAACCTTAAAGAAGTGGGACCTAGAGGAAAATAATTCAGTCATGGAGCACCACCCTTGAAAGAGATTAATGCAGGTCTTGAGGATTGTATTAGTTCTCTTGAGAAAAGGTTGTTATAAAGCAAGTTCAGCTGTTTTAGCTGCCTCTCTTGCTTCCTCTCTCACCATATGATCTTTTCTGCTTCCACTATTACTAAGCAGAAGCTGGTTCCATGCTCTTGAACATCCATAACTATGAGCTAAGTAAATCTCTTTTCTTTATAAAGTACTGAGTTTCAGGTATTTTGTTATATTGATACAAAATGAACTAATATACCCAACCAGACTGCAGAGGCAGGCTACAAGTGGCTGATAGCTCTAGATGAGGTCCTAGCTGACAGCCAGAATTAACCATCAGACACATGAGCAAGGACATTTTCATGATGATTCCAGGCCCAATCACTGTCTTACAGCAATAACTTAGAAAACCTCTGAGAGGGGCTGGGGATGTGGCTCAAGCGGTAGCACGCTTGCCTGGCATGCATGGGGCGCTGGGTTCGATCCTCAGCACCACATAAAAATAAAATAAAGATGTTGTGTCCACTGAAAAACTAAAAAAAAAAAAAAAGAAATTAAAAAATCTCTCTCTCTCTAAAAAAAAAGAAAAAGAAAAAAGAAAACCTCTGAGAAAGAAAACTAGCTATCTAAGCCTGATAAACCCTCAAACCTATGAGAAATAATATTAATAAGTGTTGTTGTTTTAATGCCACTATATTTGGGGTTATTTTTTAGATAGCTATAGGCAAACATAAAGAGAGGAAAGAAGAACATAGAGAAAGTTCCCAGAGAGCCAGAGGGTGATTAAAAGGTTATATATAAAAGATGATAACATGCTGGGGAGTCTGAGCTGCTTAGTCAACCAAAGGAAAGATCAAGAGGAAAATTTAAAATATCTTTAAAAACACAGCAAAGGAGACTAAAGCTTCTTGATTTCCAGTGAGGACAGCATAAGAGGAAATCAGCTTAAATTGCAGCATGATGAATTTGGGATTGATGTAAGCAGTGATTTTTTGAGTGGTGGTGATGGTGGGGGGAAAGCCATGGGCACTCATATTTTAATGAATCATATATTGTCTTCATTGTCCTCCCAGATGGTTATGTGCATGCCTTCCCTTCATGTTCACTGTGATCTCTAAAAACTATTAACACAACATGTAATGAATACATATTGATGATAAAATATGTTAATATCTTAAAATATACAGAGATGCCTCTTGACTTATGATATGCTTATGTCCTATAATATCATCATTAAGGTAAAAATATTGTAGGTCAAAACTGCATTTAATACACCAACATACAGAGCTTCCTATCTTAGCAATGCGGTACACTGTAGAGTGTCAGTTGTTTCCCCTGGTAATCAGATGGCTGATGAAGCTGCAGCTTGCTGCTGCTGCCCAGTATCCTGAGAGAGTATCAGACTGCGTATCACTAGCCCAGGATAAGATCCAAATTCAAAATGGGATGTATGGTTTCTACTGACTGCATATCACTCTTGCACTATGGTAAAATACAAAAATAGTAAGTCACATCATCATAAGTCAGACTATCTTCACATTATTTTGTTTTATAAAAATATTTTTTTTAGTTGTAGATGGACATAATACCTTTATTTTATTTATTTATTTTTTAACGTGGTGCTGAGGATCAAACCCGGTGCCTCACACATGTTAGGCAAGCACTCTACCACTGAGCTCCAACCCCAACCTCTATTTTGAGTTTTTAAGAATTAAAAGAGAAAGAATTCACACATAACTAGACTTCCTTGGAATGATATCATACCCTTAAATAATTTGATTTTAAAAATTAACATCTCTGACTTAATTGGTTTGGAGCTATGTGATATAATTTGCCAAAAGAATCACATAGGAGTTGGTGGGCTAGGGAAATATCATTTCTCAGCATTCTCATTACATACAAGACTGTTTTGCAAATTCCATGCCTTTCAATTTGTTTTAACCAGCAAAGCCTCTCTACTCTGCCCCATCTCACTTCACCTACCTGTCAGTTTCTTATTTAAGGGACAACCACCCCTCACCCCCCCAAAAAATATTATGTAGCTAAACAACCATTTATATAGCTTGTGATTCTGTGGATTGGCTGGATCCTATGGTGTCTCTGAAACTCTAGTCTGAAAATTTGCTATAGACAGTTCCGAGGTGTCATAAGCTATAAGCATGTGAGGTACTTTGGAGTTTCCAGGAACATGATAGCTGATGAATAGAGACTTAGAAATCCTTGACTAGACTCCCCACCTCCACTCAGCCTGAAGTAGACGTTTGATTCTTTTTCCCACCCCACTCTGCACTCATCTATGCACTACCACTTTTTGGTCAGGACATTGGATTTACAGAAATCATCCAGAAACCTCTTGGAGAAACAGGTTGGACCTCCTTCTGTGTCTTAAACATAATCATAAAGGTTGAACTTGGAGAATTTTTTCCCTGCTGTTTCTGCTGTGATTTTTGATGCCGGAGGGCATTTATTCAGCTTTTATTATTTTCTTGTTAAAGAATATTTAATCTTATGGATGGGTGGGTGTGGGTGGTGATCACATCAGAGGGAAGAAAAAGAAATCCAATCATACTTCTGAGGCAAAAATTATGTATTAGCCATTATATGATGGTGCATTCCTTATAATTTATATGCAGCTCAGAAAAGAATGTAAGAGAATAGCTTCCAGACTATGCAAAAAGCAAAATCAACTCTGTAGATCATATCTCGTATTAACAAACTCTGAGCTGTGTTCTCTAGGAAAATAGATTCATTTGCTGGTGGACATTTTTCAGAATTAACTTCTTATTTATGAACTGCCCTGAGGCTAGAAAGTAACATTGGTTAACAGTGTTTCAGAAGTTCTCCTGACCTATGATGTTGAAGGCTCAATACATCAAGCCCCAAAGACCTAAGAAAGGGCTTGGTGTGTTCAGAACACAAGTAGTAAGATCAGAATCTAAAAGAAAATGTCTAAAACATACTGCCATTAACCAAATTATAGTTCAGTAAAATCTTATCAATCTACATTTATCATATCATTTACTATAGTAGAACAACCCCTTAAATTTGAGTGTTCCAGAAAACAATAGTCTGTAATAGGTTCCCTATTCTTAATCTCTCCAGTTTCATTTAATGAAATGGAAATTAAAAATAATACTTCCTTTGTAATATTGTTTTGCCTATTGTATGAGGTAATGTGAGTAAAAAGTATACCCTCATGCTTGGTATATCATACTGATTAACATCTAAAATTATAATTATTATTATTGCCAGAACATGGCATTTGTATGGAAGAAATTTTTGTGGAAATTTAATAGAATTAGCCTTAAGTCTCAGTTGAATTTGTAAGCAACAACGTGTAATGTAAGCAACAATGTGTCCTTGGGCATATCAATATAAAATTGGGATAATGTCACTCATGTGATTGCTGTGAAACTCAAAATTCTTTATAAAAGTGAACTGAAGGGGCTGGTTGTGGCTCAGTGGTAGAGCACTTGCCTAGCACATGTGAGGCACTGAGTTCCATCCTCAGCACCACATAAAAATAAATAAATAAAGGCACTGAGTCCATCTACAACTAAAAAAAATTTGAAGAGAGAGCTGAATGCACTAACACATGGATATTGATGAATGCCTGATAGCTGTTATAATTGTAACTTTTATATATCTGGACTGATATCTTTGGCCTGTATCATACCTGATGTTGTACAAAAATGAGCCGTTGTACCCCAGAGTTTGTAGGAATCATAAGTTGAGTGAGTCGAGGCCTTTCTAGAAGATGAGGTTAGATGTGCAGAAGAATTACTGAGGAAAAAAAGTTAGATGGGTAAAAGAAGAAAAACAGGAGGGGGCAGGACGAGATTTTAAACCAGGAGACAGGTCTTGCCCTTGTGGAAGGAGAAGGGAAGGAAGGTGGGTTGGATTTGGGAGAGGCTCACATATCAGTGCAACTCTATGAAAGATTTACTCAGGTTGATGGGGGAGCCCAGTGCAAAGATTGCCCATCAGAAGGGTCCCATGTTAGGCAGAAGTGGTCCAGTTGTATTTCCTCTACCACGCTCAGTCTTTGGCCTGGTGTAAACATAGCCTTGGCTTAGATGTCCCACTGAATCTGAAGGTGCCACAGGTGGAGGCTGTCAATGAACTATGTTCCCCTAGAAGTTTCTTTTGAAGGGAGATCTGAATGCTATAACTCCATGACCATCAAAAGAGACCACATTAAGCTGCATCCCAGTAGGAATTATCTTTGTTCCTAGTAGTTAGTTCCTGGTGTGAGTCATGTCCTCATAACAGACTTTTCTAAATGTGAGATTGGTTAGGATTTTCCAAGAAAAGAAATACTTCCTAGTATTTTTTGGGAATAATTGAGGCATTAAAATGAACCAATAAAACATTATAAAAAATCAACTTCATTTCCATTTGGAAAAGAACTATGAAGGTGCCATTTTGTCCTTTTTGATTCCTTAAAGGAAGCTAGACCTTAAGTTTCCTTTACATATGTAACTGAAAATAAATTTGCATATTTTTAAAGGATACCTTTGGTCATAAAGTTTCAATAAGTCATCCTGGATTCTCTTCTTGTTTAATTGTGCTACTTAGATTTATTTAAATGTTCTGCCTTATAGGTATATCAGGAATATCATAGCAGAGATACATTGGATGGATGTAGTAAATCTACTTTTACATCTTAGTTCCCCTGCTATGAAACAATTGCCTTTTCCATGTTTCCCCTTTATCTTCCTTTTCATTTGTGGTGTGGGAGAGGAACATCTTTTTCTTTATCCTCTTAGGTCCAGTGATTGAGGACTGTGAATTAAATTGACAAAAGACAGATTAGCAAGAGAAAAGACAGATTTTAATCACCTGCATGCATGTGTATATGGGAATTCACAAAGAAATGTAACTCAAATGGCAGTTATAATTTGGGGCTTATATATATACTATCTTACTAGGGGAAAGCAGAAGGAGAAAGGCACTTATAGGAAAACAAATGACTTTTTGGAAAGATAAATGGATTCTTAGGAAAATAAATGGATTAATGCTGTCTCTAAAAAGTAGTTTATTATATGAGGCTATACCACGTGCTTGTTCTATTCTGCAGGAGACCAGTTTCCTTTTTATTTCTCTGCCATACTGTGACCCTAGATGCCAGTGCTTGAACTTACAGCAACCAGAATTATAAGTGAAATAAACTTCTTCCCATTTATACATTACCCAGCACCAGCTACTTTGCTATAGCAACAGAAAATGGACTAGGACATTATATAATGAACTCTTTGGAAAGAGAAAAAAAAATATTACAACTCTCCCAACCAGAACATTGCTGTGATAAGGTAGAGACATTGAAACTAATGGTAGGAATGGTGGGGTGAAAAAAAGAATAGGAAGTACCAGAGAGAAGATTTAGGGCCAAGCAGTAACTGGATTGTAGGTGGATCAACTCACCACTTAAGAAAATTCAACAGATGTTGGACATATAAAACCAGTGAAGATATCACATCACCAGGGAATTGACAGGACTAGTAAATTAATAGCAGTCCTGGAAAAAATAAACCCTGTCAGTGCAGGCAGAGGCCATGACCACAGTTGTTATGACGCCTTCTAAAGCCTAAGTGCTGCAGGGGGGGGTGGGGGGGGGTGAGGAGCAACTTGTATAGATTGATACAGCAGGAGTGAGAGCCATTTATTGTAGGACAGGAGGGGTATTTATACATTCCACACAGCTTATCTTAATTAACATAAACTAGATACAGCAGTCAACCAATAAGGAATCTCCACACTTAATGGCTCACTAGAGTTACTTCACAAACCACTCCCTCTGGCAAAATGCCAGGCGCCATCCTGACTTGTTTACAGACTCTAACACCTAAGGTCAGTGTTTTCACTGCTGGCATCATTTAGAATCATTTTAGTTCTTGCTGATGGCATCATTTAGATTTTGATTAAAAACAATATGTCTTCTGTTGTTTTTGTTTCCTAAAATGAACACCTCTGAGACTCAAGGATGAGTTCACTCACTCGACTGTCTTTGACTAGAGTGTTGCAGGGCTAAGTGGTTTATAACAACTTGTATTAAGAGTGTGTTTGAAGTTCTACTGAAGGTGGGTGGTTACTTGATATCTTTGTCTAAAGAATACTGCTATACAATCTGGAAATCAATTCTCTTTGAACAAGTGGGCATATATTTAACAACATTTGTTTTACCATTGTTTCTCCAACCAAAAATACCTGTAGACAATCTGAATACACATTAATAGATTAATTATTTTAAAAAGCTGCAATATATTCATACCATGCAGTTAACTAAAAATGAATTAGAGGAATACCTACTGACCTTGAGAGAAATCTAAGAACACAAAAATATCATGCTGTTCAAAAAATTATTTCAAAATCTTACATGAGAGACTTTAAAATTTAGCTTGTTCATAATAAATAGCAAATATATTATAGTTCTTTGAATTTAGATGGCAGACAGATTAGCTCCTTACTATGTACTTAGCCCACTTTCCTATGCCTCAACCTAGCTAAAATAATCCTGAGACTATGATGATTGTATAATAAAAGTACAACTTTTAAAAAGTGAAAAGAGTAAGACAACTTGGAGGGGTGAAGGGTAGAGTGTTAAATGTGCTAGATTATTTGGTTAGGGTTAGGTACTTTAAAAAATGCTTCCATTGAGAGAAGGAAATATGAATGTGGCATACTACTGTTAAAATAGTAAGAGAGGGGCTGGGGCTGTGGCTCAGCCATAGTGCACTTGCCTGGCACATGTGAGGTACTGGGTTTGATTCTTAGCACTGCATATAAATAAAGGTCTGTCAACAACTGGAAAAAAAAATTTAAAATAGTATGAGAGGATCCCAGCAGCTCTGGAGGCTGAGGCAGGAGGATCACGAGTTCAAGGATAGTCTCAGCAACTGTGAGGCGCTAAGCAACTCAGTGAGACCCTGTCTCTAAATAAAATACAAAATAGGGCTGGGGATGTGGCTCAGTGGTTGAACGCCCCTGAATTCAATCCCCAGTAACCTCCCACAAAAAATTAGTATGAGAGGAATTAGAAACACAACTGGTCAAGGTAATAGGCTTAGAATTGCATATATAGCCTTATATCTGATAGAGCATTGTGGTTTTAAAGACATTTTCACATCCAGTTCCTCACTTGTCAGAGAGCTGGATATAAGCCTGCCATTTCATGGAAAATATAAAAATAGAACTAGATTAGTTCTGCCTAAGTTCTGATTCTTGGTGCTAGCTAAATTGGATAATTGATAAAATCTGTATGTGGAGTCAGTCAAGGGAAAATTAAGGTTTTCTTCATTCGGGTTTAGAATTGAGATATTCTTCAGTGTAAATAAATGTGTGAACTGTGCTGTGGATGATGCTCACAGATCTCCTATATTTTACACAGGCTCTGGCAGAATCAGAAGCAGAATGAGAATGAAATAGAAAGGACACCATATGTGTAGTGATGCAGGTTAAGAGGAAAGAGCAGACAGGTTGGAGTAAGGAGTTTACACATGAATTGAGGTGATGATGGTGATGGTCCTGGGTACAGAATTCCTCTTCTGATAAAGTATTAATTAAGACTAGCCCTCCTGAAAGTTATGTATCTAATTTCCTACGTTTTCTTAGTATTATATGTATGTGTGTGCGCACTCATGCACACACACACGCACATATATACACACACACAGATGGACACATACACACACACAAATCTCATTATGTTTAAACATATTGTGGAAAGTGACAAATCAGAAGTAGGAAAAGAAAAAGAAAAATAGTGTGAGAAATTACTGGGTCTGGGACCAAAGGAAGCTAGATACCCAAGGAGTTAGCTAGAGTTTAGAAATACTTTTCTCTGGGACATTTGCCATTTTCTTAGTAAGTGATGGAGAATCTAAAAGGTTGAATGTTGCCTTTACAAGGGTGGGCTGGGGGTGGGGGGAAGATGGAGGGAGAGAGAGAGGGAGGGAGTTTGGAATTCAGGATAAGGTCTTGGGACTATCCTATGTACCTGATACAGCTAGCCATGTATGTAATTGGAATTTCAGAAATAAAGAAATAAGAGATTGGAATAGAGCAACATTTGAAAAAAAAAGTCTGAGAACACTTCAAAAATTGATAACAGATATCAAGGAGGTCTAATGATTCTAAGCAGGACACAAAAATGAAATTAATACATGGTAGTTAGACTACTGAAAACCCTAAATAAAAAGACAATTTAAAAAGTCTCTAGAATAAAAATATCAATTATTTTCAAAGTAGAAATGAATAGAATGATAACTGACTTCCCGGCAAAAACAGTACAAGCTCAAATATTTAAATGGCATACTTTCTGTGAATCAAGAGACTGTTCATGGGGCTGGGGCTGTGGATCAGCAGTATGCGAGACCCTGGGTTTGATCCTCAGCACCATATAAAAATAAATAAATAAAATAAAGATATTGTGTCCAACTACAACTAAAAAATAAATGTTTTAAAAAAAGAGAGACTGTGCATGAGTTAGCTGGATCCTCTGAAAGGCTGAAATCACGGTATTAGCCAGAAACCACTTCTCTTGTGATGCTCTACTGGGGAAGAATCTGTTTCCAAGGTCATGTGGTTGGTGGCAGCATTATTTTTTCCAGGCTGTCACACTGAGCCCTCAGTTTCTTCCTGGCTTTCAGCTAGAGACTAAAGGTTTTAAACTCATGTGTTAGAAGAGGAAGGATGAAAATCAAAATGCTAAGCATTCATCTCAAGAAATTAGAAAAGATGGGGCTGGGGTTGTGACTCAGGGTAGAGTGCTTGCCTAGCATGGGTGAGGCACTGGGTTTGATCCTCAGCACCAAACAGAAATAAAATAAAATAAAATAAAAGTATTCTGTCCATCTACAACTAAAAATGTAAAAAAAAAGACATCAGGAAAAGAAAGCCAAATTAAGCTCAGGAAAGTAGAAATAAGAAAATAATAAATAGCAGAAATTAATGAAATAGAAAAAAATACAATACAAAGAATTGACAAGGATGAAAATACTGTAAATCAATTGATATGATTGATTAAAATCATAAAATATCATGGTACATCCTAAAAGATATAAAAATTCATTAAAAGGCTATTATATACAACTTCATGCCAGTAAGCTTGAAAATTTTAGATTAACTTGACAAATTTACAGAAAGAAGAAATTCAAAATCAGAAGAATACAAAAACATTTTTAAAATAGCACTTATAAGCTCTTTTAGAAAGTAAATTCCCAAATGACTTCATTAGTAAATTCTATTAAACATTTAAGAAAAATTGAATACCAGTTTGTCAAGACTCATGGAAAATATAGAGGAAAATGGAACTTATTCTTATAGACCAGAATAACTGTGGATACTAAAAATTTTATAAGAATATGACGAGAAATAATAATTATTTCAGGATAATATCACATGCAAAATTACAAATAATATAATAGCCATTCAGTTCCAACAACATACCAAAAAACTATAACTGAACCAAGTTGGATTTATTTATGAAAGGCAAGGTTGGATTAATAATAGAAAATTGTGCAGTGTGATTCACCACAATAGGATTGAGGACAAAAATCATATGGTCCCTTCACAGAAGCTGAAAAATTGTGACAAAATTCTGTATCCATCAATGAGGGTAAAAGCTCCAGTAAGTAAGCTAGTAATAAAAGGGAACTTTCTGAAACTGAGAAAATTATCTAGAGAAAAAAATATAATGAAAGCCATAATGGTGAAATGCTGGAATCTTTGGCTTAGAACTCATGCAGAGGAGAATGAAAATAATTGAGCTCTACACATTTGCTTGACCTTGCTTTATTTTGGGAAGAGTGTAGCTAGGACTAATGTATTCTATGTTTGTAATTATCTTTTTATTACTTTTTCTGTCTTCCAAACTTAGCTCTCTGCAAGTAAAATAGCATATCTGAGGAAATATGAAAATATAATACAAAGAATTGACAGAATTATGATTTGTTGAATTCATCATGACTATACTTGGGAATAGGCCCATAGGTCCCTAAGTGCATTATTAATGACCATTACGACTGACTTCTGAGGGGAGGAGACATCATGCATCAGCCTTTCTCCTGTTAAATGGGGCTTTCTGAGGCCTAGTGAACTACACAAGCTTGTGTCCTACGCAGGCTGAAGTTGCTGGAATGTATTATCTTGATTTTATTATGGCTGAGAATGAGCTGGAGTACTGAAAGCATACTATTTTGAAAGACAATTTCTTTGGGGTTATTTTTTAAAACAAAATCAACAGAGAACTGACACATGTTTGAGTACTTGAGGACTCACTGATCAGTATTGTGACTCACCTGCTCTTAAAGACAATGACACGCATCTGACTATTACACACACATGAAAATGTCTAAGCCTGTCATTAATGGATGAGTAAGCTTAGCTACAACAATTGGGATGATAATAAAACAATTTAAGACTTGCTATTTTAGCTGAGTTCAAATAGCAAGGATGATCATGAATAAAGGTCTTTGTATGATAGACTGACAGGCCATTCAGATATGAAGGAAGCAAGAGATATAATCTACACAGACATCAGTGTAGTTTTTGTTATATTAAAATTATATTCCCCTCCAACAAGATTACTATTATTTGATATCTACTGGGAGTGTAATAGGGAAGAAAAGGTTTTCAAGGGAGTAACTGGGTAGGTAAAAAAGTATAGAATAAATTATGATTTGTTGAATTCAGCATGACTATTTGGGAGTGGGCCCATAGGTCCCTAAGTGCATTTAGAATGTTTCCATAGAAGACATTATTAGCATTGTCTCCATTTTGGGATGACTGAAGTGGTCACAACTAACCATAATAAGTTTTTTATTTCCCACCTATTGAGCTGATGTAGGGTTGCTTATATGCAGTGTAAAAACAATGGAACACTTTTTAAACATAGCCAAAGTGGGCGACTGACTCACACCACCGGTTAGAAATAGACATCTCAAGGTCTTCCCTACGCTGAGGTGCTGCTGTTTAAATTCATCTTTTCTCTCACAGACACATAAAGTGTGATGAAGCTTATTGCTCCTGGGTAGGCAGTGACAGATCAGCAACACACCACTGAAAAGATGTGAGCATAGCCATATGTCAAGCATTACTAGCAATTATGGAATGTTTTAAAATAGGATAGGTATTCACGTATCAAAGTTAGGATTTTTAGATGTTTATCTCCTTCGAGGCAGCCGCCTGAACCAGTCTTGAGATTTGATTTCACAATATGATTTCAGGTTTCTAGAATAGGAACTCTTCCTCATTACACCTTTCTCACCCCAGTCTCCATGTAAGGTTGTTCAAAGTGTGCATAGTAAAAAGTCATCAAACATAACAGGGCACCATTCCCACTGGGACCATACAGAACTGACAGTTGCGCGTGCTGTAGGAGAATGCAGACATTCCAAGGCTTTTGGCCAAATTCTGAAGCAGCAGTAGAGAGCCATCTACTCCTTGAACCCACCTACTAACATTTACTTGGACACACATGTGTGCATATGGCTGTGTCTCTTCCTGGTTGCATTTTGAGTGCCTGGATTCCAGCATTCCTTCCTCACTCTGAACTTGTCACCTCATCTTGGCAGGGAGTGTTTTATGTGCTAGGAAGGGGCTAAAGTTCATAGGAATGGAGGGCAGGTATCTGCCTACTTAGCTGCTGTCCTCAGACTCTGGAAAAATCTTTAGACTCAAATCTAGTACATTTAAGCAGGTTTTCCCCATTTGAGGTTAGAAGCATATTTCTGTCAACAATTTGTAAAGCAGTTCAACTTATGGAAACACTGGATGCTAGTATTTAAGCCCTAGAGGTAGTGTTTCCCTTTTTCCCTCTCCTGGCCACTTTTAAGGCCACTGTGGTAGGCTGAGAAAGTGACACCTTCCCCAAGATACAGTCACTTTGTGATTACTAGTACCTGTGACTATTACATCATTTGGTAAAAGAGTGAATATTACCTGGTGTAGCAAAAGATGTGATTACAAATCTTGAGACACAGAGCTTATTTTGGATTATCCTGGTGGGCCCTAAGTGCAATAAAGTATATAATTATAAAAAATAGGGGCAGAGGGTAGAGATAGATACAGTCACCTAATATGGCTGGAGCAATCAATAGCTGGTTGCTGTGTATAATTTATGAGATTGCTCAATAATCCATGTATTAGTTTTCTATTGTTGCACAACAAATTACCACAAGTTTACTGATTTACAGCAACATGTATTTATTACCTTCTGGTTGCTATGGGTCAGAAGTTTGAGCATGGCTTAGTTGGGTCCTCTGCCAGTTTGCAATCCAGGTGTCAGTCAGAGATAGAGGCTCAATGGATGACAGTTATGCTACCAAGCTCCTGTGGTCATTAGCAGAATTCATTTTCTTGTGGTTACAAGATTCAGGCTCTGGCTTCTTGCTGGGCATTGGATAGAGGCCACCCTTAGCTTCCAGATGCTTCGACAGTTCCTTGCCACATGGCCTTTTCCATAGGTCTTCTCACAGCATGGCAGCTTGTCTCTCCAAAGCTAGCAAGGAAGAAAGATAGCAAGTCTGCTAGCAAGATGGAGTTTTATAGAACACAATTATAAGCATAACATCCTACCTTTGCTGTAGTCTATTTGTTAGAAGAAAGTCACAGTCCCTGCCCATAGTCAAGCAGAGGGAACCACACAGAAGTGTGAACTCCAAAGAGGCAGAGATCATGGAGCCACCTTAAATTTTGTCTTCTACCACATATCAATTTAATCATTTATATAGAGGAAATGTTGGTCAAAGGGTACACAGTTTCAGTTTTGCAAGAGGAATAGTTTCTAGAGATCCAATGGACAGCATGATAACTATAATTTACAATATGGTATTATATATATATATATATATATATATATATATATACACACACACACACACACACACACACACAGCCTATTATGAGTCTATAGANTATATATATATATATATATATATATATATATACACACACACACACATACACACACACACGGAACAAAGGAAAAAGAAAGAAAATAATAACTATGTAAAGTGATATGTCAATTAGCTTGAGTGTGCTGATTATTTTACAATGTACACATATATCAAATCATCAGGTCATACACCTTAAATATGCACATATATTCCTGGGCTTATGATGAGGTGACATCCAAAAAATTAAAAACATCTAGCCTACCAGTATCAACTATATGTTGATAGTTCAGCAAAAGATTACACATTCAGAATTTGAAATATGATTTCTACTGAATGACTATCACACTTGCACCATTGTAAAGTAAAAAAAAATGTTAAGTCGAACTGTGGAGAGTTGAAGACCATCAATACAATTTTATTTGTCAATTGTACCTCAATAAATCTGAAGACTTATTGAAGAAGAATTTAAAGACTCACATAGCTTAGCAGTAGCTCTTTTTCCATTGCAGCTTTTTATATTTTTCTGGCCAAAGTAGTGCTACAGTGATAAATAAACCAAGGGATAGACATGTGGTTATTAGCTGATAGAAAGTAACTAAAGTCTGAGAGCATATAATCATGATGTAGTTGTACAAGTGTTTTTCTCATTTTGCTAACTTAGCTTCTAGAGGCTTCTACAGGTCCTTGATATATGCCCCTTTCCATAGGGTCCTCTTACAATGTGGATTCTTGCCTCTGCAAAGCTAGCATTGTTAGAATGTGCCTGGTTTTAGAAAAGAGAAAGCTCAATAAATATACTAACACAACTGAAAATATCTCCTTTTGGCTCAAATTCTTTTTATTAGACAAAATATCACCCACACAGGTTTTATAAATATACATCTGTTATAAGTTGTATGTTCATCTTAATGAATTTAGAAAGTATGGGTTGCTCATTAGTATTGATCCAATGTCTCTGGGTTCCTCTAACTAGAAAATATTAGGAGCTATAGTGTGCTGGATGGAAAAATCTTGAAAATAATCTTATCCTTCCTTAAAAACTTCTTCATTCCCATCGGCCCAGTTGGGGATTATGTCTGAGTTACCACTCTCACCTGGATGTTGTGATAAACTACTGACTTCTTTATTCTAGTTTATGCCTCTCTGACTTGTGTTTCTTCTCAGCTTAAAGGCTTTTTGTAGAGCTTCATTCCTTCACCCAAAATTCTGAGTTCTTCCCCTGTCCTCCAGGGCCCTGCATGGTTCCCCTGCCATCCAATTTTTCATCTCTTTCAGAATAACTAGGGTGGCCATATTGAACACATTCAGTGCCTTCTATCTGAAATGCCTTCTCCTTTTTGTTCAACTCATTGATTTAGTGATTTGCTTTGTTTTGTTTGTGTATTTATCAACCTATATTATAAAACATTCCAAACATAAAAGAAATACAGAGAGTAACATAGTAAACAAGCATATCCCCACCATCTGTTTTAAAAATATTGATATTTTGCCATATTTACCTTAATGTATATTTTTCAATTTTATAGTGAATGTTTATAAAAACAAAATAGAATGACACAATGAACATATGTATATCTAATACTGAGTTCCAAAAACCATTAATATTTTGCCTATTTTTGTCCCTCTCTCATTTCTTCTATGTATTACAATCTTTCTCCCCTCCACAAACAACATACATATATACACACGTGAAGCATTTAAAAATGTAAGTTAAATTTTGGCTATAATCATGGCATTTCATCCCTAAATAGCTCTACATGCATTTCCTAATAAGGTATTCTACTATGGAATCTCCATATTATTGCTGCACCTAGGAAAATTAACAACAAACTCCTTATGTCATGTTATAGTCTATCCACATAAAATGGCAATTACCCCCCAAAGTCTTTTTCCTACATAGAATCCAATCAAGGTTAAATCATCACATTTAGTTTTTCTTCCTTAAAAATCTTTCATTCCAAAATTGTCACCCTTATAATCTTTCATATGATATTAAATTTGTGAAGTCATCAGGCCAATGAACAGTAGCATATTTCATAATTGGGATTTCTCAGAATTTCCCCTCATGTTTTCATTTAGCATCTAGCTTTATAACATGTCTCTCCTAAAGATTGGAAGTTTTCCTCTTTTCCATCACCCTTTTACCTAATGGTTTTAATATACATGGATGCCTGAATCAGTCATACCATCAGTGGTTGTAAAATGGTAATTTTCTAGTTATATCCACTACTTTACATTTATTGTTATTTTTCTGCAAAGAAAAGTATTCACTGATCAATAGGGAATGAACTCCAGTTCCTCCTCTAGGGTGATTCCTTCCTTCTTTTCCTTTAATTGGCAATTTTCAGAGTAAGTCATCTCTAATGATGGCAAATGAGTGAGTCCCTCCCCACTCCTTTCTTCTTTTGAATTGAAAATTTCAATGTGGACTTACTGCCCACATCCTAAGTGGGGCATTGGGAATGGGACTCTCCTTGGTGGAATGGGCTGGCTGAGAAATAAAAGCTAATAAAAATAAAACAGCTAAATAACCACAGAACACAGAAAGTAGTTTCAAAGCAAGAACAGGTCGAGCAAGCTGACCAGACACATCGAGTTTCTAACACAAAGAAAACTGCATCCACTTTATATATAGTCGAAGATATCAAAGAAATTCTATAGAATGTTTTTTACCAAAATAGGATAAAAGTGGGGACAGGTAAGCTTCCCAGTTCCTAATGGGTTACGCTGATCTCCAGTACTACTATGAAGGACCCTTCTAGCAGATCAGAGGGGAAGGTCATATGCATTGGGTGGTCTGTAGCTATGGGACAGCCAGGGAATTTCCCATTGCCAGACCTATTCCCTTCCTCATTTCCATGCCAAGAGAAGGTCCTCATGTATTTCACATATGGCTTCCCACAAGAACTTGTGAAATTCTTGTGCCACTAAAAGCACAAGAAGCAATCACACACATAACAACACTGAGAACTTTTATCTGTCAGATCTTGATTTCCTCTTAAAGATGAATCAGAAGTCCTTGGAGATATGGTTAATTCCAGGTCTGTGACCTGGACTATCTTATTATGAGTTCCCCCAGAAGCAGACCCTAAGACTCAAGTTCAGCGGGTACTTGTTTGGGAGATGTTTTCCAAAACATTGGTAGCAGAACAGGGAAATGATGGGAAAAGGGGAAGGAAGATAATCAGGTAGTATTCCTTAGTGGTTTACCACTGCAAGTAAGTGGAACTTACTTCTATTGCAGGACTCAGAAAGCCAGTGTAGTACATGAGCTACAGGCATTTCATTTGAGGGTTATTTATCCTCCAACTTCTGTCATTCTTTGAAGACTTCTCCTGGAGAGCATTATTTCTGGCATTATCAATATCTATGTGGGCAGGCAAAAAAGCTTCAATATCCAGAGAAACCCTTCAGTCAAAGAAACACAGGTGCTGGTGTTGGAAGTCTGTTGACAATGGAGTCTGAGTAGGTTAGCAACAGTGAAATCCAGCTACAGAGATTTATGGATTTCCATTTATTCAGTGTGTTATCTTTATTTACACTTATTTTTTCCATATTTTATTGGGGCATTATAGTTTCATATAATGATAGAATTCATTGTTACATTTTCATACACAATGTTAACAATATAATTTGTTGAATATCATCCCTCAGTTTTTTTTTGATGCTTAATGCCTCCCAAATTTGATCAGTATGAACTTTTTCAATCCTTTTATTTTCCTGGGAGTTCTTTGAGCATATTTCCACTAGCTTTGGTCACTTCTTTACTTTCTGGCACATGATGAACCAAAATCACCTTGTATTTTGTCCCAGACCTGGAATTAACCATTTCTTCAAGGAGTTCTGATTTATATTTTAGGAGGAAACCAAGATCTGACAATCTAAAAGTTAGCATTGTTACTGGGTATGTGATTGCTTCTTGTACTTTTGAGTGACCTAGTTTCACAAGCTCACATCAAATTTTTAAACTCAAATTTGACAATATAAATTTTTACTTAAGGACTGGGGTTGTAGCTCAGTGGTAGAGTGCTCGCCTAGTATGTGTGAGGCACTGGGTTTGATCCTCAGCACCACATAAGAAGAAATAAATAAATAAAGCTATTGTGTCAATCTACAACTAAAAACTTTAAAAAATTACTTATTTTTTTGATTTTTATCTTTGTTTTCTCTTACACTGAAAGTATGGTCTCTAATAACACTAACTTATAATTTCAATATTATGATGCCAATGTTACATCTAAGTAAAGATGGTCATAATTTCTTTGCAAATGTTTTCATTTTCCTATATCACCATAAGGATGTACATAATACTGTGTTCTATAATCACCTGAAATAATTTTCTCTCTTACTTTTTTTCCCATTTTAACTGTTATTGCTGCAGTCCGGTTGCAGCAAAATAACCGGGGGGTGACGAGCAACTTGTGAAGTTTGATGCAGCAGGAGTGGGAGTCGTTTATTGTAGGACAGGAGGGGTATATATACATTCCACACAGCTTATCTTAATTAACATAAACTAGATACAGCAGTCAACCAATAAGGAATCTCCACACTTAATGGTTCGCTGGCGTTACTTCACAAACCACTCCCTCTGGCAAAATGCCAGGTGCCATCTTGACTTGTTTACAGACCCTAACAGTTATGATTTAGATATGGAATGTCTCCCAAAGGCTCATGTATAGACAGCTTTGTCCACAATGCATCGATATTCAAAGATGGGACTCCATAAATGGGGAATTATCCATTGATAGATTAATAATGCGATGGAATTAATGGGAGCTGAAAACTGTAGGAGGTGGGGCCTATTTAGAGGAAGCTTCATTGGGTGCATGCCATAGAAGGGTATTTCTCGGCCCTGGCCCTTCCCTCCCTCCTTCTCTCTGTCTCAGATGCCACCATGTGAGCAGTCTTGCTTCACCATGCCCTTCCACTATGATTTCCTGCCCCACCACAGTCCCAGAAACAATAAAGTGGCAACTATAGACTGAAACCTCTGAAACTATGAGTCAAAAAAAATCTTTAGTCCTTTAAGATGTTCATGGCAAGTAGTTTGGTCACTGTGATGAAAATCTGACTAACACATTAACCATTTTGACATAGGGTTGCAATCATTTCTTTCCATTTGAGGGTTTTCTTTAATTTTATTTTGAAAACATTTACACAATTAATACATCAAAATATATACAAGAAAATACTCAGAGAAATCTGCCTTTTAGTATCCTGGCTTACCTTTCCAGTGCTTGTTTATGCATATGTATTTTCTTACCCATATGTTAGCCTACCATATATACTGTTATGTCCTTTGCATTTTCCTCTTACCAGTGTATTTTGGAGGTTGCTCATCTTCAAATGATAGAAATCTTAATTATCTTTTATAGTTTCATAGTACTGCATTTTGTGGCTATAGCATAGTTTATATAGCACCAATTGAAACACAAATAAATTGATTCCAAACTTTTGCTCTCTCAAATAAAGCTGCAATGAATAATCTAGTGTGTGTGTGTGTGTGTGTGTGTGTGTGTGTGTGTGTGTGTTTATATGTGGGTACAACTTTACAGTAGATTCTCTGATGTGAAATTGTTTAGTCAAAAGGTAGATCTGGTAATTTTATGTAATATTTCCATATTCCTTATTATAATAGTTGTACATTTTATTCTACCACCTTAATGCCAAATCTTCATCAGAAGAGTTTACCTTTAATAACGTACCTGGTTATTACAATTATATGCTCATATTATTCAAAAACAGTGCATACTTTTCCTTTCAAAACCTTCTGTCTTCAGTAGTTTTAGTCTAATTTCTTTTTCAATATTTCTAATACAATGTTAAGAGTAGTGAAAGTAGTGTTATACTTGCAATGCTTCTAACTCTATTTGGAATGATTTTAATGATTCCTTATTAAGATGTTCCTTTTATTTAATTTTAATTTTATTTTATCATGATAAGGAAGGACTAGTACCTATTTCATTTAAAAGATTTTATAAAGGGGAGTTTGTCTGCTGTCAGATGCTTATGTAATATTCATGAAAATAATATAATTTTGAAGAGTTTTAAAATATCAAACCTTTCTTGTATCCTGGAATAAGCCTTGTTTTTTTTCATAATGTATAAGGAGCTATTTCAACCCCTCCCTCCCCTGTGAAACTCCTGAAAATTATTTTTAAGAAATCATTTAAAGTTTCTGGAAATAGCCTTAAGGACATAATGCAAATGAAGAAACATTTATCCAAGAGACTCTACTAAAATGCAATAGGAACTGTTCTGTGTCTGTGATATTTGAAACAAGTCCTGTACCTTCTATCCTTTCTCTCAGTTCTGTTAGGTATAGCTAAGAATGCTGGGCTGTCTTTTCTCCCAGCTCCCACATGAGGGTTATCTTACTGGGAAAGGTACAATATCAGCATTTCTTACCCTGATTCCAGCCACCTGTTGCTGAGGCTAAGCTCTGGGCAAGTATAGATGAGAGGCAGAGGCTCCCTTCTTCCCAACCCCTATCTTGGGTGTGTTGCTATTATCAAGGGAAGGTTTGCTGCTTGATGCATATAGAAGCCAATACCATGGAACTGGGTTTTTGAAAAAAAAAATAATAAAATAAAGTAGCTGGGTGCAGTGGTGCATGCCTATAATCCCAGTGACTCTGGAAGCTGAGGCAGGAGGATTGTGAGTTCAAAGCCTGCCTCAGCAATTTAGCAAGACCCTAAGAAACTTAACAAGACCCTGTCTCAAAATAAAAAGAGCTGTGGATGTGACTCAGTGATTAAATACCCCTGGGTTCAATCTTAATAATAATAATAATAATAATAATAATAATAATAATAATTATTATTATTAAAGATTTATTTCATGGTCAACTGACAAGGAGGCCAGGAGCTGTAAGCTCAGATCTGCTTCCCCAACTGCCTGGTAATGGAGGGAATTTATAGGAAGGGAAAGGGCAATGTTGCTTGTTGATTGGATAAAAAGAAGGGGGCACATATTTCTTTTGGCAGAGGAGTTATATTCTGTGTGGGAAATTTAGATCTTATGGCATCATTGAGCAGACAAGCTAGTGTCTTATGCTCATGTTGTTCTTGAAAAGCTGGTTCTAAAAAAAAAGCTGGTTGTAAGAATTATTCATGAAAAGCCTGGAGACCTTCTGGAAGACAATTGAAGTTAAGGAACTTATATCTGGGTGTGTCCAGGCTGTAACTGATTTGATTGCTACTGAAAATACTATGGTCCTGATCATCCTTAACCCTGCTCATGGAATAGGGGTTCCATACTGACAGAGGCAAGCAGAGGTTAATGTGAGAGAGAGCATGTGGCTACTGTCCCTTATCACCAACAGCTCAGCTCCTAAATTGGGATTGTCATTCACCGAGATATACGCAATTGTCCCTGAATCCAGCTCCAGAGCCCTGGCTCAGAGGCTTTGCCTATGGGAAGAAGCAAGCCATAGAATAAAGAGCTCTAATTCCTCCCCAAAAGGAACAGCTTTATTTGTAATAGAATGTGAAGAAGGCTTTCGCCTGGTTGCACCCTTGAAAGCAAAATGGGTCACCAACAGCTTTATTGGAATCACCTGCGAAAATTTGGTCTGGGTTTTCGCTCTTGCAGGTTCTGCTCAAACCCTCACAGTCTGATCCGGAAATGTAGCCTCAACATGTGCTGGCAGTATTTCTGTCACTACGAGAAGGATATAGGATTAAGTTGGATTAAGTGATCTTTCTTGAATGGATTGCCCAAGACAGCTACCTAGCGGGAAAAAAAAAAAAAAAAAAAAACATGCTAGCTCTTTGTACATAAAATAAAATTCTAAAATACTTAAAAAAAAAAAGAATGTGAAGAAGTTTAAAGCTAAAGGAGCTCTCTAAAAGAAAAAAAAATCATGGAGGCAACTGGTAGACTCAATAGAGATATGGGCTTAACTGTAGGCTGGTTATTTGCCCAGAGAGAAACTAAGAAAGAAGGAGGTGGGAAAAACCCTTCAGGTATCATAATAACTTCAAACAGTAGTTTTGGAAAGTGTCTTCAAGGCAGCCTAAATTTGACTGCATGCCCAGGTAAAGCAATAGAGCAATCATCTAATAATTGGTGAAGCTTAACTGCTGGATGTGGTCAAGGAGAGAGATTGTAAAAGAGAATCCTGAAAAACCTATTGTCTAACACTTCTGTAAACATATCTAAGATTGCACTTCTTAAAAAGCAGTATGAAGGGTTTACACTTCAGGGATAAATAGTTTTTTTTCTGAAATAATTCAGTCTGAAATTAAATAAGTAAACAAGCATAGAGAAGTTCAGATTTTCCCTTTGAAGTTTCCATATTTGAGTCTGCTAAAAAGAAGTGGTAATGGATTCGCAGGAGAAAAGCCATAACAAATTTATTTAATCATAATTTTAAATGACACAGTGGCCTTTAGATTGAAGATCCAAAGATAACTACCATTTTTATGCTTGGGTTTGATGAAGCATGGACAAAAAGGGTATGATTTAATACTAATAGACTGACGAGGAAACACAATAAGGCCTGTTCAGATTCTTCTTGGCCTCTCTCTGCATCATTCTTACCTTTCTGAAATGGGGGTCTTATGACCTACAATCAAACAAGATAGGTTAGATAATTTCTTTTTTTTTTTTTTTTTGTACCAGGGATTCAACTCAAGGATACTTAAGCACTAAGCCACATCCCCAGCCCTTTTGTATATTTTATTTAAAGACAGGGTCTTGCTGAGTTTCTTAGGACCTTACTAAGTTGCTAAGGCTGGCATCAAACTCTCAATCCTCCTGCCTCAGCCTCCTGAAGCACTGGGATTACAGGCATGCACCACCATGTCCAGCCTAAATATTTCTTTATAGACAACTCATATACCAAAAGTGTGTGGGGGAGTCAGTAGTATTTTCAGATTTTATAACTGGCTTTGGGAGAAAAGGGTTCTGGTTTCTGACTTGTATGGGGAAGAGGAATGCTGGTTTTTCTGTGACTTGTTTTGGAGGGAATGATGGGTAAGAGATAGATAGGCAGAAAAAACTGAGAAACGTCAATGCTTCTAAAATTTGGGTTAACATATTTAAAAAAATATATATATATTTCTTAGCTGTAGTTGGACACAATACCTTTTTTATTTATTTATTTTTATGTGGTGCTGAGGATTGAACCCACGGCCTCGCACTTGCTAGGTGAGCACTCTACCATTAAGCCCCAGCCCCAGCCCTGGGTTAACATTTTCTGAGCCCCAAACCAAGCAAATAACATGCTCTGAAGGGGTGTAACTATTACCAAATATTTGCTATAATAGATTACCTACAATTTTTGTTTTCAACAAAAATTTGTCATCATGAAAAGAAATAGAAAAGTATGATCCACACAGTGTAAAATAACAAACATAAAACAGGCAACAGAAACACTGACTGATCAGATGTCTGATTTGACAGATTAAAGACTACAAAGTAGCCATTATAATTATGTTCAAAAATACTACATGAAACTATGATTAAGTAAATAAAAGAAAGTATGATAATAATATCACATCAAATGCAGAATATCAATAAAAAATAGAAAAAGTGTAAAAGATCCAAAGGGAAATTCTGGTGTTGAAAAGTACAACAACTAAGATGAAAACTACTCTATGGGGATCAACAGTCAATTTGAACTGGCAGAAGAGGTAATGAACTTGAATATATGTCAATGGAAATTATGCAATCAAAACAGAAAGAATAAGAAAAAATTAAAAAAGCCTCAGATACAGAAAGCTAAACAAAGAAAAGGAACAAATAAAGAAGACTCACACTTTCTGATTTCAAACTTACTACAAAGCCAGGGTAATTGAGAAAATGTGGAAGTGGCACAAGGATAGATATATAGGTCATTGTTATAGAAAGGAAAGTCCACAAATTAACCCATACGTGTATGGTCAACTTATCTTTGAAAAGGATGCCTAGAACAATCAATGAAGACAGAATAGTATTTTTTTCAACAAATGGTTCTTAGCCAAAAGCAAATGATTAAAATTAAACCCTTGGATGGGCATGGTGGTGCAGGCCTGTAATCCCAGTGGCTTTGGAGGCTGAAACAGGAAGATTGAGAGTTCAAAGCCAGCCTCAGCAACATAGCGAGGTGTTAAGCAACTCAATGAGACCCTGACTCTAAATAAAATACAAAATAGGGCTGGGGATGTGACTCCATGGCTGAGTGCCCCTTAGTTCAATCCCCACTACCCCCCCCCCATTAAATCCTTACTTCATACCATGTATAATAATGAACCCAAATGGGATCAAAGACCCAAGTGCAAAATCTTAGGAGAAAACTTAGAGGTAAATCTGAATGACTTCAGATTTGACAATAGATTCTTCAGATATATGTTCAATGCAAGGACTGTGAAAGCGTCAGTGTACTGTTTACCCAACACAAAGAAAGCTTGGAGGACTCGATGGAGAGGGTTTGGACATTTTATCACTCATATTCTCCTTGTCGGTGGCAGGCTGGGACAAAATGGATGGCTCACCATGCCTACAAGTAGAGGGAATATACAGAATAGGTTGTGTGCCCATTGTGAAGACAGATTTCTTCAGATGTTTTATGAGTATGTTCTTTAACTTTACAACCAAAGTCACTCTGCTTCCCTTGTCTGGGAGACAAGGGAAGTACCCACTTTCCCTTCTCCTTCCTTCATTATCACATTCATTGGAGTCCTTCCACTGCCAGGAACAACAAGGCTTCTGGGTACTGACTGGTGTCTACAATATGAAACCCCAAACCACAAGCAACAAAAGGAAAAATATGTAACTTGTATTTCATCAAAATTAAAACCTTGCATGCTTCACAGGACCCTATCTAGAAAATGAAACGAAAACTCACACTATGGGAAAAAATATTTGCAAATCGATTATTTGGTAAGGGAGTAGAATATGTAAAGACCTTTTATAACTCAATAACAAAATAACTCAAAAAGTGGGCCAAGGATATGAATAGACATTTATTCAAAGATATACAAATGACCAATAAACACAGGTAAAAATGCTTGACACTCTTAGTTATCAGGGAAATGTAAATCAAATCTGTTAACTATAAAGCAGTTTCTACCACTAAGATAGTTTATAATAATTTAAAAACTCAGATAATAACAGGTATTTGTGAGGGCATGGAGAAGTAAAAGCTCATATATACTCTTGGTAAAAATGTAAATGCCGTGGTCACTTTGGAAAACAGTCTGTTTCTTAAATGGGTACACATAAAATTATCATACATTCTAGCAATTATGCTTCTAGGTACATAACCAAGAAAAAGATATGTCCACCAAAAAACTTTACAAGGATGTCTATAGCAGAACTACTCATGATACCTGAAATCGAAAGTAATTCACATGTTCATTACTTAGATTAATGGATAAATACAATATTTTAAGTCCATACAATGCATAACATACTCAACCATAAAAATAAGCAAGTACTGATACACACAAAAACATTCCTGAATCTTAGAAAAATCATAAGTGAATCTAAAAACAGAAGGCCACATATTACATGATTTCATTTTTTCATTTTTATGAAATATCTAGAATAGTTAACTCCATAGAAACAAAGGAGATTAGTGGTTGCTTAGGGCTTGGTGGTATCGGGGAGCTAAGGAGATGATAGTCAAAGGGCACAGAATTTCTTTTTGAGATGATGAAATGTTCTAAAATTGACTGTGGTGATGTTTGCTCATATCTCTGAGTATATATGCACATATATATTGATTCAGTTGCATTGCATCCTGGATTATTTTGGCAGGGCTGACATAACAAAGTTCTATTCCTATTTCTATTCTGACTTGAATAGAATTGATCCCTGAATTTTCTTATTTTGTAATGTATATGTTGATAATCATATGTATATATATGTGTGTGTATGTGTGTGTGTGTGTGTGTATATATATATATATATATATATACATATATAATTTTACATATATTTTATGTGCATTTTCTCCTTTCCTTTATCAGTTTTTTGACAAATATTTCATACTGGTTTTTAAAATCAATTATGTGGTCTGCTCAGTTTTTCCTTATTTTCTGTTTCAATACATTTGTGCTTTCATTATTTTTTTCATCATACTTTTTAAGCTTAATTATGTGCTTTTCTTTTTTTAATATTTATTTTTCAGTTTTCGGCAGACATAACGTATTTATTTGATTTTTATGTGGTGCTGAGGATCGAACCCAGCGCCCCGCACATGCCAGGCGAGCACGTCACCGCCTGAGCCACATCCCCAACCCCAATTATGTGCTTTTCTAATTTCTACATTGAATGCTTAACTTTAAATCCATTTAACATATGAAACAATGAATTTAAACTACTGATTTTCTCTATCATTTTAGCTATATCTCCCAAATTTTAATATGTTCTTTTCTTGAAATTTACTTTTAAGCTCTTAGATTTCTTTTATGATTTCTCTTCTGTCTTAAATCCTTAATCCTCAATATTTACAAATTCCACAACTTTAAAAAATTTCTGCAATTTTTTAACCCGGAAAATATCTGTCATTTTATTATATATGGCTCACAGGTGCATCTAATGTAACATAACTGGAAATGATGTGAATTAGATTTAATCTATTAGTAATTCTCTGTGGCCATAGACAGAATACTTCCGTTTGCCTTAATATTCCTACTGGTTTAACTGGGACAGTAATAAAATATAACCTTCTTTTCTTCACAATAATCTCAAACAATCAAATCTATCTGGCAACCATAGTGACTGTCAGTGCACAGAAGCAATAATACACTGCTCATACCTTCAGAAAGTAAATATCTCTGGAAATATCCTAAAAGGAAAACTGTTTTAATTTCTGGTGGGACCTGGGTCGAACCTTGAGGAAAATAATTTCCAAAGAACTCTGGACTGAGCCAGTTCTTAGGGTTTTAGGAGGCACTATAAAGCCATTGTAGAGGGATAGTACTACTTTTGTTTTTTTAAGAAGATTTTTCTTTGTTATTTTGAATGTAATTGCATCATGGGAGAAGTAAGATACCAATTCCTAATCCTTTTTAAAGATTTCTTTTGTACCATAGTGTTTGGTCTATTTTTGTAATTATAATTAATTCATAATTACTAATGGATGATAATCTCTGTTGCTTTCATTCTCTCTTTGTGAATGTATCTAAACTGCACTGTTAAAGTTTCAAACCTTCTATATACTTACTTTTATCTGCTTGATATACCAATTTATGATAGAATAATGTTCAATGCTCATTTAATACAGGATTTATCATTTTCCTTGTAATAGTTAGGTTTTGCTCTATGTGTTTTGAGAATATATTATTCAGGCATTTAAGTCCACAATTAATGATATTGCTTGGCTATATTTCTGTACTGATTCTTTACTTTAATGCAATGTTCCTATTTATTCTTAACAATTTTTGTTCTTGTTTTTGAAATCTGTTTTACTAATGTGACTACAAATGTTATCATTTGTTCGATACTTTTCTGGTATTGAACAAAGGGGTAAGCTTTTACCCATCTCTTTAGTTTGAATTTTCCTCTGTGTTTTTGTTTTACATGTTTCTCTTATATGAAGTATAGAGGTGGTTGTTTTTTAAACTTTCACTCTGTCTTCATTTTTGCTGTAAAGATGAAGTTAATATAGGGATTGATACATTTTGCTCATGCTTCTCACGATCCTCTGCTTATTTTGACATTCTAAATTATTGCATCTGTGTTTTTCTAGTTTCTTTAACATTTTGACATACAAGCTTAATTATTTCATTTTTTCACACTGTCTGAAATCATTTACTAATTTTGTTTTGTCCCAAACATAACAAAGATTTTATCCTGCTCCTACCACCCAGAAAATAACACTCATCTTATTATTGTTGTCTAGAGATTTAGATTTACCATTTGCAAGAAAAATAACTTATAGAAAATAACAAATCGTACTTTTGTGTTTCATTGTTATTTCTTTTAACTTACTGTTTCTTCCACCATTTACTTTTTTTCTTCCCAATGAATACCCTTATGTGTTTCTTTTAATATTCATTTATGGGCAGTAAGCTTTCTTTCTTTCTTTTTTTAAAAAAATATTTATTTATTTAGTTTTTGGTGGACACAATATCTTTAGTTTATTTTTATGTGGTGCTGAGAATCGAACCCAGTGCCTCACACATGCTAGGCAAGCATGCTACCACTTGAGCCACATCCCCAGCCCCAGTAAGCTTTCTTAATCTTTGTATATCTGAAATTTTTTTATTGCCATCTTATACCTCAACTAATCTGGGTATAAAGTTTTAGGTTTATAGTTAATTTTTTCCCCACATGTGAAAATATGGTCTTCCACTGACTTTTGCCATTTTTTAGCGATGTGAATTCTGCTGTCAGTCTATTATTCTCTACTAGTCATTCTTTCATTTTTAATCTGATAGTTCTTTCATAATACTTATTCTTCCTTATTTGTTAGTGTCTCTAATATGTATTTTTTATGGATTAAATTTATTTACCTAACATGTTCCTTAGAAAGCACTTTAGATTTGAGGATTCTTCTCTTCTTTCAACTTTAACTTGGAGGTTATTCTCTCCTCTCTATAGGTCTACATAGAATCCCTAAACCAAAGATCCCAATGCTTCCCCACTACCAAATTCCTTCCAATGGGTCTTGGATAGCTATACAGCCTATCATCAAAACATCTCAATATCCTCAGACTCTTCTCTGTACTTTTCCTTTGCATATTCACGTAATCTCATTCCATTCTTCTGTTTCCATTTATAATCTCATATTTTTTAAATGTAAATTTTTATTTCATGGATCACTTTGGATATCAAGACCATCCTTATTTAGTATTATGGTCAGTCTGTTCTAGTTTATTAAGTTCTGCTGGATTAAATTTGTTTTGATTTGAAAAAAACAAAACCAAACAAAAACCTTTGTTGGCTTTCTTACCATAAATTGGATTTGCACATTATCTAAATTTGGTTTGCAGACATATATTTAAGCACTTTGTACTCCTTTCTTATTTGCTTGCTCCTTCCTTCCACCTGGGCCCTAGACCCTTGGTGCAGGATCAATTCAGGGCTTTTTCCCTGGTGATGTTAGTGATGTGGCAAATACAGTCTCCAGGCTGGCTCTGATTTCCAGGCTAAGTCGGCCTCCTCTCTCTCATTAACTTCAGGCACAGCTGTGTTTTTCAGCCTCTTTTTGGAGTTGGGGAGGTATTTCCCAGCGCTTTGCTTTAATTGATGAGCCTGGCTCTATTTCCTTATTTTACATGGAGTGATTTTAGTCCCTTTACTTTATAGAATGTGAACTGTCAATCATCATTGTCTGTTTCTAGTCTCACAGCCCAGCAGGCCTATCAGGACTGTGGCCTTAGTACTATTCACCACTGTATATTTTTCTATTCAATTTCTGATCTATGAAGATATGAATTTTGTTTTCAAGGGCTGATAGGGCTATTTTTAGCTGTTACAGTTTACCAATCGTGCAATATATTAGAGCAGATGGAGTGCCTTACAATATGAGCTTGCTTCCACATCTTGTCCCCAAATTTCCTTTTCACTCTTGAAATCTCTGCTTACGCAATGCCCTTTGCAGAAAGCCTCCCTTGATCACCCTTAGTCCACTCCACTGTCTGTGAAAGTAGATAATTTCCTCTTTATTGGCTTTTCTGAACATGGTAAGATATTTACTATTAAATTCCACTTGTAGTAACTGCCATGTCACCAGTCATCAGGAATAAAGTACTGATATGATGAGCAATCCTCAAATTTCAGAATGTAGTTTATTTTGTTTATTACAATCTGCTCTAAGCATTTAGATGTCTGTAGCATTTGGTAGTGAAATGCTCCCAGATCGCTTTGATCCTTTTCAGGTTCCCATTCTTTGACTTTGGTATGTTTTAACTTTTGAAAACCCAGCACCTGGCAATCTTCTTTGGAAGCCTGCCCTTGGGCTACTGAGGCTCTGCCTGCACATCTGGGAGCTTATGTATACTTGTTAGCCCATGGCTGCCCTCAACCAACAATTAATGACTATGGGAATACGAAAGCTCAGCTCACTTGCTTTCGGCAACAACTCTGAGGCATACTTGACACTATGCAGTTTCCTTGCAGGATAAGGTTCAAGCTATCCTCAATAGGATTTTGCCTGAAATTGTACCCTTGCTTGGTTTCTTCTTTCTGAACTTGCTTCTCCCACTCTTATGATGGTTTCTCCTGGGAAAATTTCCTTAATGAAATACTGCATATGAATCCTCACCTTAGTTTCCACTTTTGAGGATCTTTACCTAATATGCCAACATTTGGTAAAGCCCAATAGATAAAGGCAGATGGAGGTAAAATTAGCTACTTCTCTATTTTACCTTTGTTTTATTTATTTATATGTGGTACTGAGAATTGAACCCAGTGCCTCTCATGTGCTAGGTGAGTGCTCTACCACTGAGCCACAACCCCAGCCCAGCTAATTATCTTTATAGTGATACATTCAAATGTCTTCACCCCCAACACATCTATTCTAGTATATTGTCTGTTCTTTCTTTCCATGTTCCTTGTCTTTTTCCTTGGGATTTTTCTCTCCCTCCCTTAAATACAGGGACTATTTTGGCCTTTCATTCCCTCTTCTTAAGATCTCCTTTCTCATTGGGCACAGTGGCACATGCCTGTATTCCTAGCTACTTAGGAGGCTGAGGCAGGATTATTATAAATTCAAGGGTAGTCTCAGAACTTAGTAAGACCATTTATTAAAAAAAATTAAAAGTAATAAAACAGCTTGCAATATATCTCAGTGGTAGAGCAGCCCTGGGTTCAATCACTCATAACACACACACACACACACACACACACACACACACACACATCTCCTTTCTCTTCTCACTTTTCCTGAGGCTAATGATGAGCCCTAGTTCACAGGAACATATCTCTCAACTATTTTCCTTGTTTATATTAATCTTTGCACCTTACACAGATGCTCCTTGATTCATGATGAGGCAAAGTCCTTTTCATCGTAAATTGAAAATATTGTATATTGAAAATGTACGTATTACAACTAACCTACCACACGTTCTAGCGTAGCAACATGGCACAATGTAGAGTGTCAATTGTTTCCCTTTGTGAGCTTAGGATGCAAAAATAAAGAAGTTAATCTGCCTTCAAAAAGGTAACAGTCTGGCNTTTTTTTCAAGAGTTCCTATTTTCAAAGACCTTGGGAAGCATTATATATTAGAAAATTATTCAGCTTGGAATGTAATAGGATGGGATTAGTTGGAAGTTGGCTCAGAGCTAGACGTGAACACAATGAATAATTGGTGAGAAGTCGGGATAAGGAACCCAAAGAAGAGAGAAAAAATAGCAAATTTTGCCAAAAGCAAATTCTTCTATTTAACTATTTCACTGAGACTATAAAATAATATATTTGTGTGTATATGCACATATACGTGCTCTACATATATGTATAACTTTTTAAAAATTCTAGGAAGAAAGGGGAGGAGGATTTTGGCTACAAACATTCTATCATCTGGGACTTTAAGAATGTCAAATTTCTCTCTAAAGAGGTTTATTTTTCTTGGTCACTGTGTATAGCAGTGAATCTTGACAAAGTCAAAATCCAAATGTTACAAAAGAAAAAGTCTTTAAGGGTGAGAATTCTGTAGTAAGATATAACCTGCAGAAGAAGGACTTTGTTAAGAGCCTATCTAGATTTTCTCTATTCCATTTACTGATTCTCTGAGAACATCTCTTAGCTTCTGTGTGCTTTAAATAGGTAACATTGAGACCTTCTTTCTTGTACTATCTTTATGATTTTGGAACTGTTTATTTTGTGTAGAAAGCCAGAGATTCCTGGAAGTTCCCATACTATATCAATACCTTACTCATGTGGGGCTATGAAAATGCAGATCCCTTTTCTTAGAATGGCACAGCTTTAATTTTAATATTCCAAAGTCACTGTAAGATCAGGCTGAGGCTGAAACTTTGTCTGAAATCTTAACCCTTTCTTGGCTTTTCCTTGTCCTGTGTGGAAGCTAGTGTCTGAAATGACTGCCAATAATCCTTGTCTCTTAATGTTAGTCAGCTTTCTGTCATTATGACCAAAAGACCTGACAAAAACTACTTAGAGGAGGAAAGTTTATTTGGATTTGTGGTTTCAGAGGTTCAGTCCATGGTTAGCCAGCTTTATTGCTCCAGGCCTGAGGTAAGTTAGATGTTATAGTTTATATTTGAGGTGTCCCCAGAAGCTCATGTGTGAAATAATGCCAGAATGTTCAGAGGTGGAATGATTAGTTTATGAGAGGTCTAACCTAATCAGTGGATTAATCCACTGATATGGATTAACTATGTCTAAGCAGGTAGAGCATGATTGGAAGAAATAGGTCACTGGGGGAATGTCTTTGGGGTTTATATTTTGTCCCTGTTAAGTGGAGCTCTCTCTCTCTCTCTGCTTCCTGGTTACCATGCCCTGGACTGCTTTCTTCTGCCATACCCTTCCATTATGATATTCTGCCTCACTTCAGGCCCGTATGCAGTCAGCCAACCATGGCCTGAACCTCTGAAATTGTGAGCCTAAATAAAAACTATTACTCCCCTAAGTTATTTTTGTCATGTCTTTTGGTCACAGTGATGCAAAGCTGACAAAAACATCAGAGCCTCATGGCAAAAGAGCATGGTAGAAGAAAGCTACTGAACTCATGGTAGTTGGGGAGCAGAGACAAAGAAGAAGAAGCCAGGGGGACCAGATATAATCCCCAAGGGCATGCTCCAAGTCATCTACTTCCTCTAGCCATACCCCACTTTACTACAGTTACTACACAATACAGTAGTCCTTTCAAATCATTAATCCATCAAGTGGATTAATCCACTGATTAGATAGTAGCTCTCATAATCGAATCATTCGTCACTGAACATTTCTGCATTTTAGCACAGGAGCTTTGGGGGAATACCCCATATCTAAACCATAACATCTCCAGATTTTCATTCCCTTATGTAGTTCTTTCCCACATTGGATAGGGCTAAACTTGTGAATTTTAGAAACAATAAAGAGTTTGACTTCCAAGGCTAGATCATAAAAGTTATTGTGGCTTCCACCTCACTCTCTCTTTTGTTGTTTGTTTTTTTGTAGGAAGTCATTTGCCATATGAGGCAGACATTCAAGTTCTATGAAGAGATCTATGTGGCAAGGAACTGAGCCCTCTCACCAATAACCAGCATAAACTTACTATTAATGCAAGAGAGTCATCTTGGAAATTGATCTTCCAGCCTCAGTCAAGACTTCAGATGAGGGGCTGGCATTGTAGCTCAGTGGTAGAGCACTTGCCTAGCATGTATAAGGCACTGGGTTTTATTCTCAGCACTACACATAAATAAATAAATAAATAAAATAAAGATCCATCAACAACTAAAAAATGAGTTTTTTTTTTTTTTTTTTTTTTAGAAGACTTCAGATGACTGCATCGCTGGCTGACATTGTGACTACAACCTCATGAAATACCTTGAGCCTGAACCACCCAGTTAAACTGGGGTGTGTGTGTGTGTGTGTGTGTGTGTGTGTAAAATTTTTGCAGAGCTTCATATTGAACCCAGGTCCTCATGAATACTAGGTTCTATATTCTACTGCTGAACTACATCCCCAAGTCCTTGTTGTTAAGTTATCAAGTTCTGAGCTATTTTTAATGTAGCAATAGACAACTGATTAACTGAGAAGATGAGGCAACTCTGGACTTTAGACTCCATTTAATAAGAATAAGAATATAATAGACTCACTCCTTCTCCTTCTCCCCTGGTACTATGTGCTTAATAAGTAACAGTCACCTGAATCTCATTTGAGGGCCTGCTTCTGGTGAACCCAACCTAACACATTTGGATTTTAATATCAGCTCTGTTGTCTATTAGCTGTGGAATATTGGGCAAATCACTAACATCTCTATTGTTCCTCACTAAAATGTGGATAAGAATAGTATTGACCATTTAGAGTTTTGTGAAGGTTGAAGGGGTCACTACTCATAAAATTCATAGCATAGTACCTAGTACAGTGCTGTAATAGATAAATGTTAATAATTATTAAGAGAGTAGTGTAGGATGGCACTTGTCAGCTTCCAAGTTCTAACCAAGTAGAATTTTTATATGGCCTCTGTGGTCCCAAGTGTCCATCTTGTTAGCTTTTTAACAAACAGATATATTAACAGGAGGCTGTGTATGCTTCATCCCAATATGGGGAAAAAAGCAAGGCACAAGTTCTCTTGTGGTAGGTCAATAGTGTCATCTTTATAAATGAAACTCAGACCACTGCATTATTGAGATAAGATCTGCCATTTTACCTTAAGTAAACAAACCTCACTGCCTGATCCATCACTGTTCCCATCACATAGGAGGTGGGAGCTGAAGCAGCTATTTTAACAGTTAAATAACAATGTTTTTCTGTTGGAAACGGAAGGCTAGATACTGCCTTCCTCCCTTAGCTTTTTAAATCCAGGAAAAAAGTGTGTTAGGCAATTCCCCAATTAAGCATCTTTATAAACGAAGATTCTTTTCTTCTAGTAGGACTGGTTCAAAAAATTATTCATGTAATATTAACATATGCATATGAATAGATACCAGGCAATTATAATAGACTGTAGAAAAAGATTATCATGTTCTGACAATGAGGATATAATGAAGAAAAATCAGAATTTTGCAAGCTGAACAGGAGTGGAAGATGAGGGGCCTCTGGACTTCAGACTCCAGTTAGAGAATAAGAAAAAAATTCTGCCTTAATGAGGGGTGAAGGGAAAAGTCTTGGCTACAAAGCTACCAGATGAAATGGCTGTCCAACAGGGACCCTTAGAAGTTCTCTCAGGGCCTTACATTCCCTCTGTTATGGCTGAGAAAAACACCTCAGGAACCCCAAGGGCATTTGGGAGAATGTTCCCTACTGAATTTCATTTTAATTTCTGTAGTCTAATTTGTATTTGCAGCTATGAAGATTTGTCAATTATTTCTTGTGTGACAAAGGACTAGGAGAAGTTGAAGATGGGAGGTGGGAATGGGAAGCATGATTGGAGAGATGGACAAATACCATGTTGACCCTTGACAGTTCGTGGTCCATCACAATTTGCTGTATTTCCAGAATTCTCTGAGGAATATTCTGCTGGTTATGTTATTTACTCAGAACCTATGGAATTTGTGATTAAGGCAAGCCATGCAACTGGCAAGTGATGCCACAAGAGACGCTCCTTTTGTCTAAGTAAGAGTTCTACCAATAGTCATAGGAATGGTTCAATGGACTTTAAACAAGTGACCTTCATTCAATTGAGAACAAAAGCTACATAGAAAGCTTTCCTGAAAATCTTCAGTCAGCCCAAAAATTATTCTTTTAACCATTTTTACCTATCATGATGAATTAACCACAGTGTGTTCATCATTGACATTCAAAGCATTTGTTAAATTCTTGCTTACATAGTAGTGCCTCTCAGCAATGTACACAGAGTGGGTTAACTGGACACTCTCACACTGTTGGTAGTTAGACAAATGACTACACTGTTTTAGTAGATAATTTAGGAATATGTATTAACATTCAAAATGTGTGGCATCAGGGTCCGTGCACAAAAGAAATGACACTTTCAAACTAGGTAATTAGGGGCATGCAATCAAGGGCTTAGGAAAAGCAACAAGAGGTGATGCAGTAGCAGAAGTTGGTCAGAGCAGGAAGCCATTACTACCTTAGGACTGAGGGGACAAGAGGAGGAAGTGGTTAACAAAACTTGCAGCTATATGAAAGGGGCCACCCCCTAGGAGCTGTGGCCTTTGAGAAAACCAAGTTACATTACTATACTGTCAGGGAAGGTTCTGAGAGAAACAAATATCCCAAACATTCTTGTCTTCCAGTCCCTTCTCCATGTCTCCCCCTAGCAAAATCCAAACAGAAGCCAGAGGCAAGAGAGCCCAAGGTTATAGTTCATATAAGTCATTCTCCTTGGGCAAGGAACAGGGTGCTGTAGGATAGACAGTGGGTCTGCAGGGACAAACAGAAACTATCTAGCCCATGTACGTGCCTTTAGGCTCAGCAATTCTATATTTACAATTCTTTCAATACTGACAGTTCTATCAATGATCAAAGATAATCAGTGCACATGGAACATCTCTAAAAATATGAAAGCTGAGGGGGGAGGCGCGTGGTTAGAAAAAATATATGAAAGCTGAAATGCTCCAAAATTTGAGACCTTTTGAGCACTAACATGATGCTACAAGAAGAAATTCAACATGTAACTTTATGTAACGGGTCATAGTCAAAATATAGGCACACTAAAATATTATATAAAATTATCAGGCTATGTGGATAAGTTATTAGAAAAATAAATAAATGACCCGTTTAGATTTGGTTCCATCCCCAAGGTATCTCATTATGTGTATGCAAGTATTCCAAAATCTGAAAAAAATCTAAAATCCAAAACACTTCTGGTTCCACTATTTTGAATATGGGACACTCAACCTGAATAGCATTTTTTATTAATCAAGAGGACCTAGAAAGAAATTAAAATTCCATTAGCAGGAGAAAGGTTAAATAAAGACACCACCCATATTATAGAATGCTAGTCAGCTATAGAATCTCTATGTGCTTGTTGAGAGCCACAGCCAAAGGGGCCCCAGCAAACTTCCAGCTGCCAGCAAACTTCCAGCTGCCAGCTGATGATTGGCTCACAGCGGCCCCAGCAACTTCTAGCTGATTGGCTCCTCTGCGGTGATGCTCATTGGGCTGTTTCCCCGCCCTTTCAGACTACAGAGCTGCTCATTGGGGGACTTTTTTTGGCTCCGCCCATGCGACCCAGCCAATCGGCCTCAAGAGCAGGAGGAGTGGGGGAGGTTTAGAGGCTTGTGGGAAGCTGGTGGTGGCAGTTGGGCTCTGAGGGTTTTTCCTGAGGAGCTGTGTGGTGTGGTGTGTGGTTCTAAAAATAAAGTTGGTTTCTTTTGACAAGTGGTTCCTGAATTGTGCCCAGCCAGACTGCGGCAGTGCTAATATAGAAATATATCCAAGATGTACAATCATATTAAAATGCAAAAACAGCACACAAAGAAATAAAAAACACAAGTTGCATATATACATAGCATGATCCTAATTTGGTTAGGGAAAACAAAACAAACCAGAAAAACATGAATACCAACATGTGTATCCAAATAAGTAGAAAACCAGTTGGGGGTGAGCAGGAAAAAAGGCACTTTTAATATTTTTCCTAGATACATTTTTTATTGTTTAAAATGTTTATAAGAACATTTATATGTTACTTGTGTAATTAGATAAAACAATAAGGATTACAACTCAAATACTTGGGTCAGACATAACTGGGGAACTCCTGGTGGGCAGAAACAAATCCCCTCCTTAATATTTTTCGTTCCTTTTCTCTAGGCTTCCACTCTGCTTTGTGGGCATTGAGAAGCTTTGATGTTCACTCTTGGTCCTGCTGTTGTCAAGCCAATGCTTGGAAAACCTGGGGAAACAGGCTGCATATTTAATTATGCTTTAGCCTGTTGGGAAAAAATGTGCTCCCTTAGCTGTTCTCATTCCCTTTGACTCCTGCTACATTAGTTCCTAAACTCAACCATATTGTACTGATATTTGGGAATAAATGTAGAAAATGCACATTGACCCATGCCTTTGGGCTTTGCTAAAGCTTCAAACTTTGCACTTCCTTTTTGAACTTCATATGTCCTCTGTTGCACATTATCTTATTGCTTCATCTCTTTCCTACTTTCTGATTGCTCATGTCTTACTATTTGACATCCACCGTGTTTGAGTGTTCTAGCTTATCACTGTTACTTATTGTTTTTTTTTTTTCCGTTTTGGATTTATCTTCCCATTTTTCTGGTAACCTGTATCTTTGCACTGTATTGGCTGAAAGCCTTGCCTGATATGGTATTATTTCTATCAGCTTTCTGACTGACTCCAGAAGGCCAGGTCTACAGAAGCTCTTGTCTTGGTTTTCTAGTGCACTAAGATTACTTCAGGCCTATAGTCTTGGCCTGGACCCAACTTACTTAGTTGTTAACTAAGGTGTTACCTGCCAATCTTGTCTGGTACCTAATAATATTTTCTCACCAAAAGATTTTGCCTTGCTTCCTGTACATCCATATTCTTCCTGTCTTGCTCTAAATCAAGAAAATCACCTGGAAACACTTTCAGCAAACTCCTGAGACTTATCACTGAGTGATCCTCAAAGTGTGGTCCCCAGACAGCAGTGTGTGTATCATGTGGAAACTTATAAGAAATGCAAATTCTTGTTTCACTGAATCAGAACATCTGGGACTGAGGCCTAGCAATCTGTTCTAACAAGCCTTCCAGGGAATTCTGATACATGATATTTGAGGACCACTGAGTTAGAAATTCTGGCTGTCCTACAATAGATCTTTAACTTGAAGTTCTTAGATTTTAAAAGTGTATCTACGAATCACATGAAGAACAGATTCAAGAGCTCTACCCACAGATAACCTGATTTAATAGAGTAAGATTCAGAAATCTGCATTAAAAAATTCTTCCCAAGAAGTCTAGGAAAGGTATTGTGAGAAACATTATTGTATTAATCAGCTTTCTGTGTCTGTGATAAAATACCTGAGATAAACAACTTAAAGGACAAAAGGTTTACTTTCTCTCATGGTTTCAGAGGATTGAATCCATGGCTCTTTACCCCATCTCTTTGAGTCTGTGGTGGCACAATATATTGTGGTGGGAGTGCATGGTGGAGGAAGCCTATTCAGCTCATGATAGGCAGGAAGCAAATGAAAGAGAAAGAGCCTGGATCCCAATATTCCCTTTAAGATTTATGCCCCAGTGACCTAACTTTCTTCTTCTAGGCCCCACCTCCTAAATGTTCCACCTCTACAAGCTTGTGATCAAGCTTTCAATATATGGAACTTTGGGAATATTTAAAATCCAAACAATAGCAATAGTCTTAGCTTATGGATAGGCTCTAGTCCCTCCAGGGAGTTGGTCCACTGATTAGTAACCCAGAAACTCCCCCTGCTTACCGCAGACTTAGAATCTTTCTATACTTGAGTCTCTCTCTACTCTTTCACCACTTCCCCCATTAAATAGCTGAGTGCCTAGAATGTGTCACAGCTGGGTCCAACAGAGGAAAAACAATGATCCTAAAGATGGAATGACTGACTACCCAGTAAAATGATTGTCAATTCAAATCAATAGCTATTTTCTCTCTGTTATAGTAGAAGAGGAGTTTTATGAGATGGATTTTTTTCTTCTCTATTTAGGTCAGGAAAGCTTTTCTGGTTCCCAGGAAACCACTTACCTTGTGCTTGTGTTACTGAAAGCCCGGTCCTTGTCTCAGATTTCAATCCAATAATGAAGATGGTTTTGAGAAAAAGGAAAAAAGAAGGTTTATTGCTTTTTATCATCATTCAAAAGGGAAACACGGGGGACTCCTGTCCTGCAGGCTGTGATTCTGTCCATCAGGGGGACAGGAGATTTTAAAGAGATCATTCAAGGGTTATATTTCAGGTGTTCCCTGTGGGGGTAGGGGTGTGATTCACTTGTTATTTTGGGAGACAGCCATTTCTTATTTTTCTACTGCCATCCCTGAAGTCTGAATTACTTGTTTCCTGGGGTGAGTGTGTGCTTAAAGACAGATTACTTGGTATCTCATAGGAAAAAACAGTAATCCTGTTTCCCCCAGGTTATGGAGGGGAAGAGGGAGAAGAGGGAAAGAACATATGTCCATTAAAAAATAAGTCCCAGTGGCAGAGCAGCAAGGGCTATACTCAAAGCATGAGGTGGACCACTGTTACATTTGTATTAACTCAAATAATGCATTCACACAAGAGGACCAGAGAGTTTGATTCAATAATTAGAACCCAGCCAAGTATCCACCTGGTACAACTTATACTCTCTTATCATTATTAGTTAAGCTTATGTTTTGGATGGATAATTAATGTGAGGCATAGTCATTGGTGTGTAGTTGCACTTATTAGTGTACTTAATAAGCTATACCAAATACCTATATATCTCCTAACTGGTTTTCCTTTTCTGTTCTTAAAAGTTGATTTATCATTTCTCCTCTTTTAGTCTCCCTGGTTTTCAGAGAAAATATCCTTCCAAATTTATCCTTAATTGCAACTTCCAAATCCAAGTGTATCCCTACCATGTCTGGGCTGGTAACAATATGGGTCTTGGTGCTTGTTTCAAACTCTTCCAGTCAATTCAATTCACTCAACTCACTCAGTGTTCACATCTTGTTTTCTTCACACAGCAACTCCGTCTGGAGGTTTGGGATCTTCCCTAGTCTGGCCCCAGTCAGACTCATCATTCAAAAATAGGATCCAATGACACTTGCTTTATCAAGACTTTCTTGATGGATCCCCTCCCTATCCATGTTCCTCTTAAGTTCTTTATTTGTACTATCCATTTTTTCTTGTGCACAAGGAACTATAAAAGTTCACTTGTAATCAAGTGCCAGTATTCCTTATCTCTCTCTATTACACGGTTCTTGAAAGTATAAATTGTTTTCATATACACATGTATATCCTACAGCACATCATAGTACTTTCCATATAGGTGTTTTCAATGTTAACAGCATTTTCAGAGGGATACTGAGAATAAAGTCATTCATAACAAAGTCCACAGGGATTAGCCATCTTGATCCATGATAATGAAGTGGGTGTGACCATTCTCCGTGCTAAGAAATGGTAATAGGTAGTAAAGGATTTAAGGTACTCCTGGTTGTTCTTAAATATTGAGTATAGATGGTAGGACAATCTACAGTACTTTTGTGATTCATTTGCACAACTCCTCAACTTGCATTTATGGAGCATCCACTATGTGCAATACACTGCTGAGGACAGTGGAGGATAAATAAGAAAATAATATATGGTATTCGTCCCTGGCTCTGTTGCCTTCAACGGGCTTGTGAGTTATTTTGGAAGATAAGACATGTGTGTGTGTGTGTGTGTGTGTGTGTGTGTGTATATATATATATA
>NW_026000249.1:29819812-29853854 GCF_001458135.2 Marmota marmota marmota
ATATATATAAATGACAATGCAAGGTGGTACTTAAGTACAGTATAAGCACTGGATGAATCTCAGAGAATGGAGTGATCACGGTGGACAGGAATGGTGTGGGAAAGGTGGGCTAAGGAAGGCTGGAAGAATTTAGATTATCAAATTAAAGATATTCTAGTCAGAAGACATGTAAGTAGAATATGCATACCTGTCTATGGAATGATAGATAAGTGAGATTTTTTTAAAGCAAGGGACCTAACAATGTTGAGCTCCCACATCTCAGTTTATAGAGTCATGAACACTGCTAGTACTACTCCTTTTTTGTGGTTAATACTTTTAATTACATGATTATAATTATACAATTTCCACTATGCTAGTACTACTCTAATTGCTTAGACACAATCTGGTTCCAATGGCACTCAAGTCTGTTGGTTACCAGTTGCCAACATACTAACCTCAACCAACTGGTTACCTCCCCCTTAGGTAAAGTACTTAAGAAACCTAAATTCCAAATAGTTTTTTTCTTCCCTTATCTCATGTAGTTTCCCCTTTGCAGTTTGGTAATTCATGTCCTCAGAAAGTGCACTGATGGAGACTCAAGCTCAGTTCTATTTACCCACTTCCTGGCTGGATAATTCGAAGCAGGTGGTATTCATTAGCTGTCCACACCTAGGATTGCTCTGTGTGTGTGTGTGTGTGTGTGTGTGTGTGTGTGTATGTGTAAACCATAAATTCCCAAATATGCTCACAGTTCCTACTATGGGGCCTAGAAATTCCTCTACTCATGGAGCCCCAGGGCCTGCCAGATCACCCCAGGGCTTCCTGAGGTGTGCATGCAAATTAGACCCAAACAGTGACACCAGATGACACTTAATTTTTATTTGGGTTTGAGTACCTTTTAAAAATAAATGCACATAACATCTAGAACCACCCCCAAGGGACTCATTTGGACTATCTCTTCATGGAAATAACTAATGTAAGTTACAGCTGAATATTTTAAGGAACTATTTCAAGGAAGGTTTCTTGGGTTTGTTTTTCCTTTTTCAAGGACATCACTGTGCTCTGCATAATTGGCAAATTAGATATTATGAAAGGGGAGAGAAAATGAGCAATGAGGCCTGTGAAATGCCAAGAGGGCAGCTGCAGATGCAGCTAATGGCTAGGGTTGTTTCATAGGCTTGCATTGCGCAGGTGCAGTTCACTTTCTCGGCAGAAGAGCCAATACATTATGCTGTACAAAGAAAAAAAAAAAACAAGCAGGTGAGGACATTTGGGTGTTGGTGACTGCTTTGCAAATAGTGTAAGTGCTGCATTTTTTAAAAACTTTTTTTCCCTTTCTAAGGATATTTTCTTCATTGTACTATTTATGTAACATTGCCAGGCAGTTCTCAGACCAATGGTGACTTGTTAGACTGGGCTCCTCTGCCAGACACGTGTCAGAAACGGGCTTTCATGAGAACTTTCAGCCATGGAGGATTGAGATAATCAGGGTGTTGAAGTCAGAACAAGACCCACTATGTGCTCAGCAAGTACTGCACTACTTCTTATAGTTGTAATGGCAAGATTAAAGTTCCTAATGAATCAGTGTCTTTTCAACCAATATGGTGCCCTTTCAGAAAATTATAACCGTTTTTGATAAGGAAAGAGGCTTCTATACAGAGAACCTCAGATTCTTGAGGGGAAGCTTCTATATGACTGACAATCAGATGCCCCAAATGCGCAGATTCAGGGAAGTCCAAGGCAATCTGGGCCTAAGAGGATTCAGGACGTCATATGTTCTGAGCCACTTGTGATTCTTAAAGGATGAATCCCATTGGCCCCAGTAGTGCTTACTAATAGTAAATGGGATTTAGTGTCCTGATAAAATGAGCAATGAGGCCTGTGAAATGCCAAGTTGTCTTGAAGTTTTGTTTTGGTGTATTTTGATGATGGGTTTTTAAACTCCTTTCCATTGCAGACTTGAAGAATTATAACTTGTAAACCAAAGGAAAACCGCAATCACATATGAATTACAGACTCCTCTATATGTAACTTTCTTTTTGTATGTTTATCTCAGACTGAGAATCTCTCCAAATGGAGATGTATTTCATGTATCATTATAATCTCAGCAAATAGCATAGAGCCTGCCACATAAAAGAACCTCAATAAAAATTTCTATTAATTGAAGAAAGAAAGGAAGGAAGGGAGGGAGGGAGGAAGGAAGGAAGGAAGGAAGGAAAGAAGGAAGGTGAAAGGAAAGGATACATATACCTGGCAAATGTCTTCTATTGTTAGGAGCTACCTGATGCAAGATTGAACAGGAGAATTAAATCCTTAATCTCGTTATGCTTAAACTTTTGATCAGTTGGAGAAAGATTCTAGAGTAGAAAAATTCCAGGAAGGGTAAATTTAACTTCTTCACCATAATTCCAAGTACTATTTCACAAGTTTATCAACTTCAGATTTACTGTACACTCCTTAAAAAGTTGACTGGGATTGCCAACATCTAGGAAGAAAGCTGTTAAACTACTGTGTGTTCACTCCAAGTCTATATTAAGGGTGCTTGGCAGGCCTGATATAAAGGAAAAATGTGCTAAATTAATAATAGAGGATAATCTAATGGGATGGGATATGAATGAATTTGTATGTTGAGGAAATATGCTTTAATTATTTGAAAACACTTTTCCTTCTTTCCTTGTGCCAATCTTAGGGAGCAATTTCTCACATGGAACATTGACTGGGGTATTCAGTGACAAGCAGTTCATACAGAAGGGGTAGTCATAAGGTTAACTATTATTTTATAAATATTTTTTGCTAAAAATGAAGGCATAACTATAAAACCAATAATTCAGTGAAAGCTATCCTCTATGAAACTAGATGCTGTCTTTTAAAGATAGCCACACATCTGCCTACTGGTGAAAGTTCAACTCCCTTATCTACCTGCAATTGGACCTTTAGAAAATTAACCTGCAAAAAGCTGTTTCCTCAACCAAAAATGTATAATCATTTATTTCCTAAGAAAGCTGTCATGTTTACATGAGACAATGCCAGTTCTTAATATCCTTCTACTGGTGTCTGTTATCTGGGTTAATATCTAGAATTCAACACAGAGGAGAGGTAGTATATCCTAGGAATGTTGACTTTGTCAAGTTTTCCTTCAAGTGTCCGAAAGGAGCATAGCATTGTTTATAATTTAACTTTACCTAGGTTATATGACTTATTGTGTTGAAATATGTTCTCTAAGCACACAATTATCCCTCGTGGGCAAGGATTCTGAATAATTAATATAAAATACTTTCAAGGCTAATTCATGTGAATCAATTCAATACTTCAGAAGATGAAAATATAATTTTTATTTTTTTGTTCAACAAGTGGCCTTAGAATTACAAGTGTCCTTGCATAGTAACAGTGGGAAAAACCTCTCCAAGGCTTCCTTGTGACTGAAAAAGTACCAGTAATGAAAACAAACAAAAAATGTAACATTGTTCCATGAACAATTCTTATACTAAACCTTACTGACTCCAATTTTCTTGAGGTGTTTTATTTAATTTTAAAAGAATCAACTTTGAATGAATGGCAAACATGTCTGTTTAAGTTGGATCTCATTTTTGTTAAATTGGATTTAGCTTTACGTTTTTAAAGAGCCTTAATGGCTATCTGTTGTCATTGCCATTATTTTAGTGCTTTGTGTAGGTTATTATATTGTATCTCATTGAGTCTATGATGCCATTATTTTATGTAAGAGAAATATTGCCATTTAAACTATGGCAAAAATCTTTCTTATTACCTAGAATTTCTATTGATACAATTTGAAAGGGTATATTTAGGCTTATGTGGATAGAAATTTTTATTGTATACCATACTTGTGCATTCATAAAAAGGGGAACATGAATGAAATAAATTGATTATTAGATTCCTAAAACTTCTTTGCATTTAAAGTCCTTTTATTTTGAATTACTTCTTGCTTGTGTACATGTTTTTTATTCATATACCACCTAGCATGTTGGTGATGCAAAGGTTTTTTAGAGTCCTGCTCTATTGTCTTCAGCTTTTCTCCCAAAGCATTATACACATTCTGTAAGTTTTGATTTGATCATACATGTCAGTGAAGGATTTTCAGACAATTAGGATGCATATTCCTTCATCAAATGGTCTTTAAGTAGTCTGCTACTTGAGATGTCAAAGGGTTGTACTTGTCTAGTTGTGCCACTAGGAAAATAACCAAATTTTCCCAAGTGCAAATAATGACAACTATATCATTCATGCTTCTTATCTAGAAGCAGTTGTAAGATGCCATTTATTATAAAGTACATCCTGATTTCAGAGATGTTAATATATGAAACATTGAATCTTAGTATTAATGAAATATAGTAATATATACATACATTAAATAACAGTTTTAAGCATCTTGTTAATATTGGACTTTAAATATCTCAGTGCAAGGCCCAAATATTTTCATATGAATCTCTAGCCTAGCACACAAACAGATTCTGAACAAAAAAGGGCTCAATATATTCTGGATGGCGATGGCTCAGTATCTTCCAGATTCTTCACCTTTGTTTTTCACTGAGGGGCAATCAGGGAACAATTTGCTATAATGAAATACTGGAGTTGAAAATCGTTGCAGCCTTCAACCTCCTCCTCCTTATCTTCCCCTTCTTTTTCTTCTCCTACTTAGCTGTTTTCCTTCTGGTATATTTTAATTATTTTCCAGCATAATTACTTAGTAAAATGTACATGTGTTAATCAGCCTTTCATCCTATGACCAAAATACCTGACAAGAACAACTTAGAATGGGAACAGTTTACTTTGGGCTACTAGTTTCAAAGGTTCAGTCCACAGTCAGCTAACTATTGCTCTGGGCATAAGGTGAGGCAGAAAATCATGGCAGAAGAGTATAGAAGAGGAAAACTACTCAGCTCATGGTAGCTGAGAAGGAGAGGGAGAGAGAGAGAGAGAGAGAGAGAGAGAGAGAGAGAGAGAGAGCCAGGGAGGAAATATAAACCCCAAATATATGAACTCCCAATGACCTACTTCCTCCAGACACATCCCATGTGCCTATAGTTACCACCCACTTAATCCATTCAAATTAGGATGGACTGGGCTGGGGATGTGGCTCAAGCGGTAGCGTGCTCACCTGGCATGTGCAGGGCGCTGGGTTTGATCCTCAGCACCGCATAAAATAAAATAAAGATGTTGTGTCTACCAAAAACTAAAAAATAAATATTAAAAAATTCTCTCTCTCTCTCTCTCTCTTTAAAAAATTAGGATGGGCTGAAAAGCTTTTATAATCTAATCATTTCACCTCTTCATTAACACAGGAATTTGGGGAAACACCTCATATTGAAACAATAACAGTAAATGATTGTAAATATATCCTATCAAATGAGAAACCCATATTTGTCCTGGTCAAATCATATTAATAGTCTATCACATTTAGTTTTTGTACTAACTTGAATAAAATATGTTGATATTTTGCTCAACATTTTTGGCACAAGACAGGCAAAATATGCCATAATATTACTAGAGGAACTCAGATGAGTATAATTTTATGAGCTTATGTAAGAAAATTTTAAGAATTTTGGGCTGATCTGTTGAGTACTCATCATTTAACACATACTTATTAATTGAACACCTTATATGTGACAGATACACTATCCTAAAATTCCCATTATAGACACAGATCCTTGTGTCATGAAATTTATAGGTTGATGATTTCAAGTTGTGTTCCTAATCTGATGACATTCAAATTTTGTTAGCCAAGAATTCTTCTTTGAGTTCCTGAGTTGTGTGTATAACTATGTACTCAATATTTCCACTTAAATATTACCTGAAGGTCAAATTTTCCAAGACTAAATATATGAAATTGAACTTTTAGCCACTCCTTACCATTTTCCTACAAAGAAAAAAAATAACATATCCCTCTTCCAGACTTTCCTATTTTAGTGAATGTCACCCTCATCAACACAGTGTCTCAAGGAAGAAACACAAAAATAGAAATGATAACCTCCCTTTTTGTAAGTCAGTCTTATTTATCTCCTGTTAACATCTCATAGCTATATTGCTCTTCATTTTATCACCACTACTATTGCTTTATATCAAAACACTATAATGGTTTATGTTAACTGCTGTAGAAACTCAAAAACCAGTCTCAGAGATCAATGTTGAGCCCCCATGGTTCACACTGCAGCAAGGGGAAACACAAATGTGATTATGTTTTTAACATTTTTTTATCCATTACTCTATCTCAGCACCTAGAAGGGTGCATGGCAAAGGTAAATACTCTAAACATTTTGTTAAGTACATAAACAAAATACTCATCTTTCCTTAAGATGTTAAAGACCAATATGTTTGACAAGCCTATACGTGTGAAAGTATTCCAGCAACATCTCTCATCAGTGTCCCTCACAAACTCTTATTCTTTGTTCCTCAACCAAAGTAGACTTCTTTAATGTTCTCCCTCTAATCGTAGGATCTTTGCACATACTGTCCCCTTGATCTGGGTTTGTAGCCCTCTTCCACTTAATGAGCTCTTACCCTTCCTTCTTCTTAGGCTACATATTGCCTTAAGAAAGAACATTCTCTCTGCTCTCCCAGCCTATACAGTTTTCTTATTAATTAACCTAATAGGACAATACCCTCCTTTTGTATAATACTTTTCTCTGTTTGAAATTATATATTTTTCACTGTGATCCATTGATTACTGTTTGCCTCCTTATTTGAATGGGAAACTCCATTCCACAAGAGCAAAGAACATGTCTTCTTTTGCTTATTAGCTCCTAGCATCTTGCCTGGCCAAGAACTGGTACACTTTGAATATTTACTCAGTGAAGACAAATACTTTATTGAGAAACTCATTAATTATATGAACTCAATTATTAATTATAACTGAATACATGATTATTTTTTAAAATCATTGAGTGCCATTGCAAATAATATCACAGTTGGGGTACAATTTAGTATTCTCTACCTTTGCCATTATTCTTTCCCTTCAGCAGAGTATAGTCTACTATAGAAGGTATGTGTATCTGTGTGTTTGTATATGTGTGTGTTTTAAATTGAGTTGTTTACCACCTTAGGGAAGACATTAATGAAAGTATTTATTTAGAATACAAGCTGTAAACAGAATCAATCCTGATTTCTGTGTTTGTGGAGTTAAAACCTTAGAAGTTTAGCATCTATAACTGTCATCAGGTAACAAAACACTTTTAATTGGCATTTTAGAGCCTAAGAGAAAATGAACTGGGTAAAAGCAGATAGAATCAGCCATAAAGTTGAAGGGTTTGATTTTTCACTCTGCCAAGTGTCTGAGTCAACAAGTCAGTCTAATTCTCTAAATATTGTTATTTTTCTTTTCAAAATGTATTTGTTCTTTTCACCTCAAATGCATATTTGCAGAAGGTGTTGACTATGAAATTGTCTTTGCCACAGTTTTTGCAAAAGAATATAAAGAGTTACATAATAATTAGATGATCTGTGTTTTCAAAACAATATTAAGATTTTTATCCCCACTCAAAGTTATTCCTTGTCAACTGAGTTATAAAATTCTCTCTACCCAAAAGACAACCAAATTCAAGGACTTGTAAATTTTTCTAATATAAATCCTGAAAACTTATGATACTTTTATCATTCAACAATATGTTCTTTCATAAAGTATTTGGGATTATTAAATATTATTTTGCCCTATTTCATAATTGAAAGCCTCAAGAGCTTCCCCAGTCCTACATATGTATCAAATTAGAAGGGAGTTTTAAAAGTCAAGGAAAAGAATTATGTGTTTTTCTTGGTATACATCTCAGGAAATCAATGATATGTAACAAGTATTTCCATATTGCCTTACAGTTTAAGAAATGTATTACCTAATTTGATCCTCAGGATAATCCTATGAAGACAGAATTTTTCCTCTCCCGTTTTTCCCAGATGACAAATCTGTTAGCTGTCATTATCAGACAATAAATTGTGGAGCTGGCATTTCATTCATGTCTTCAGATTTCAAGTCCCATGCTCTTTTGCTCTATACTATTCTTAAGAGAAGAGCTATCAATGTGCTTAAAATACTGGAAGAATAAGCCAGAATAAATTTTCAATCTCCAGTATCCCTAAACTTCAATAATGGAAATCTTAGTGCGTGTCAAATATCTCCAGAGATACTAAAAGATATTCTCGTTCCTTCTGACTCCAGAATAAGAAGCCAGGGATCCATCTAAAGAATAAAAGTTAATATTTGTTCATTTATGGAGCTCCCAGTATATCACAAACATTGTCCAAGGTTCTGGGAATGCAAAGATGAACAAGACATGGTACTAGCACCTTAGGACCCCATAATCCTTTAGAGTATATGAACAAATTAACAGATAGTCTTAAATAAGTGTGGTAAATGCAATGAAAAGATATGCAAAAGTGATTTTACAACTCAGAGGAAACCATCAACCTGACCTAGTATGTAGAGAGCTATCCTGACTGAACAAATTCCAAGGACCAGCTGGACACATCATTCTGCTATATTGGGACTATACACTCTTTAAGAATAAGAGGTCTTTTCTTACTTTTTACTTATTTTTCATGTCTTCAGCACTAAGTACATGGCTGATGCTAAATATATTCATTTATTAACCAAACAACCACCAAATCAGAGTTCTATGGAGACTCATAAAATGCTAGTTCTCTCTTTGAAAACAAATGTGCTCTTCAGCTATATGATAAATATTTTTTTTTCAGTTCCACAGTTTGCTTCATCTTTCCTACTGTGAAATATTTTCAAGCATTTATACATTAAGGAAATGTGCATCATTCCCTTCTATTTAGAGTTTGGGTCACGGATTCTATTCATTTTTTCACAGTGGTCCTACCCAAAAGGGAAGTACTGAAGGTCTCCTCCAGTTGGATAAAGAACTACATAGGCAAATACAGGAAGCAAAGGATTACTTCAATAAGGAGACAGAGATCCTAAAAATAACAACAATAACAACCAGAAATCCTTGAAATGAAGAAAATAATAAACTAAATTAAAACATCACCAACAGATTAGATCACGTGGATGATCTTTTAACTCTTGCCTCATATTTCTCTTACTCAAAAGAAAACTGTGTGTGTATGTGTGTGTGTGTGTGTGTGTATGTGTGTGTATGTGAATAAATGCTTCTTGGATGAAATAGACTCCATATTACTATTGCAGTTGATAGCATCATATATTGAATGATCACTCATTTAATCAGTTAGCAAGTCCTCTCAATTCTGCTTCAAAATTGACTCTCAAATCTTTACTTTATTAAAAAATTGATACTACCTTGTCATCCATCATCTCCTGTCCACACTTTTGCATTAATATTCTAATCCCATGTTTACAAAGCTTCAAAAGTAATCTGGAGACTTTATTTTTCAAAAACATTTCATGACTCTGTTGCTAATGGGATGAATTCAATGCCCCTTAGCATGGTTTACCAGGCCTTTATGTCCTGAAAAGTGAATTCAGTTGGAATGAATTACAGTGTGTTATTTGTAAACAGAGCAGTTACAACCCATGATCAGCTAGTTATTTCAATAAATTGAAGTCAATTTATAAAAATACTACCTTGTAATATCCTAATTTCTTACTCCATCAAACACAGAGTTACAAAACAGGGTTACAAAATGGAGTTACAAAACTGCTTTACCTAGATTCTGAAAAGACTGTCTCTTTGAAAAAATATTGCTCTCTTGGAGAAAGTGGAAGTGAAAATAACAGCTTTTTCTACTGATGGAAGGCCTCTGCGGCACTCTCTGATGGTGATTTTGGAAATATTTACCTTAACAGAACTGGGATTATGACCATTTTCATGAATCAACAGACATTCAGGAGTCAGCCCCTCAAGTTCAATTGTCAATTCTACTGAAGGTGCAACTCTGCCTTCAAACTCTCCAGGTTCTGTTGAAACTTTGCTGAAAACTTTAAAGCTATGGCTGCATTCAAAAATATTATAGAGACCTTTCTGTTTTGACTTAATGTGTCTGTGTGTGTATTTGTGTGTGTGTTTGTGTGTGTGTGTGTGTGTGCGTGCATGAATCTTGTCCTTCATACTCTAGTGACTACTGCCTCCAACACTATAGAAGATATTTTTTTAATTGTCTAAGCAATTCTGTCACATTGTACTTCATCATTCATTTTATCCTTCAGATACTAAAGAGAAAATTTTAATAAGGGGGAAATTCTAGTTAGTCAGAAAAAAATTTAAGCCTCCCGTTTTTTGAAGTTGGAGTCTGTCTGGCACAACAGCTGGGGCTTAATTCAGAGGGGATATTGCAGTATCTTGGGCTGTGAAAAGTGGCTTATTAAAGTTCTTTTCTGAGAAAAATATTTGCCACTTTCTTTCATTTCTATGCCTTGACTTGTTTCTTTACTGTATCCCAGTGATAGGAAAAAAAGAACAGTGGATGGTAAGATAATTAATATAGCTTGGGATATATAAAAATGAATGTGGTCTCTTCCTACCTGGTATGCTGGGAGTGTCTGAGATCTGGGTTTGAATCCTGATTCTTCCTTGACTGGTTGTGAAATTGATTCACCCCTGGGATGAAGGATTGTCCCAGTTGATTTTGTGTGTGTATGGTGCATGTGTGTGGGGGGAGGGGTCTTTGTCTCTATCATTCTCTGTGTCATCTCTTCCCATAATCCTGGTAAATATCTCTCTATGGGTAGTGAAGGATCTCTTTGTGTGGGATTTCTGCCCACCTTGTATCCTATACACGTATGTAGAACAGAGAGTAAAAAAAGAAAGAGATAGAAATAGAGAAATGGAATTTAGACCAGGAAATTGCACCTCCCAATCCTCTCATCTGTCTCTCTATGATCATCTTCAATCATGATTTCTTTATGAAATTTATAGAAGCCTTTCAGACCTAGTTTTGACCCTATACTTCCAAGGGAAATAACCTGCAGCTTTACTTTAGGGGTAGGGGATGGGTGAGCATAATGGTGGCAAAAAGAGGCATGTGTTTGTATCAAAGATAGAACATAATTAGCATGTAAGGTAAAGTTCAGAGTGAGATGGTAAAATATAGAAAACATGCTTGTGATGGCCATAATAATTACCATATACGGAATACTTGCTCTTGGAGGGACTACTCTAGATGCCTTTCATGTGTTAATTGATTGTATCCTCAACAACCCAGTGAATTTAGTATTACTCATCACATAATGCATATGATGAAACTGAGGTTAACAGAGACTAAATACCTTGCCTAAAGTCTCATAACGAGTAAGTGGTAGAAACAGTGTCCCAACTTTGGTCTGAATATATCCTTAAGCATTCCATCTTAGTGATCTTACATCACCATGATGTAATTTTCTCCTTTATTCAAAGATTTGATGATAACAGATGTTGCTTAAAACAAATGGGGTTTGGAAATAATTCATCAGAACCTTTTTCCCCTGGAGAAATATAAATGAAAATATTAGAAATAACTAAGATAATCTAAAGGGTATATCTGTAAATATGGTTTTGAACAGAAACTAGAAGCTCCCAGGAGTGAGTTGTCTGAGTCTACCAGCCTTATGCCACTGATTACCCTGATCCTCCAGAGGTTCCTAGTTTTTTTTTCCATCAACTCATTTATTCACTGTTTATTTACTCACTCACATGTTTATTTATCCAGCAAATATTAACTGAGTGCCTACCAGGTGACAGACTCTATTTAAGGTATTGACGATACATCAGTAAACAAAGCACTTGAGTATCCCTTCACCCACAGGGCTCAAATTCTACTAAAGAGACAAAAATAAATAAAATAAGAAAAACAATGTGTTTGAAAACAATTGCTATTGAGAAAAAAACAAAAGCAACTACAGAACAGGTGTTGCAATTTTAAATAGGATAATCAGGGAAGGCCTGAGAAATTAATATTTGAGTAAAATATGAAGGAGACAAGAGCCATGTGTATATCTAGGAGAAGATGATTTCAGGCACAAAGAGTAGATGGTACAAATGTATTTAGTGGGGACAAATGTCTGAATATTCAGGGAACATTAAGGAAGACAGTGTGACTGGAGCAGAGTAAGCAAGACTGAGATTAATAGATGGGTCCATAGTTGCAACCAGGGATCAGATTATAATGACTTTGGTGTTTTTTTTATGAATAACCAGAGAAGTCATCTAATATTTTGAGCACAGAAAGATATTACCTGACATTCTATAAAATGTCCACTCTGACTTCTGCATTGAGAATACATTGTAGGGGCTCAAGAATAGAAGCAGGTTAACTTAAAAGCCTTTTGTAATAATCCAAGAATAAATGATGCCTTTATTAGTTTCTTATTGCTGCTCTGATGAATTTCCATAAACTTAGCGGCTCAAAACAATTCAAATTCATTATTTTTTCACAAATTCATTATTTTATATGTTAGCAATTTGATAGGTACATATATGACCAGTCAAAAATTAAGGTGTTGGTGGGTTTTGTTTCTTTTTGGAAACTCTAAGGACAAATTAATACCCTGCTTATTGAAGCTGTTATCAGAAATTAAGCTCTTTTTCACTATAGTAATGAGGTGTCTGTAAACTAAGGGCTATACCCAATTTCTAAAGGCCATTCTCCAGCCCTTGCATTAGCCCCTTATATCTCAGAATCAGCAACAAGGTTTTGAATCTTTCTCATGCTGCCATCTCTCTGACTCTTCTTTTGTTACATCTTTGACTCAGTGGGGAAGGGTAATACTTTCATAGGTCTAATTGCTTGGGGTGTGGATATAATTGGGGAGAGATCATTATATTACTTACCTCAAAGCTGGCTTAGATCAGGGTGAAGGAGTAGAGATGGTCAGATGTAGTAGATAGATTCTGGATATGTTTTAAGACAGAGACACTGAGGTTTGTCCATTTTGTTGAGTGTATGAATGAAAAAGAAATATCCAAAATGACTCCAGTAATTTTGACTTGAGTAATGGGAATGATAGAATTGCCCCTAACCAAGATTAGGAAGACTACATGAGCAGGTTCGGAGGGTCTGTCAGGATAGGTTAGGTTATGCTATAATAACAAATGATCCCACAACACCAATGGCTTTCACAAAGGGCATGACAACATCATTTTTATGTGGTCCTTGCCTCAAGGTTGAGTTTTAAAGGACTTGAGGTTCAAAGGTTTTCTCAGTTTTATGTTCCATATTTGATGGTAAAACTATTTTCATCTTCCAACCCTCCAAGTCCCTGAATTTTTTTTAACTCTGTCTATACCTTCTTGTTCTTGCTTCAAAGAAGATAGCTCTTTTCTAGGGATCATTTCTTTCTTGAGTTATATCATCAGATTCAGCCAAATGTAACTAAAGCATGCTACCAGTGTTTTGTTTTCCAACATTTTTAACCATAATGCAACAAACTCATTAAAAAGATCATCTTTCAAGATATTGCATTGGAGCAGGAAGGAAGCAAAAAAAACATAAAAATGGGAGAAGCAGTAGTGAGTTACAGGAAAAATTGGGGGTACATGATATTCTGAGCAAAGAAGTTATTTTGATGATGAGACAGTGATCATCTTTGCCCTACATATAGTTAAGTAAGATAAAGACTAACAATTTTTCATAGTGTGAAAATCATTAGTGATCATGAGAACATTTTTCTGTGCGGCAGTGGATATGAAAGTCTGGTAGGAAAGTCCTTTAAGATAAAACAAGAGAAAAAGAATGATAGTTAAAATGGGGTAATAGATGAGAAGGTAAGTAGGGTCAAGAGGGGATTTTTTAAAATAAAAGAACATGTGAGTAACAGCAACATGTTTATGTGTTTATGGAAAAGATCTGTAAAGTTACTGAAAGTGATGATAAAACACAGAGAGGGGAGAATCTCTGGATTTAGGTCTTTGAGGATATGGAACAAAGTAAGAGGATGCAGGACCCAGCTCACAAGTTGAAGCTTTGGTTTTAGCTGGAGTCAGAAACAGTGCATCCTTAATAGCAGTAGAAACTATTGAGCATGTGGTATAAATGCTGATAGGAAGGTAAATGTGTTGGTGGCAATTTATTGAAGTTCTCTATTGATTTCTTCTACTTAATCAATGAAACAATAATCAAGATCATTTGAGACCAATGGGAAAAAAGTGTCACATGTTGAAAATAGTGGAAAATGCAGAAAATATTCCTATAAAAGAACCATAAGGAGAAAGGACTAGAGAAATACAATGTGGTTATCAGATAGTATTAAGGACCCTTCTGGGGTCAAATCATAAATATGAAGGCCAGTCAGCATGGATACATATTTATTCCCGCCAAATTCAGATACAGAAACAGAGTCCCGTATTAACAAGGTAGAAAGCTCAATTTAACTATGGGTGGGGTTTTGCCATATCTGGATTACAATTTGGGAGAGGAGAAAGGGAGTTTTTTATATGCATAGTGTTTATTATGATTGTCCATTAAAAAAAAAACTGGATATCAAGGGAGATAATGATGTTCATGGGGTCAGAGATGGTAAAAAAGTATAGGCTTAGTGAACTGTGTATCTCAGTGGGGCTGGAGAATTATGGGACTCAAGGTACTCAAGGAAGTGAACTGGAAAGATAGAAGTAGGGGTTGGAGACCAATATGCATGAAATTGAAATTATGAAAGGGTTTTAGTTATATGTAACAGTGAGATCTATGTATCATCATCATTGTTCTTTCTTGTACTAGAAAAGTCACTGTCAGTTTTTATCCTGGAAGAAATGTATCTTAGCACCAGGGACCCATGGAAATTCATGAACTGGCACTTATGAATGACCTTAAAATTCCTGAGTCTCTGTTAGCTCATTCCTAAATGAAATTGATAACATTTCCTCTCCATTGGATTAATGAGAGGATTAGAAACAATTTATGTAAAAGTATCTGATACAAATGCATTCTTTTCTCAAGGTGTGGGAAATTATTCCTGAGTGTCTATTATTGTTGTTATTGTTGTTGTTGTTGTCCTTATCTAAAACAGAACAGTATCTTGGCATTTCTTACTTAGAGCTTGCTCTCAAGACTTTTGGAGTGAGCAAAAGGAGAGTAAGACTTGGAAAAACCTGTGATGTGTTTAAGAGAACTGGCAATTTCTTTTCTAGCCTTCATGTCCTTGTTCCTCTCTTCACCTCACCCTATGACATTAAACTGATGTGGTCAGAAGTCAGAAGGTACAACTTCTCTGTGTTGTACAAGAAAATATCTTTTGAGAATGTTCAAGCACAAATCGCTGGCATGAGGACACATTTAAAACCTAGCTTTGGCCAAGACACATCCCAGGTAGTTTGATATATTCATTACCAACGATTCTACTCTTAACCCCAAGAGCTACTAACTATAAAAGCTGAGAGCCTGGAGATGTGGAGATGAACTACTTCGGGCTCAATTCCACTTACCTTTAAAAGAGTGTTTGGACAGAGTTGTCTCAGGATGGCAGCTGTAGTCAGTTTTCTGTCTCAATCTTTTGTCCTAGACCTTCTTTCTGGGGTAGAGAGGAGAAGGAACATAGTGGTTTCAGGTTGGCCATAAAAGGCAGCAACACTGTTGGTTGAAGCTAGAAGAAAGGTGCTCATACTCCAGTCACCAAACCTCCCATAAATGGGGCCATCTGGCCATTTGGCACAACTTCTCCCCTTTCCTGCACACCATTTGGACTGCTTCAGGCATTTTGTTTTGAGTTCCTAGAACTCTCAGTGAACGGGATCAGGAGGGGACATAATTTGGGGTTTTTAGTACCAGCTGTGTGACCATGTCATTTTTCCTCATTGGGCAGGGTGTGGATTAGATACCAAGAATATTCTAAGTCAGAAGGTGTGCGATCTCATGGGAACCCAAGAATTGAGTAATGCAAGTAATGAAATGAAATCATTTGAAAAATAAATTTGAAAGCAAACATTGAGAAACATTGAATAAAACACATTGACTTTACCTGGCTTCCAGAGCCCTTTCTTTTTTTTAAATTCATTATCATTTTTTATTTATATATGACAGCAGAATGCATTACAATCCTTATTACACATATAGAGCACAATTTTTCATATCTCTGGTTGTTTACAAAGTATATTCACACCAATTCATGTGTTTATACCTGTACCTGACTTTCTTAATTTAGATAATACATTGCTGTTTTTCTTGGGAAATACTAAATTATAATAAATTATTTATAAATTTAAATTTTTAAGCAATTTAAAATAATGTATTCTTTCCTAAGACCTAATAATTTCCCAGTTGAAAATGACTACTCTTGAGTGTCCCTATTTCTCCTCACCAATGCTTTGAGGAACTTATTTGCTTATTTTTTGGTTCAAATTGTTGTAAAGTCCAACTTCTTCTAAGGACGAAGAGTGTGGGAGTAGATTTCTAAAAGTATTTGTCAAATATGCATTTTTGATCAAAGTATTAAAAAAATCACATTATGTATGGTAAAAAATTGTAGTTTAAGAGTAATGAACCAGGGCTGGGGATGTGGCTCAGTGGTAGATCACTTGCTTAGTACACATGTGGCCCTGGGTTCCATACCCAGCACTGAAAAATAAAAAAAAAGCAGTGACCACCTGCATCTGTCAACTTTGGTCAATGTCAAATGACTATGCCCATATGAGAAGAAGCATGAGGGTGCCTAGCTGGAGATCTGCACCCTATAGTATCTGCTTTAAATTTCTTTCATAGACATGGATCCTATATGTTATAACAGGCAACTTTTACGTGCCAGTTTAGATTCTTTCAGCTTCATCAATCTCTAGGACCACTTTTTCTGCTCTAGTCACTCTGTGTTTATGGATGCCATGGGAGACCCTTGTCACCAGGTGTCAGTGTCTATGAACTCTCCCACCAGTTTAGACTTAAACATGACTTTGGCCAGTTATGCATGAGATCTGACTCCTACAACTGTTGCTGAAGGGGCCAGGTGATTCAACCCAGAAATGGGAGGATCTTCCCTATGGTATGGACTTTAAAAAATGGAGTTAGAAGACAGGAGGGAATCAGCTGATGAATTCACAGTCTGACATCTCTCTAGGTTGGACTGTTTAAACATGCGGGCTTCAAAAGGCTGCTCTGAACATATCCAGCAAAACTGAACAACTGACTGCGTTTGTCACAAAGCTATGACTTGCTTGGTAATACTTCCTTTACCTTTTCTCCCCTCTCTTTCCTTGAATTATTCCTCCTTTTCTTTACAACTGATTACCTTGGATTTTTGCATCCCGTAAAAGTGCTAGCATGTACACTTTTGCCTCAGGCTCTATTTTCTAAGCAACACAAGTTCAGACACATGAAATATTGATACGATTATTAATGTGGTGAGAAAGAAGTTGAAAGGCTTTGTAAATTTGCTTAGGAATTTGGATTTAGGTTATATCCACTGCTTGTGGATAGAAGGGAGGATATTTAAACAGAGTTCCTGTTTGCAAGAAGCAGAAACCAGTTCTGACCAACTTAAGCAAAAGAAAATAAAAGTAAAAAAAAATAAATTTAAAGAGAAATATTAGAGCGATATTGTGGAAGTCCTCAGGGTAGAAGGTAGGACTTGGGAAGGACAGGAATGAAGTTAATACTAGAAACTCAGTGGTGGGACTTCCAGACTCTCTTTTTATAAGACTACCATCAGAAGACTTTTTGTAAATTATATGTGGACTAACTGGGGCCCAATGATTCCCAAGATCTGAAAATGAAAGAAAAGAGAAATAGAGTCTAAGGAGAGATGGATGATGCCAGAGAAAAGCTGTGAGAAGTGGGAATTGAGACTGTGAAGACTCTCGAAGGAAGAAGAATGTATTCGTTTCCTGAATAGAACAGAAATTATGATGATTTTAAACACAAAGATGCTTTGAGATGAAGTGGGGTGGTCCCTGAGGGGATTTAGGTTGGATAGAACTTTCAAGTGGATGGATCCGTACAAGGATTTGTCTTGCCTCCATTATGTAATTATGTTATTTACTTCACTTCTGTGACTCAGTTTCTTCAAGCACTATGAGAGTTTCAGGCTTAGAAATCCCTTTCTGTCTAAACAATCTATAATTCCATTCCAAACTACCATTTCCCTTGGTAGTGGGAAGGGTCAGAGATACTTTGGGGGATTCTTTGGTCTATCCTTGGGAGGATTCTTTGGTCTATCCTTGGATAGAAGGAGCCCCTTAGATTTCTCCACTCTTACTAGCACTTCCCATATATTTTCCTGCAAAATTATGCCTTTGTAGATAATACACTTGTGCCTATACATTGATGGACTTCTGTGATTCTTCCATATCACCAAAAAGAGAAACTTTCACTGTCTAAATCACTTGGGTCATCCTCATTTTAACCCCACATTTTTCCTCTCCTTACTGGAAGATGCTCTCCTGGTACCTGGGCATCTTAATAAGGATAAAATTCACTGAAGCCAGTTCAGCAAGCTGGGAGCTGTAGGAGCAATATCGCTCTAATATATCTCCTGTTGTGTTGTCAGGCTTAGCCATATGACTTGCCTTGACCAATGAATTGTTAGCAAACAATTATGTGAATCACTTGTGGCAGAAGCTTTAGGAGTCTATCCAAGGCTCTTTCTTCTTTACACGGTGATGACTAGCAATCCTCTGTCCAATTGTGGTTGTTCTATCACTCTGAGACTCAAAGTGAAGATGATGGTAACACAGAGTGTAGCCCCAAGCCAACATTCTAGAATTGTCACTAAGGTGAGAAATCAATATTTAGGCTAGGGGAACTGGGGGATAGGTTTATATTGTAGTACAACCTAGCTTATCCCAATTGATGTGAGTAGTCAATATTCCTCCTATGAGTACAAGATTGTGTAAACCACCCCAAACTAAACAGATGCTGGTGGTACAATTCCAATTTTCTTCTTTAATTTAATATATGGTGATACAGTTACATAGACTATTATATCTTTAGCTTCACTCTCTCCCTTCCCTACCATTTTTCTTTTTCTACCTTGCTATTCTACTTCCTTATCTATTGTATTGGGGGATGTGAAGATTCTTTCTTTTCTTCTGTAGGAAAGGAAGGAAAGGAGTCACCTACGCTTAGCCCAAAGATCTGCAAGATCACATATCATCTCTTTTATTGTATGTATCAAGACATTTTAAAATACACATTATTCAACAAATGTTCTCAGTTCTAGTGCATAATAAAAAACCCAGAAAATACAATGTATATTCTGCCTATGCCTGTAGAAAAAGACAACCAGTGATTTATTTTATCATAATAAAAAGTATTCATGTCATGATTCATGTCTCTAATGCAGTGTCATTATTCTGTGACTGTGGTAACTGTAGAGGAAGAGTTGTTTATAGTCACAGACAGAGCCTCAGACCGAGACCCAAGAGTTATTCCAAGAATGGTGACAAGAACAGTGTGTTTTAGAAAAAGCTGCCCAGCTGGAAGGTGGATTCTGTGAAGTAAAAGTCACCTAAATATTCTGTCTATTATCATCTGTGCTTTTGTTCTCTTCAGGGAGAATTTCTTTTGTCTGCTCTTTATTGGAGCAGCTAGTTGCTTCTCATTTCACTGTTTAGTAGTTATTTTCTTAAACATCAAAGCTTTTGGTGGAATTTCTTTCCACAAATTCCATTGGGATTTTCACAAAAGAAGGTATACACATATTTAGCTTGAGATTCCATGCAACTATGAACAACACTGGAACAATCATTGGACCTTAACATCCAGTATATTGTCTGACAACTTCACAGCTTTATTTCCCTCTTCCCTTGAGACAGATATACCAACTATGTTTCTGAAATAATGCTAAGGAACTGAACTTTTTAAAGCAAGTTCTACTTTTCAAAAGAATAATATGCAACAAAATGTTTATGTTTTCTTCTAGCCTTTCTATATGTGTGGTTTAAAAAAAACACAGTTACATGTGCATCCTTTATTTTCAGAAAACAGGAAGATGTAAAAATTCCTTTTGAATATATCCCCAGTCCACTGTTCTTTTCCTCTTCCCTAGAGACTACTACCAGAATGACTTTGACAGTCATTCTTTTTATTTATTTATTTATTTATTTATTTATCTATTTATTTATTTATTTATTTTGGTACTGAAGATTGAACTCAGGGGTACTTGACCACTGGACTACATCCCCAATCCTATTTTGTATTTTATTTAGAGACAGGGTCTTACTGAATTGCTTAGATCCTTGCTGTTGCTGAGGCTGGCTTTAACTTGCAATCCTTCTGCATCAGCCTCCTGAGCCTCTGGGGATTACAGGAGTGTGTCACCATTCCTGGCATGATAGTCATTCTTTTAAATATTTTTACATATATCAATAGAAATTTATATGTGTGTGTATACACGTACATACATATGGAACTGTCCTATTAATTTTGCTCTATACTTTGATTTATTAATAAGTATTTTAGATCTAGCCTTACCCATTCATATAGCTCTGGTCCTGTTCTTTTGTCAGAGTAGCAATCTATTTGTGAGGATAACATATCTTATCCATTTCTTTATAGATGGGAATTTGGGTTGTTCATTTTTTTTTGCCATATCTGATAATTCTCTTATAAACATCAATTTGTCTGTCCACTTGTATACATAGTCAAATGTGTCTCCAGGATGTATACCCTAAAGTGGAAATGGTAGGTTGTAGAGTTGACACCTTTTTCACTTTCTCAAGTGGCTGTTCCAGTTGACATACCCATAAAGATGGTATGAGATTATCTGTTTATCCATTCTTGTCCTCTATCCTGGTGATTGTCATGCTTTTTAATTATGGTTAGTCTGATGAGTAAAAGATGCTCTTTCATTGTAGTTTTAATTTACATTTCCCTGATTACTGGTGAGATTGAACATCTTTTCATATGTTTATTGGCCATTTGTGTTTCTTCTTGATTCATTATATGCCTAAATTATCTCTTCTGATTTTTTTCCCTGCACACAGAAAAAGTACACTCAAAAGCATTTATACATAAAAAGAAGCTGGAAGGAGAGGAAAACTCATCTTCAGCATTGTTTACTAGAGCAGTTTTCCTTAATCTACCTGAAAAGGATGACTTCATTTTACAATTTCATTCTAGGAAGAAGAGACTATTGTATCACATTCATTTACTGCATGGATATATTATCTAGTCATAAAAATACCTTCAAAACTGAAACAAATTCTATATAGCTTCCTTTGAAACCAGTACATTTGCATGCTTTAAGTAAACATCACTGTGCAATGGCTGAAGCATGGACTTTGGAGTCAAAAGAAACTGACTTCCTATTTCAGCTCTGCTATCTTCTACCTAGAAGGAACTTGGAAGACTGTTTAGTGTCTCTAAGCCTACAGGATATTTGCTTAATTTTCTTGGTCTTTCCAACACCAGACAGAGTCCCTCCGTTGTTATTATACCTGATGACTTCACCACCTATTTTCATGATAATCCTACAGCCTGGCTTTACAATCTTGAACTTTTCCATTGTGACACCCTGTGTCTCTCTGCTAATTTCATCATGAACCATTTGCACACACTCACGTGAAACTATGCTATTATTTGTGAACCATCTCTGAGACTTTCAACTCCAGACAAAAATATAGGACTCTTTCACTTTTGACCCTTAACTTTCCTTTTCATAGTATCTGCCATCCCACTAACCTTGTAGTCTTTTCACAGTTCCTTAGTACCTTTCTCTTTTTCATCCTGTCTTCCAATGTGGGGCCTTGTTCAACAATGCCTTCTGTCCCCTGGTTCTTCCATTATATCCACAGAGTCCATCCTTAGTCCTATCAGCATCTTCTGATGTCCCCATTATGGGCTATTCAGCACCTGGCTGAGTGGATCGTATATAGTAGTGGTTCTTCAAATGTGCATCCTGGACTAGTAACATCAGCATCACCTAAGAACTTGCTAGAAATACAAATTCTTTTGCCTTGTCCCAGATATAGAAACTAAGTGATTTGGAAACTAAGTGACTGAGCCCCAGCAATCTATGCTCTACATGCCCTTCCAGTAATGCACTACACATTCCTGGCCTCATCTAAACCTTCTTGACAATCCTTTGATTCATCCTTCAATTAATTATCTATTTTCTCAGATTCCCAAACTATAATGCAGATTTCCTAGTGGCAGCCATACTGATTTGGGAGATCATAATGCACCTCAGAAATCGGCCTTTCCAATGTGCACTCTTATTAATTCTGATACAAGTGGGTCTGTGTATAACACTTTGGAAAACACTGAAAAAAACCTTCCCTTGGTTTTCTAATGCCACTAACCTCAACCCATCTTTCTTACATTTGAAAAGGACCCAATCCTTCTTTTTATTAAGTTCATGAAGTTGAAAGCTTATTCCCACTCTCTCGTGCCACTTCTGATAATTCATTCCATCTCTTCCCATTCCTATTTCCCCATATGATGAATTCTCCTTTATGCTTAATAATGTTTTTATGTCATCAGCAGCCCTTTGAGGTCTAATTCTATTTTATATATTTTCTTTGTTAACAAAGTGCTTGGAATAGTGAAGTAACTACACAACTTACAACTTCTCACCCTCGCTCACTCCCACAACCCTCATCACTTCACTGAAATAATTCTCTTGATATTTCCCAGGGACTTCATATTTGTGAAATTAAATGCCTTTTTCAGCTGACTTTTTCCTCCTCCACTTTGAAGTTCTAGCCTCCCCATCGAAACTCTCCCTTTGATTTGCTTCCCCTGGTGACAACGTCTGTTTCCCTTGTATCACTTGGATTTTTCCTTTTGCTTCTCCATTTTCAGCTTTGGTTCCTACAGCTTTCCTAGTGAAGTGTTTTACTCCCTTGCTCTTCTCTTTTCCCTCTACATGCTTTCACTTGCCTACCTATGCCAATCTCTTATATTTTTGCATTTTTTCTATTGAGATGTAATTACATATGATAAATTCCTCCTTTAAAAATAAGCACTAAAAATAAGCATTTAGTATATTCACAGAATTATGCAACCACCACCACAATCTACTTTCAGAATATTTTCATCAGCCCTTTCCCTCTCCAAAAACTCCATTCCATAGTCATTTGCAGTCAATCTCCATTCCCTAATCACTAATCTATTTTTGTCTTTATGTTTTTGCTTATTTTGAACATTTCATATAAATGGAATCATGCAATATCTGGTATCTTTTGTCTGGTTTCTTCACTTAGTGTAGTGCTTTCAAGATATATCTGTGTTGTAACATATATTAGAATTTCATTCTTTTTATGGATGAAGTATTTCATGGTATAGTTATACTGTATTTTATCCTTTCATCAGTTGATGGATTTTCAATTGTTTTCACCTTTCAGCTATTTTGAATAATGCTTCTATGAAAATACATGTAGAAGTTTTTGCATGGAAGTGTTTTCACCTATTGTGCATATGTACCCAGGGGCTGAGCTGCTGGGTTACATGCTAACTCAATATTTAACTTTTTAAGGAATTGTCAAACCATTTGCCAAATATGCTGCACCATTTTATACTCCAACCAATGGTACTTATGATGCTGGTTTCTCTGCATCCTCACCAACACTTGTTATTTTTTGCTTCTTTTTTATTATAGCCACTCCAGTGGATGTGAAGTGGTATCTCTTTGTGAGGTAGACTGGCATTTCCCTAATGACTAATGCTACTGGTCACCTTTTCACATGCTTATGGACCATTTGTTTATCTTTAGAAAAGCATCCATTATAACTCTTTCCTCATTTTTAATTGGGTTATTTTTCTTTTTCTGTTTGAGTTGTAAGAGTTCTTTGCATGTTTTCTGTACTAATTCCTTATCAGATATATGACTTGTAAATATATCCTCTAATTCTTAGATTTTGATAGTGTCATTTGAGCATAAGAGTTTTGAATTTTGAAGAAGTCCAAGTTATCTGTTTTTCTTCTGATTTTTGTGCTTTTGGTGTCTTATTAAGACTATTGCCAAATTGAGGTCACTCAGCTTTACCTCTGTATTTTCTTCTAAGGCTTTTGATAGCTTTAGCTTACACTTAGATTATGTTACATCATCATTTCGTTGAAAAATTGACACTTTAAATAAAGTGTGGCAATTGTCAAAATCAGATTCTGCCCTTTCCACAACATTTGTTGCTACTTCTACTTGCTATAGTTGTTATTATTTGCTTAGTGACTTCTATAAATTGATTTTGTAAAATCTGTATTCTTTGTCACATGTGGCCATAAGAGTTTCCACTCAGTTAAATTAGTGGTCAGCTAATTATTGAACTAAGATTTCCTTAAATTCCTAAAACAAATAATTCTCCCAGCCTTTGTAGAGAGACTCCATATTTCTTTTGGTCCATATTTTCAACACTGATCAGTAAGTTTAAAACTGTCACTTCCTGCTTGTGCAGAATCCCTTTTTTAGGTAAAAGTGAGTGCTGAAGGCCTTCTCAGTTCCTTCCTGAACATAAGCACAGACTGGGGAATGTGCACAGACCTATGCTTGTCTTAAGTTTCTAAATTCCTAAGAATATGATGTCTCCTAAGGGCATCTCATTTTCTAACTATTCCGTCTATGTTTTTTTTTGGCCAGGTTCTTGTTTGCCTCAATTGTTATCACTATCTTAGGCAGTTGCATTGTTCAACAATTGCTGCTGATTATTTTCACAAATACCTATAGGGATTTGCCTGCACTGCCTGCACTGAGTGAAGTCTGGGTCAAGTCAAATAAAGACAAGCCTGGAGAATAGGAATTTTCAGGTAACTACTAGATAGACCAGCTAATGACAATTCTCTGAGAATGATGTTTTCAAGGGAACCCACATTCTGCTCCTTCCAGTGTCTGCTAGACTGCTTGAATGAGACTAGGAAAAGTTAAATGCCCCAAAGTTCACTGTTCTTAATAAGATCTAGTCATTTTTAAAATAAATGTTCCTCAGATTGTTACAAACTTTTGATTAATTTCCAGAGTGCTGAGAACATAGATTTTTGACATTTTTTTGCCATTGTTCTCCTTGCTTTTATGGGGAACTGGCTTTGTGGATGTCCTTCCTATACCTTTCTTGCTGACATCACTGTTATTCTGGTACTGATTGTTACATTTGTGTTCCCATTTCACTTGAACTTCACCTGAATTTCCCTTGATACATACCACAAAGTTAATATGTTTTAAATAGAGCTAATAGTCTCTTTCCACAATTTTTCTCCTTCTTCCAATGCCCCTGCTAAAGTTTTCACTTTAAGGCTAGAGAAAATTAAACTGGCAAAGCAGATGGAAGAGTCATCAGAATAGTAGTAGAATCTAATTATAATTATCTGCATTGATCTGGTACTATTGGATGAGAAAGAAATGAAAAGATTAAGAGTTGGAAACTTAGGAATTTAAATAACAATATGATCCACATCCAACTCCTCCCTTCCCCCATAATCTCTGATTCAAATTAATAATTCTCTCCATGCTTCAGTTAATTGCTTGCTCCACAGACCAGCTGAATTGTACCTCACCTCGTTGAATTCCTTACTCATGGTAAGTGTTCAATAAATGACTAATAGTATCATAAAACTTAAGTAAATAACATAAATTTATTTCTTTTATCCCCACCCCTAACCAGAGATCTAGTCTCCTTCCCCACTGAATTTTTTTCCAAAAAAGTCATGAATATAATTACCTTTTTCAATATTTCATTGACATATCACCCTAAATTATATACCAAAGAGAGCCAGAATGAGAGTTTGGTATGGGATATAGAGCCTAATACAATTTCATGCCTCTTTGTGTGCACTTAATAAATATTAATCAAACTAGATCAAACTAGCAAATGATGACTGATTCTGTTTTGCCCAGCTTTAACATTTTCTAGAAACTTGACATAGACCACTGAAAATCAAGAACAGGTATTTGCCAAAATAAAATAAACAACAAAATTATTAAGCAGGGACTGTGGCCTATGGAGCTGACTTTAAAATGTGAAACCTTGCTTAGGCTTTTTAAAAAAGTTTTTATTCTAATTTGTTATATATGATAGCAGAATGCATTACAATTCATATTACACATATAGAGCACAATTTTTCCTATCTCTGGTTGTATACAAAGTATATTCACACCAATTGTGTCTTCATACATGTACTTAGGGTAATGATGTCCATCACATTCCACCACCATTTCTAACCCTATGCTCCTCCCTTTCACTCCCACCCCTCTGCCCTATCTAGAGTTCATCTATTCCTCCCATGCTCCCCCTCCAATCACACTATGAATCAGCCTCCTTTTATCAGAAAAAAACACTCAGCAATTGTTTTTTTGGGATTGGCTAACTTCACTTACATTATCTTCTCCAACTCCATCCATTTATCTTTAAATGCCATAATTTTATTCTTTTTTATTGCTGAGTCATATTCCATTGTGTATATATACCATATTTTCTTTATATATCCACTGAAGGGCATCTAGATTGGTTCCACAGTTTAGCTATTGTGAATTGTGCTGCAATAAACATCGATGTGGCTGTGTCCCTGTAGTATGCTAATTTTAAGTCCTTTGGGTGTAGATCAGGGAGTGGGATAGCTGGGTCAAAATGTGGTTCCATTCCAAGTTTTCCAAGGAATCTCCATAGAGCTTTCCATATTGGCTGTACCATTTTGCAGTCCCACCAGCAATGTATGAGTCCTTCCCCCCACATCCTTGCCAACACTTATTGTTGTTTGTATTCTTAATAACTGCCATTCTGACTGCAGTGAGATGAAATCTCAAGAGTAGTTTTGATTTGCATTTCTCTAATTGCTAGAGATGTTAGAACATTTTTTTCATATATTTGTTGATTGATTATATATCACCTTCTGAGAAGTGTCTGTTCAGTTCCTTGGCCCATTTATTGATTGGGTTATTTGTTTTTTTCTTGTGTTTAGCTTTTTGAGTTCTTTATATTTCCTAGCAATTAGTGCTCTATCTGATGTGCAAGTGGTAAAATTTGCTCCCAAGATGTAGGCTCTCTATTCACCTCACTGATTGTTTCTTTTGATGAGAAGAAGATTTTTAGTTTGAATCTATTCCATTTATTAATTCTTGATTTTAATTCTTACACTATATGAGGCTTATTAAGGAAGTAGGGGCCTAATCATATATGGAGATTTGGGCCTGCTTTTGCTTCTATTAGATGCAGGGTCTCTGGTTTAATTCCCAGGTCCTTGATCCACTTTGAATTGCATTTTGTACATGGTGAGAGAGAGGAATTTAAATTCATTTTGTTGCATATGGATTTCCAGTTTCCCAATACCATTTGTTGAAGAGGCTATCTTTTCTCCAATGTATGTTTTTGGTGCCTTTGTCTAATATAAGACAGGTGTAATTATGTGGGTTAGTCTCTGGGTCCTCTATTCTCTACCATTGATCTACCAGTCTATTCTGGTGCCAATACCATGCTGTTTTTGTTACTATTGTTCTGTTGTATAGTTTAAGATCTGGTGAAGATCTTGTTGAAGGATGAAATATTCTATATATGTCAGTTAAGTCTAACTTATTGATTGAATTATTGAGTTCTATATTTTCTTTGTTTGGACGATCTTTCCAGTGGTAAAAAAGGTGTGTTAAAGTCACCCAGAATTATTGTGTTGTGGTCTATTTGACTCTTGAACCTGAGAAGAGTTTGCTTGATGAACATTGTTTGGGGCATATACATTTATTTTATATAAATTTATTATTGTTATGTCTTGTTGATGAATGGTTCCCTTAAGCAATATGAAATATCCTTCTTTATCCCTTTGGATTAACTTTGGCTTGGATTCTACTTTATTTGATACGTGGATGAAAACCCCTGCTTGCCTCTACAGTCCATGGAAGTGGTATGACTTTTACCAACCTTTTACCTTCAGTCTGTGGATGTCTTTTCCTGAGATAAGTCTCTTGGAGCCAGCATATTGTTGGGTCTTCTTTAAAAATCCAATCTGCCAGTCTATGTCTTTTGATTAGTGAGTTTAGGCCATTAACATTTAGGGATATTATTGAGATATGATTTGCATTCTCAGCCATTTTTGTTTATTTTTGGTATTTAATTTGACTTAGTTTCTCCTTTGATTAGTTTTTCCATTAGTGTAATACCTCTCTTTGCTGATTTTCATTGTTGATTTTCAATTCCTCTTCATGGAATATTTTGCTGAGGTGGTTCTGTAGTGCAGGCTTTTGAGTTGTAAATTCTTTTAACTTTTGATTATCATGGAAGGTTTTTATTTTGTCATCAGATCTAAAGCCTAATTTTTCTGGCTATAAAATTCTTGGTTGGCATCCATTTTCTTTCAGAGCTTGATATATGTTGTTCCAGGATCTTCTAGCTCTCAGGGTCTGGGTTGAAAAATCTGCACATAGTCTAATTAGTTTTCCCCTATATGTAATCTTATTCCTTTCTCTTTTGTCTTTTAATATTCTCTCCTTAATCTGTATGTCAGGCATTTTCATTACAATGTGCCATGGTGTGGATTTGTTGTGATTTCTGTACATTTGGCGTCCTGTGAGCTCTTGATTTGGTTTTCCAATTCATTCTTCTTTGTCTGGAAAATTTTCTGATATTATTTCATTGAATAGATTTCTTACTCCTTTGGTTTGGAACTCTATTCCTTCTTCTATCTCAATAACTCTTAAATTTGGTCTTTTTATGCTATCCCATATTTCTTGAGTGTTCTGCTCATGGTTTCTTACCATTTTTACTGTGTGGTCTATATTTTTTCAAGATTATATATTTTGTCTTCCTTGTCTAAAGTTCTGTCTTCCAAGTGGTCTAATCTGTTGGTGATGTTTTCAATTGAACTTTTAATTTGGTTTATTGTTTCTTTTATTTCAAGGATTTCTGTTTTTTTTTTCAGAACCTCTATCTCCCTATTGAAATAATCTTTTGATTCCTGTATTTATTTATATAGCTTTTTGTCAAAATGATCTTTTGCTGCCTGTATTTGCTTTCTTATATCATCCTTTAATTCACAGAACATTTTAATTATATACATCCTGAACTCCTTCACTATAATTTATTCTGCTGTGCTGGCCATAGATTCTAATAGTGTGGTATCTTGACTTGTTTGGGGCACTTTATTCCCTTGTCTTTTCATACTGCTTGTGTGTCTTCCCTTCTAGCACCGTGGATTCTAGGCATTACCATTTTCACCCTATAGGCTTATAGTGCCCCTGTAGAGATCCAATACCTCTCCTTTGAGGTGAAAGACAATGTTATCAGATCCCAATATAAACAATATACACCCTTAAAACAAATGTTTGCTAATAAGATGTTTACAGTTTGGTCACAATGTACAGAAATGGTGAATTTAATTATTGTCTACAGTATACTCAGTAGATTTGTAAAAGGTTTACAGTTTCTGATGGTGGACAAAGAACCGGGGGTGAGAAGTAGGATGATATGCTGAGGAGGTAGGAGATGAGGATACAGAATTGTGATATCTTAGGAAGTGTGAAAGAGAAATCTTAAGAGGATGAATAGTAGCAGGAGAAGGGAGAGGAAGTAATTTGGGGTAGACAAGTAAGTGGAAAGATAGCAGAGTACATAAAAAAATCACACATATATATTAAGAAAAATTAAAAATGTTAAAATAGAAATTGGTGGTAAGAAAGAAAAAATTAAAAATTAAAAGAATATACAACACAACTGTAATATACTATTCAGATGTCCCAGTCCTCAAAATCTTAACTCCTACAAAGTACTTGGTTTCACATATGTTGGGCATGTGAGAGCAGGAGAATAGATAGTGATAGGAAAAAAAAAAGTCTTGAAGGAAGACACAGGGATTTTTTTGGTTGGAGTTAAACATCTTTCCTGCTTCCCTTCTCATCCAATAGGTGGGGTCATCTGTTGTTAGCTGTATCTCTACCCTCAGGATGGTCAAGGTAACCAGGGTGTCACTGTGCTGGGCTAGTGGCTGCTGGGGAGAGGGGGCAGTTAGAAACTGGGTACCTGGCCAGCCAGAGTTTCAAACTGGGAGTTGCCCCCACTGAAGATGGTGATGAAGGTGGCCCAAGATGGAGGTGCCTGCTTTCAGGTGTGGGGTGTTGGATCCGGATCCGGTGGGGGAAGCCAGGCAATGGTATTGGATAATGAGTTCAGACAGGAGCCCTGTGGTGTGCAGCGTATGTTGGCTGTCTTCAGAGCCTGTGTGACATTCTCAGGTTCAGGCAGGTGACTGCATGTAGGGGCCTATCTGCGCAGTGCAGAGTCCCAAGATGGCAGCGACCGGGGAAGCCCCACGTTGGTAGATGGGGGTCCACAAGGGACTGGCAGCCGGAGTTCCTACATGTGGGAAGCTGCTGGGTGTCCTGCGTAGGAGAGGCCATTGGTAATTTCTGCTCAGGAGGGTGGACAAATGTTCTTTGCTGTTGCTGATGCCAGTGGTCCTGCTCAGGTACAGACGTGTGTGTGGGGGAATAATTGGGAGACCTACTCTGATGCTGAGGCCTGGAGCCCTGCACGAACATGGGACCTTGATTCCTGCATGGGAGCAGGAATATCTCTCCCAGAGAAGCAGTAATCTCACTTCTTGTGACTCAGGTCACAGCAGGACACAGAATACTGCCTCCCTCTGGCCCGCCATCTTGGGTCCACCTGCTTAGGCTTTTAGGAAAATAGTTGCATTCAAAGTTTAGGACAAGCCCATGTTACATTAGTACATTAATTTTTTTTAATGATGAAACTTTTTCACTTTTCTTTACCATTTCCATGTGCATGTATGTATATTTATGTGCAAATGAGAGAGAGAGAGAGAGAGAGAGAGAGAGAGAGAGAGAGAGAAAATGGTATAGGAATGTCTGAATATGTTTATATTTTCCATTTATTGTTCAGACTGCAAGCCCTATAAAGTAGGACAATAAAACATAAAATAGGAATAGAAATTCATTAACACACTTAATGTGAGGTAGTTAGAAGATTTAAACACTACTTGTAATTATTGGTTTTTCTATAGCTAAATTTAAAAGAAATAAATATATTTTTCTGCATAAATAAATTCTTAGAGATAAGTCCTTATGAGTGAATGAATGAACAATGCATGAAAACAGTTTATTTTATTAAAAAATAAAGGAAATATAAAGTTTGCATGTATTTAAGTAAATAATCTTTGTGGGCTTTGCAAAAACATAATCAAGTGCACCAAATTGTGTATTACTCAATGTCTCTTATTAAATTAAAGATTTCTTCTATCAGCCCCTTATGAAAATCAAGGCTATAGTATTATATATGTTTATATATATAGTTATTACATACAGTATATATATATATAGTATTATAGTATATATAGTATTCATATAGTATATATAGTGTTACATATAGCATATATATATATAATATTATATATGTATTATATATGTTAACTGGCTAAAGACATGTCTTGCCAAGGTTCAAGTAAATTTCTTTTTTTATTTCTTTTTTAATGATGTATAATTTACAAATAGGAAGTCATACATATCTGAAGTGTATACAGCTAATGAATTCTTACCCACATCAGTGTATAAAACAATTATACTTCTCAGCAAACTCCCTCATGCCACTTTTCAGTTAATACTCTTGCCCAAAGGCAACCACATTCCTGGTTGCCTTCAATATAGACGAATTTTGCCTGTTCTAAAATGTCATATTAATGGAATCATATCATATTTACTCTATTGTGTGTGAATCTATTTACTGCACATTATGTGTTACAGTAGTTTATTCTTTTCCATTGTTATTTAACATTTCATCATGTGTCCATAGTACAGGTTATTTATTTAATGTTATTTATTTAATCTATTAGTGATGGACATTTGATTTAGTTTCAAGTTTTTAGCAAATTTGAAAAATACTCTATGAACATTGTTTTGTGGACATAAGCACACTTACTTGTGAATAGAACTTCTATGTTATATGGAATACATATATTTAGCTTAGTAAATAATACAGAACTTTCCCAAAGTGATTATGTCAATTTTCATTTCTACCAGCAACACATAGGAGTTCCAGTTGCTTTACATCATACACATTACTTTTTACAGACCTCAATCAGTATCATAGGTCCTCTTTATTCATTTGAATTTTTATTGGAAGTTTTTGTTTAAGTAATTTTTCAACTAATTGTAAACCACTTTCATTTGGTGGGTGCCATCTCTCCCACATATATGATCCTTTTCCAACTGAGAAACACAGATTCCTCTTTCAGTGGAAATGAATATACAGACTTTTACAACAGTTTGCTTGGCTTCACAGGTCTGCCAAGGAGAAGAAAACTCCAATCAAAACTTTTTTGAAAATATCCAGTCTATTCAGAGAAAATACCTGCATTGAAGGAGATTATTTGTGATGCTCAAAGAATCAACTTGAAAATTAAAAATTCAAAAATATGCTCTCTAGAACATGTCAGGAACTCGTCAACATAGGTCTAGGGCATTCTTTTTGTCTTTTGTTCATGTCTGATGGCAAATACTTCTCAGCATCTGTGACCAATGTGCAGATTTAATAGTTTGTATTCTCTCCAGCTATTAACAAGAATCATGGGAGTAGTTGGAGAGGAAAATCAAGCACAAACTATATCATGCTGATATTTTCATCTAGAGTTGCAGTGATTTCCATTTTATAATATAAAGCACTACTTTTAATCTGAGACTTTAGGTCATTATCTCCAATAGGGTTCCTTGAAATCTAACTCCAACTATTAAGTACTAGTCATAACTCTTAGCAAACCACTATTTTTGCTTATATTAAACAACTTCTACCATAAAAATTAGTATATCCTCCTAATAGTTGGAATGCATCATCAAAAATAGATGTCATTAAAATATAGTTACTTCTAGGGAAACTTGTGGCATTGCATAATAATGGAGAGTTGAAACTATTTAGTAGATTAAATGTCATTTCATGGTTCATGGAAAACCATACTAAAAATCCTAAAATTGGAGCTACTTCTTGGACTTCAGTATCGCTCCCCTAATCTGTTTATTCTCTTACTTATTATAAATTAGATGCTGATGTTCTCATTTAGAAATTACATCTTGATGTTCAGGATAATGAGATCATACACATGTGGACAGTTAGAATGGCGTGAAATTGTATTTTGTGTTTGGTTTCGCTCAGTCACTTAACATTTGTTCATCTATCAGATGCCACTCAGTAATGTCCTCTGTGTACATAGAATTTGCTATGTGATGTGAAAAGTCTATACAATAATCCTTTCTTTTTCCTCAAAAGTTTGTCTTTTAAACAGAAATTTTATGTTCCCAGTGGTCACTAGAGTCACATTATCATCCAGGACTACTGAAATAAGAATGGTTTGTGGGGCACATCATCTTTAATGCTTGTGAGTAATAAATACAACTTTTGGAAATAGAAACATCTTCAAAAGATCCTCAAAATTTGGGCTTTCAAAATGCCCAGTTTGCCTATGTCCCATAAAGATCCCATTAATGGTTTAGTTAATTAATAGCTCTTTGTACTTATCAGTTCAGGCTACATTTTCTCACTAGGTCATCATTTACAGTATCCCAAACATATTTTCACAACATTCACTTGACAAAATAAGCTAAGATAAAAATCTTCAATCTGCAGAGAAACATCAGGAAGCCATGAATTCTTAAACAACATGCAAAATTATAAAAGTGGTGTGTATATCTCTTTGAAATTGTCCATTCCAAATATTAACTAGGAAAAGAATTAACAGATAGTTCAGACACATTTCTTCAATTGTGTTAATAGGATACTGTGAGGTGTTTGGCCAGTGATCAGCCTTCATGATTGCTGTCTACCTGGGGGACTGACATTAAGAATATGTGAAAAAAGGAGAATAGTTTTAGTCCTTTGAAGTTCACAAAGAAGCAGAAACAGGTCAACAAAGTATCACCTTTTTTTTCTTTTATGAGCAAATAGAAATGATTTTTAATTAATACATATATAGGGAAGATGGCGGCGAGGGGAGTGCATTGCCCCCGTGTGCTGCTTCACTGTGTGGGAGTATGACAAGTCAGGACGGCTAAAAGCTATCTTGTTAGGAATTTCCAGCAATAGTGGGGTGCTCCGGAACCTGGAGGAAGGATTTACATCGCACGAGGATTGGCTACGGGAACTCAAACGCGAGAGGTTTGTCGCACAGAGGGTAACACTGCTTATTCAGCAAATCGCCCCGCGGCTAGAGTCTGCAGCGCGCGCTGGGAAACAAGGAGATAGTATCGCAGGAATACAGCGCTGCAGTTTCTGCCAGCCGTGCAAGCACCGTACTCAGGGCTGAATTCTGGGTTCGAGACGGGGGA
>NW_026000249.1:29856534-29872813 GCF_001458135.2 Marmota marmota marmota
GGGATGATCGATGATGGGAAAGGCAGCGGAGCACAACAGACACTAGTATGGCAATATGTAAATCAATGGATGTGTAACTGATGTGATTCTGCAATCTGTGTATGGGGTGAAGGTGGGAGTTCATAACCCACTTGAATCAAAGTGTGGAATATGATATGTCAAGAAATTTGTAATGTTTTGAACAACCAACAATAAAAAATTAAAAAAAAATTAATACATATATATGTTTTTAAATGAAACTACACCAAAAAACAATTCATTCTATTAACAGGAAAATAAGTATTCTTAATCTCCTTTAACACATTCATTTGCTCAATAATTTTCTGTTCCATTCTTCTATAAAATGATCCTTACATTTTTATGCGAGTTTCTATATTGTACCTCACTCAGACTGCATGTTATTATGTTGGGAACATGGAGATGCCTGGTGTTATCACTTGGGGTATGAATTAATTCACAGTTGTTACCATATGGAGATGTGGTTGGAACCCAGGCTGACTTCCTTTGATGGGCATTTCATTCTGGTCTAGGTTCTTAAAACTCAAGCCCACTAAAAGTGTGGCCTTCATATCATCTGCAGTAGAATCACTAGGGACCTGTTAGAAATTCTAGTGCTTTCAAACAGGTTTTTGGCATCATAATATCAGGGTGAGATGGAGGACCAGTAATCTATTTCCATAAATATTCCAGGAGATTCTCCTGTATGCTAAAATGTGGTTAATACTTGTTTAGGGTGTAATATTCACAGGTTCAGAATATTTATTCTGCCACATTGTTTAACATCCCCTTGACTTTGAGTGAGTAATACCCTCTATGTGGAATTTTTTATCTTCTACAGCACTCCATGACCTCCTTTATTGGAGCAAGTTCTTTGTAAGAAATCATCTCCAGACACCAATGTGCACTTTCCTCCATGTCAATGTAGATCCTTCTCTGCTCCTTCCTTTGGCATATTATACACATTACAGCAACTAGATAAACTAATTGACAATTATAATACAGTACAAGTTCTCCCTTCAGATTATGGTCAACCCCTAAAAGGTATGTGTGTGTGTGTGTGTGTGTGTGTGTGTGTGTGTGTGTATGTGTGTATATATATATATAATACATATACATATGTAAACATATATATATACACACACACATATATCTACATTTTGTTAATAAATGTCCTCAGAATACTTCATTTTGTTATTGACTAAAGGTTTTGTTTATTATGTTCTCTCTCCATCCCCTTATGGTCCAATTCCTGTGTATCCTTTGATTTGTTTGGCCTCTTACCTGAGGCTTACCCCAAATTTTCAGGTTGTTTTATCAAGATGAGCAGGACAGTCCATTGGATAGAGGTTGATAAAGGAACTATGTGCTGTGGGTGGCCACCTTGCTACTAATGAAGTGAATTTAGCTAGTTTGGTGAAACATCATTAAAAGAAATAAGCTCAATGACCACTTTGGGAAAGATTGAGTATAAGTGCTTTTCTCTATTCCTTTAAGTATAACAAAAAAACTCCAGAGATTATATATAAAACAAATTTTAGAAGACTCTGAAATGTGGATAGAAGAAGAAACCCAGTAAAGAAGAAATGCCAAGAGATGAAGGCAAAAAACAAACAAACAAACCAGAAAACTTCCTCTCTAACTAAACGACTAGGAAAAAAGAAGCACATGAGGAGTAAAAAAATTTAGATAGCAATTGTTTTACTTCAGACAAACAGATAAAACTGAGGTCCCATATTCTTCCATAAGAGTAAAAGATAAGTGGGGAGCCAGGACTTCCATCACTACTGGGAAGTAGTGAGGTCCCCTCTGCAGTGCCAGTGGAGGTTATATGGGGAGGGTCAATGAGCTATCTCTGCCTCTGCCAGTGAGGGTGGTACCAGTAGAACCTAGTGGGAAGCCAGAATTCCTACTTCCTCTAAGCAGTGATGAGGAGGCCCTTACCCATGATGGTATCAATGGAGGCTGAGTGGGTAATATAGTCCCATCAGGAAATAGTTAGGTGATGCCTCTACTTACCTCCTTGTACAGTGTAAGAGGAGTCCTGCTAAGATGAAAGACCCAAGTAAGGTCAGAGTCTCATGATACAATTCTCAAAAATGTCCAGAAAGATCACTGTGATGGTATAATAGTTCTGTATCCTGATTTCAGTGATGGTCACACAAATCCACAAGTATGATAAAATGGCATAGAATTATGCACACACATGGTGTCAATGCCAATTTCCTGTTTTGGTGCTGTATTATAATTACATTAGAAACTTGGGTAAGGGCATGTAGGATTTGTCTAATGCTATATTTGCCATATCTTGAGAATCTGTAATTATTTCAAAGTAAAAATAAAAACAACAATAAGCTTATTATCTGGCATTAGACAAAGAGAAAGGGAATGGAGTTGATGGTGAGAGTAGAACTTCCAGAATCCCATTGCCAAAACCACAAAGAACTCAAAAATTTAGGTTGACCTAAAACTCTGGGAAAGAATACTTAAGAGAGTTACTGAAGAGGTTTTCTATCAGGACTCCAATACAGAAAAGCCACCCATGGGCTGTGGAATCCTCAAAGGTCATGTCTATAATGTATTTGACAATCATTCAAAACAAAGAAAACATTTGTGAACTAAACAAATGAATAAGTGAGAGTGACAAGCACTAGGGAGTGGCTCATTGGCTGTAGTTAGAAAGAAAAGCTAGAAATAGGCTTTAGGGATGACCAAGAATTTCAGCAGGTACCATAGAAGTTGCCAGAAGCTCTCTTAGGTTAAGCTTCTAGGTTGCTGTTTATATGGTGTCTATCATTTCAAACTAGGAGAGAAGGAAGCAAAAGGCTTGTGACCTTAATTAATGTTGTCAAAGCAGCTGATCTCTGGCCAGACTTGTGGTATCAGGATCAGGAGTCCATATGCTTAGACATTTATTGTACTTTTGTAATTTCTTTCTTTTCTTTTTAATTCTTGCCATAATGCTTCAGGAAAATTCTAATTTACCATGCATATGTCAGAGTCATCTGCCCATGCCTGGCAGAACTCAAGAGACAACTACAGAGGCCAGATCATAGGAACAAGAGCTTTCCAAGATATATAGATTATCAGGAAAGCACTAGGGGAGATGATGCAGTTAATGAAGTGAATCACCTATAGAGAAAGATTAGATAACACTGAAACCCCTGCTTTTATTCCAAGATACCTGGTCATTTGCATGGGCCCTGGGTATTGGTAAGTGTGTAGATACATTAGTCCTATCTGATATTCTTGGACCTATCTGCAATGTAAAAGTACATGACAATATAGTAAAATATGTTTATAGCATTGCCACTCTTCTCCAGCAGGGATCAACATGAAATTCAGAGAGAATAACACGTGGCAAGAATGTCTCATATAATAGTCAAGAACCTATAAAATCATTTCATGGGGAGTAACAAAGAGACATGATTTAAAAACCACAAAGTTGCGGTGGCCACTTAGAGTTTAAAACTAATGCAAAATGCATTAAGAATCCATCTTAAAACATTTTTGAAGTGAAGATTAAATCTACATGAATTCAGTTGATGTTTTTGTAGCAGTAATGTGAACTTTAGGGCATCAAATAGATATTTATTGAACATCTACTGAAGCAAAGAATTTTACATCTCAAGGATTAGAATGAAGTAATTTTGCCTGAGCTTTTAAAAAGTATGTGTACATGTGTGTGTGTGTGTATGTGTGTGTGTAACATTACCAAAATTATTCCAGCCAAAATAGTCTTTCTTTCACCTACAGATATTTGGTCCCACAATAAACCCACAAATGGCCCCAGTCCACTTACAATTTATTCATTCATTCTATAAGATTTTTCCAACACTAATCATACATCAGGTATTGTGAAAGGACAAAGGGTTTTGTAATGAAAACTCAAGGAAGAAAAATATATGTAATAAAGTGGACAGAAATGCAGACCGGATATAGGACAATGAAGGCTAGAGGAATTAAAGGGAAAGAGCAGAAAAAGGTAAACTTTGTAGACATCCAACAGAATGGAGTTGTAAAATCTGGAAAGAAGATGAACAGGCACTAACAAATGTGAATAATCCAGTGGGCAGCCAAAAGAACTGTGAACTTGCTGAGGTTGGGGATTATATTCTCCTTGTCTACCTATGATTATCATACAATTAGTTTAGAATTTTATGCATGGTAAGCATTCCACAAATATTAGTTCAATAAAGGAATTTCCCTTTGAAGGTTTGATAATTGAATCTGCTGAAATAAAATGGCAGTAGATTGACAGAAGAAAAGGCATACAAATTTATTAACTTACACATGTGTATGGGAGCCACACAAAATGTGATACTCAGAAAAGGGCCAGATAGTTAAAGTTTGAATGATGTCTTCATAGTGGATAAGAAAGTGGGAGATGTGAGTAGTTTTAGAGGGGAAGCAAATGATTTTAGGGGAGATAAATGGGACCCCCAAACAGACAATGGCCTGAGATAAAATTCCTGTGTGTCTAGATGTGGTATTTGAATTTCAGTCTCTTCCTCTGCAATAGGAGTTTAATCTCCATGGTTAATAAAACTTCAGAAAAAAAGATCAAAGGCACTTTTTGTTTCTCTTTAGTCTTTAGGTAGATAAGAAATCTTCAGAGAAAGACCCTTTCTTGCCTTTTTTGCTCCCTGGATTCTCTGAGTTTAAAGTTCGAAGTGGCATATTTCAGGACATTGTTTTCAGATTCCAAACAGAATGAATGAGGAAGTGCCACATTCTGGTTATGCTTCTTTTCTGAGAAATATGGAAATGGTTATCTGTCACCTAACAAGACACATTGTGGAGTACACTGCATTTTTTCAGAAACCTTCAAGATTTAACAAAGCTACTGGTTGCTACCCAAGTAAGAAACTGAAAGAAGGGATGCAATCATTCCTGAGCCCTGTTCTTTTACTTTCCCCCCACAGAATTTATTTCAAAATCTTTAGAGAAATTCTTCATTTTTTTTTACAAAACAAGTGGGTCAAAATTGAAAATTATAATTCTCAAAAAAAACTATCATAACTCATTGTTTTCTGTCTTAAGTATCTGGAATTGTGAACTATATATTAGATGTTAATATACATGGAATTGGAACTTCAGATAAACCTCAGGGCTGAATATTGACACTGTAGGATGCTTCTAGAAGTTGGAAAAAAGGCTTCTTAGGGTATGTTTGTTGCTGTGACCAAAATACCTGACTAGAAAAACCTAGAAGAAGAAACGTTTATTTTGTTTCATGATTTCACAGGTTCAGTCCATAGTCAGCCAATTCCATTGTACTGGGCCCAAGATGAGATGAAGCATCCTGGCAGCAAGGCATGGTGAAAGAAAGCTGCTTACCTTATGGTAGCTGGGAAGTAGAGAGAGTGTGTAAGGACTCAGGGACAAAAATATATATCATCAAGGCATGTCCCCAGTGACCCACTTCCTCTACCTTGCCCCACCTGTCTATAGTTACCACCCAATAATTCATTCAAATTATTAAACCTTCCAATGGATTAATCCACTAATTAGGTTGTGGGTCTCATATAATCTAATAATTTCATCTGCTACATTAGTAAAGGAGCTTTTGAGAGGACACCTCATATCCAAACCATAACACATTGTATTTGGGATACTGGTTATTCTTTCTATCAATCAACAGGGCATCAAATAGATATTTATTGAATTATATCCCTTTGCTTTGTGGTGTAAAAGTCATTTGATCAAAAGATAAAATCTCTTAGAGATTTTTGCTTTTTGCCAGGGGTAAGGTAAATTTTTGTTTCAAAAGTCACTTTCTTACAGATTCACTGTTAAATAACAAATTATTCTGATAGGTTTCAAACATGAATCAGTTATATATAAATCATTTTAGAAATGTTTCTAATATTTAAAGTAAAGAATAGCTTAAAAATATGTAGACCACTTGAATATCTTGATATTGCTGTTTTTCATACATTCTACATCCAATAATGGTCCTTCAAAATATATTCCAAATCCAATAACTTTGGACAATCAAGTTCCAAACTACCATCATCACTTACCTAGGTTATTGTAATGGTTCATAATTAGTTTCTCTAGTTCCTGCTTCCACTCTTGCACATTACAATCTGTTTCATCATAGCAGCTAGAATGATTCATTAAAAAAACAAAAAAAAAATAAAAAGCAAACTCTGGTGAGTTATAACCAACTCCAGTCCCAGTTACTCAGGAGGCTTAAGCCCAAACAAACGTTTAAGTCAGCCTGGACAATAGAAAGCAAGACCTCATCTCAAAAAAAAAAAAAAAAAAAAAGTAAAATCATGTCACTCCTCTGTTCAAATCCCTGCAATGGCTTCCCATTAGAGAAAATGCTAAAAACATTTAATGGTCCATTCATAACTCATTCTATCCCCCTACAAGTCTGACCCATGTCCCTCTGCTTTCCTCCTTCTCACTCCACACAGGCTATTTTAGTTAGTTAGTTAATTTAATAGTGGATAATTTTAAACTAGACCATACGTCCAAATAGATATAAGTAAAAGAAGGATATTTTTAGACAGAAAGTATAAGTTTATGTTATAAAATGCAGATTTGATGGATGCAGTTGGGATAGAGGTTTCAAACTTTGATGTTTACTTTAGCATGACTATGATTAAATGAAAGAAAGACTACATTTAAAAAAGGTATCAGAGAGAATATTTAATCTATGTTTTTGGGGAGATCAGCTTATTTCACTTAGCATAAATGTTAAGCATTTCTTGCTTTATTGTATCTTTTTCTTTGATATATTCCTGGACATTTTTTTGACTTTATCTTCCATATATTATGTATTTTAAAAAATATTTTTAGCTGTAGATGCACACAAATATTTTATTTATTTATTTATTTATTTATTTATTTATTTATTTTGTGGTGCTGAGGATTGAACCCAGTGCCTCACATGTTAGAAAAGTACTCTACCACCAAGCCACAGCCCCAGACCCTATTATGTATTTTCAAAGATATTTCAGCAATTATTTTAGTGATTTATTTCATAATGTCTTTCTTGTTCTTTGCCGATCTCCAGTCTTCTTTTTTAGTTTCATCAATAAAATGACTTTACTAATCTTTTCAAATAATAAGCACTTTTGTTTTCTAACTTGACTATTTTTGCAGGGGCATATTTTTTGTGCATTTATCTTGATCTCTTTGTATCATGATAGGTACTTTTGTCAAATACCTGATGATGCATCATAAAGAGAAGTAAAGAGAAAAAGAAAGATTGGGAAACTTAGTGAGATTAGATTCTGGAGTAGAGGAATATTTTTTTATTTATTTATTTTTCCCAAAATAATTCTAGCCACAGTTGTCAGTTGTCTCTGATTCGTGAGAATATGGAAGCAGTGGAATTTTACCAGGAATGAGAAACTTGCAAGGCTGTTTCACGTTTTTACTCCTTTCCTCAGTTCTATTAATGCCTCATTTACTAATGATTGTTAGATAATTGCATTATTTTAAAAATAGTCTTGCTTGCTAAAAAGAACTAAAAGTGTTTTGACAGTAATGGTAACTAATTTTGCTGAGAAAGCTCACCTTTTATTAGTTACAGCAAATAAATATAATGTGTTAATGGTGCTAGTTGATTTTTCCTATATTGCAAAACTGAGTTGTCCATTTTGAGTTTGTTTGTTTGTTTGTTTGTTTTTGTTTTTTTTTGTGGGTAGGGGGATTGAACTCAGTGGCATTTAACCACTGAGCCCCATCCCCAGCCCTATTTTGTATTTTATTTAGAGACAGGGTCTCACTGAGTTGCTTAGGGCTTCACCATAGGTGAGACTGGCTGTGAACTCGGGATCCTCCTGCCTCAGCCTCCCCAGCCACTGGGATTACAGGTGTGCACCACTGCGCCGGGCATGTTTGAATAATATAACTTTAAATAATAAGTTAGCTAAGAAGTATCAAGGTTGTTCATTCATGTTCAGAAACTTACAACCAAATGCTGTCCTGTTTCCTCTTCATATTTGCTTCGTAATTATACTACTACCCTCTACAGTTGTACCTGGTTTCTCTAGAATGGAGCTCATGACATTCACTAAAACTCTTCATGACAGGGTGCTCTTGTGGAGATACAGGCTTTTGGTCTAAAACACTATGAAAAAAAAATGGATTTAGGGTCCCTGAATACTGATTTTACTGATGATCAAATTATATTGCTAATGTTGAGTTTGCTTTTTAAATACTGGGCGTTTTGGTCAGCATTCTAGCAGAATAAAAGGCATGGCAATTTGAAGAGAGTTTAATAAAATAACTATTTTCAAATGCACAGATACAGGAATAGAAAAAAAAAAACAACTAATGAAGGATAGTGTAGTTCTCCACATCTAGCAATAGTGGGGCTCCAAAACTGCTCTTAGACTTGAAAGGGCAAGAGAAGGGCATAGATATTGGATTTCAGAGAGGATATATACTAAGAGGGCAGCCCAACAGAAGTTATAGCTTTCAGTAAAAAGAAGTATCCAACTCTTGGTGAACTTATAGAGAGGAAGACAAGAAAATAAAAGAGCCTAGCCTCTTTCTTCTCTCATCTTCCCATACCAGCCATTGTCTCTCATTGGATGAGGTCAATTAGAGACTACAGGATAATGGAGTCTGCTGATAGAATTCATACAAGTCAGTTTCCTGGGGTAGAGAACAAGACATAGAAGGTCAGAGTGAATCTAAGACAGGCAATGGAAAATATTCGACATACCAAGCAAACCCAATGTATAAAAACAGTTCTTTAAATGGGGTAGTTGGTATCACTTCTGAAATGGTAAGTCTGTAATTTCTGAGAAAAATATTGTAGGAAGATCTGGCTTGTTTCTCAATTCTGGAAGAACTCTTTTTATATGGAGAATGACACAGGCAGCGTCATATCCCATAGGAAAGCCAGGGATAAGGAAAAATAGATGTAAAGATACATTACATTGGGCTGGGATTATGGCTCAGTGGTAGAGCGCTTGCTTAGCACAGGTGGGACCCAGGTTCGATTCTCAGCACCACATAAAAATAAAGGCATTGTGTTGTATCCATCTACAAAAAAAATTTAAAAAATTCATTCTCTCTCTCTCTCTCAAAAAAAATTCTTAAAAAAAAAGGATACATTACATTTACTCATGATAGAAAGATCTCACTCTATATCCTTGGTGAAGTAACTGAGAACTTCTATCCTAAGTATATATTTGTTAATATGTATTTTTTCTTACTGTCAACTCACAACATACTGGAAACACTGTATTTTCATATTTCCCAAAGATATGTTCCACAGAATGAATATATATTTTTTAAATTTATTTTTATTTACATTCTTTAATCATAAAAATAGTTATCAGTTTTTTGCTGAAGGTTATACTTTATGAAATATATGTGTAGTATAATTTATTTGGTTACTGTTGACTCTGATATTTAATTTCCATAGTTAATATTCATAATCATTGATGATATTAGAAAAATAATTCTAAGTATCTTTGGATGGAGAGAGAATAAGAAATGAAACAATGCATGAAGGGAAGTGTTGTCTTTTCAGTACTACAGAGTTAACTCTGACATGGGTACATTACTTTGGGATAAGAGTTGTTATCTAGAGACGGATTTTATTTTTTAATTACCCTCTTTAAGAATAAGAATATAAATGTCTGGATGTGAAAATGGATATCAAAGTAAAATGTGTTGAGAAATTACATCAAGTAGGTTTTTAAAAGTTGACATCACAGACATCATTGAATCTTGAAAGACAATATTATATTACTATAAGTTCACTGCCTTACATATATTTATTATATTTTCCCTCATATTTTGGCTGTGTACTCTTTTATCTCCTCTAACTATGCAACAATTTTGTAATAAAATTTTCTGTAAAGAGAAACAAAGACAATCCAACCTTTCCTCTACCATCATTTTTCCCATGCTGGGTACTAGAGTTTGTGTTCTTCTTCCCCTAAACCTGTGGCCCTCCACTGGCATAGTTGTGAATTGTTTGGCAAAATGAGTAGATTGGTTGGCCTAATGGGTGAGGAGCCATTTCTAAAAGCCATTCTTACTCTTGATTGGCTAACAATGCCTTAACTCTCTATAGAAGTGACTGTCTCCCATATAAATATAACTCACTCTTTCCAGATTAAAATGAAGCCCAACTCAAGTTCCCCCTAACATAATTCCCACAGATATTTGTTACTAGTGGAGATGTGACAGAAGGAAAGTTGCTAATACATTGCTCACATCTCATCAATGACCTTGAATGAAAACTGTAACTTTTATTATTTTGGGGTGTGTGTTAGGTTTCTGTCATGTGACAAAATCCCTGGGACAATCAATTTATATGTAGGAAAGGTTTATTTTGACTCATGGTTTCAGTCCATTTTCACTTGATCCTGTTGTCTTGAGCCTGTGGTGAGGCAGTAAATCATAGCAGGGAGCATGTGTTGTCAGCTGCTCCTCACATGGTGGTGAAGAGACAAAGAAAGAGAGAGAGGAAGGGCAGGGATGCCACTATCCCCTGCAAGAGCATGCCACCAATGACCTAACTTCCTTCCACTATGCCCTACCCCCTAAGTGTTCTGCCATCTCCCAATAACATCATAAGCTGTGGACCTAGCCTTCAACACATAAGATTTTTGGGGACACTAAAGAGCCAAACCATAATAGGGAAATTGAAATAAACTGCACAGTGGCTCACACTTCTCCCATGGGAGTAACAGTAAGATGCATGGTTGATTGATTTCTACTTCTTCTTCTATAGAATGAAGGCAGAAGTTCAAGGTCTTGATTCTTCCTAATCACCATTCAGCCTGGTGTGGGTTAGAGAGTAGAAAGAATACTTACAGATTATGATTATATAATTTTCTCTTGTATTCATTCATTCATTCATTCATTCAATAGGCATTTGATGAATGTCCATTAGGTACCAGGCACTATTTGAGAAGATAGGGATAAAATGGAGAGTAAAACAAATGCAATCTCTGTTATCCATTCTGTTTTTATGTAAGACAAATGTGTGAAAAGTCATAGAATAACTCATGTATCATCTCATCCATACCTTGGCACAAAGCATTGGTAATCCCTGAAATTAGTTATCATCCATGATCCCATAAATGGATTTGGAATCTCTGTTTTTTTGTTGTTGTTGTTAAAAAATGAATGGTAAGTGATACAAGAATTCCAAGGGGTGGAATATAGAAACTAAGAAACCACCTTGTCTCTAAGCCTTTGTTCTTTCCAGTCTTGGGCTCCACGGGACCTTGGATGACACAGAGGAAGCCTTGTTTTCTATACTTAATCATTCATCAGGGAGGAATGATAAGTGATAGATATCATGTGAGTATTCTCCTCTTTCAGACTCTCATATCATTCTACCATGATCCCTCAAAGCATTTATAGGCAATGTGAAGGCTCCTGGTAATGAATGAAGAGAAAGATAAAGACTTAATATTCACCCTTGTCACTGGTTCCCAGAAAGCCATCTTATTCTTAGCACCTCAGGTGCATACTAGTGAAACAAGGTCAATTATATGAATTCCCTACTTATCTCATTGGCATAAAAACTGCTGCAAGAATTATGGCTATGAATTAGTGGGATCTCCAGAGGGCTTATCTGTGGCTGGGGTAAGTAAGCAGAACTCCAGGGTCCTTAAAGGAAGGATAATCATACAAAGTTGTATGTGACTAAAAGGAATTAATTTACAAAAGGAAATCCTTGGGCAGAAAGAGATTTTAATCAATATTGGATATAGAATATTGAATCAATATTAAACTCAGCACTCTTGCTAGCCAAGCCATGTGTACTCTATTTTCATGGGCTATTGACTGCTTGATCATTGTCTGTCTTCAGATAAACCCTCACAGGAATTTTGCTATCCCGAAAATGGTGATGGGAATTCTACTGTCAGGTTAAAACTTCAGTGATGTCATAAATATGCAAATAATTGATTGTGTCTGTCAAACATATTAAGTTTCTTAAAGTTTGTTAAGCTCTTTCTAGGCCAAGCCAATGCAATCTTTAGATGCATCAAAGCAGGCAGGCATGGTGGTGCACGCCTGTAATCCCAGCAGCTTAGAAATCTGAGGCAGGAGATTCACAAGTTCAAAGCCAGCCTCAGAAACTTAGCAAGGTCCTAAGCAATTTATCAAGACTCTGTTTCAAAAAATATATAAAAAAAGGGTAGAGATGTGGCTCAGTGCTTAAGGGCCCCTGGGTTTAATTCCTGGTACAAAAAAGAAAAAATAGATGCATCAAAGAATGGGAAAAGAACACTGAGTTTGAATACTGGCTTTGCAGCTTTCTCGGTATACATGACCTTGGATCTTGGATCTTAACATCTCTAAACTTCAGTTTTCCCAACTTGTGAAACAAGGATAATGATAGCTCTTGTAGGATTGTTTAAATAATTCAAAGAAATTATATACACACACGAATCATGTGCCATAAAGTCTGTGCTCAATGAATAGTAGTCATTGCTAATTGTGAATTTCAACACAATAATAAGCTATTTATAAAATCACTTGTTTTTTCCAGTGTTTGAACTTTAGACTAAGAAAGACTTTCTCATAAGAATATTATGATTTGTAACCATGAGCCAACTCCTATATAGCAATTATTTTGCTGGGAAGTAAGCAAAGTCATAAATCAATGATGACTCTTGCAACCTCAGGACTTATTGATCTTGCTCTTTATCTTCTTTAATGTTTCTGGAAAACCCCATTATTTTGGGAAGTTACCCAAACTAGTTTACCTATTATTCTATATTAGTTTTATTAGAAATGGTTTGATTGATTTTCTTGAAAAACAATCCGTCTATGTACAATAGAAATATTTATCCAACACGTTTCTTAGTACATTATATTTCTTAAAAATGCAAAACTGGGATAAACAGCTAGAGATTCTTTTCAATGCATGTGCTTATGATAGATCACATTTTTCTGGGATACATGAGTCCTGTCCATCTTAGGGGGATGACCATAGGCAATGATTTCATACTGAAATATCCTTTCATGTGTCTGGTACTGTTCCCAACACTCTGTATAATGTTTGATGTAGAGTAAATGCCCAGTAAATGCTTCCTGAATGAATAAATAAATAAATCAATGAAAGCATGAACAAATAAAATCATGAGAGGATAAATAATTATGCACTATAAATGCCTAAGAATATGGCTTTTCTTCTCTTCTTACTGTGTTTTCTTGGATTTACAGACATATCTGAAAGCCTATATTTTTGACATTGGAATCTTGTTACTGAAAAACTCAACTGCATCTGTTTCTTTTTTCACTTGATCTAGTTGACAAGAGAAGGTCTCATGAGGTATCAAACTTCCTTTTGTGCTGATAGGGTAGCTTGAATTTGAGCCTACTATTTGGAAGGCCAAAGGGAACCATTAATTATAATAAAATGGGATACAAAGAAGGATATTGGTTCCTCAGACTTGTCAGATATAAGAATCATCTGGTGTACACATTAAAAATGGGAATTCCTAGCCACTATCTTAGAATGTCCAAAGGCAGTACAGCAGGTACTTATTATGATCAGGCATGTTGGGCAAAGAATGGAACAGGGGATGACTCTTAAATTACCACCAGAAGAATGATGGAGCTTGCTTGAAGTAGCACTTTTCCTTACTTCTGTTTTTTTTTTTTTCATATTTAGTATAGGGATATCAATACCTCACTAGAAAACATCAAAGAGTTTCTATGAGAATAATAAAAGGTTTAATGTTTGAAATTTTATATTAACTTTGAAATTTATTCTAAAGACATTCAAAAACCCATCAAGATTGCAGCATCTCTAGTAGGAGACAGTAATTCACAGTTTTAAAAATCCTTTTTGGCAAACCTCCCAGGTGACTTCAAAATCACTGTGGCTAACCCATAATAAATAGGAGTTCCAAGCCAACTTTATCTGCTACTATTTACCTGAAAATGAACTATAATATTTGTGCAATTAATAAATTGAAAAGTGAAAAAATGTGTTTGCTATAAAGGAAAATAATAATCTAGTTTGTTATGAGATTGCTATTAGACAACTATCTCTATTTGGCTTATTTTCTTGGCTAGACTAATATTCTGTCTTTAGAATGTTTCTACAGATACACTAAGAAAATTAAAAAAAAACTCTTGTCACTATATTGACAACTATTGTAATATAATAACCTTTGAAACTCAGTATGTGTCTGGGGATTTTTGCTAGAAGCAAGAATTTGCATTAATAGAATAACACTTCTATAAAATGAAGAGGACACATGCAATATTAATCTAGTCAAGAAAATATACTGGGCTCCTTCACCGTTGCTGCCTGATAGGATTCAGGCACTAAGAAAGATTTTTTTTTTATTTTAAGAATAAAAATTGATATTAATATAATTATTATGGAAAAAGCTTTGAGCTGTTTTACATGCTTTATTATGACACTCTTCTAAGTTAAATATGATAATCATCACCATTTTACCAATAAAGACACTGAAATGTCATTGGGATTTTGATCAGAATTGCATTAAATCTATATAGTGCTTTTGGTAGTATGGTCATTTTAATAATATTAATTCTGCCTATCCAAGAGCAAGGTAGATCTTTCCATCTTCTAAAGTTTTCTTTGATTTCTTTCTTTAGAGTTCTGTAGTTTTCATTATGTAGATCTTACACCTCTTTTGTAAAGTTGATTCCCAATTTTTTTTGAGGCTATTGTAAACTAGTTAGTTTTCCTTGTTTTGCTTTCTGAGGATTTGTCACTGATAAACAAATGCATTTAATTTATGGGTGTTGATTTTATATCCTGCTACATTTCTGAATTCATTTACTAATTCTAGAAGTTTTCTGGTGGAACTTTTTGGGTCTTCTAGGTATAGAATCATATCATCAGCAAATAGTGCTAATTTGAGTTCTTCTTTCCCTATGTGTATCCCTTTAATTTCTTTCATCTAATTGCTCTGGCCAGTGTTTCAAGAACTATGTTAAATAGAAGTGGTGAAAGAGGACATTCCTGTCTTGTTCCAGTTTTTCGAGGGAATGTCATCAATTTTTCTCCATTTAGAATGATGTTGGCCTGGGGCTTAGCATAGATAGCCTTTATGATATTGAGATATGTTCCTGTTATCCCTAATTTTTCTAGTGTTTTTGAACATGAAGGGGTGCTCTATTTTGTCAAATGCTTTTTCTGCATGTATTGAGATGATCATATGATTCTTAATGTGGCATATATACACAATGGAATATTACTCAGCAATAAAAGAGAATAAAATCATGGCATTTGCAGGTAAATGGATGGAGTTAGTGATGATAATGCTAAGTTAACCAATCCCAAAAAAAACAAATGTTAAATGTTTTCTCTGATACAAGGAGAGGGAGCATGGGAGGAAAAGAGGAACTCAAGATAGGGCAGAGGGGTGGGAGGGACAGGGAGGGGGTATGGAGTTATTAATGATGGTGTAATGTGATGTACATCATTATCCAAAGTACATGTATGAAGACACGGATTGGTGTGAATATACTTTGTATACAACCAGAGATACGAAAAATTGTGCTCTATATGTGTAATATGAATTGTAATGCATTCTGCTGTCATACATAAATAAAAAATTAATAATATTTTTTAAAAAGACACTGAAACTCAGAAATTATAATTTGCCAAAAGTCCTGCAGTTAGTAAGTAGCAAAGTCAAGGTATCTATATATCTCTGTCAACTCCAGAAGCCAGATTCTTAATCACCATCATTTATTGACTCTTAACCAAAAGCAAATAGAAATTTAATAGTTCATACTTCTGGATTTTAAGGTAATGTATCTTCACTTGTTTATACTTCCTGCCTGATTTTCTTTAGACTCTTGAGAAACTGGCAAAAGTATAACTACCAATACTTTAGGCTAAACTTTATTTAAATAATCTTTGCTATCCCTTGTTATTAGTAGACAAGTATTGTGTGTGTGTGTGTGTGTATGTGTGTGTGTGTTCATAATGATGAAAAAACAAAGAATCTATTTAGGTTATCTGTTATCTTTTTTTCAGACTGCAAATATTTTAAATTATTGAACTCTGTAGGTATAATCACAGGCACACACACACACACACAAACACACAGTTAATTTTCACTTAAATAAGCTTTACAAAAGAAGAAAGAAAATGGTGTGGGGCATAGAGTTGCATGCCTGTAATCTCAGTGGCTTGTGAGGCTGAGACAGGAAGGTTTCAAGTTCAAAGCCAGCCTCAGCAACTTAGTGAGGCCCTAAGTGACTCAGCGAGACCCTGTCTCTGAATAACATTAAAAAAGGCTGAGGATGTTTCTCAGTGGTTAAGCACCATGGGTTCAATCCCTGG
>NW_026000249.1:29874694-29966683 GCF_001458135.2 Marmota marmota marmota
CACAATAAATTACTCCTTTATGTATATAAGGCACTAATTAAAAAAAAACCTATAAACGGAAGGAAGGGAAATAGGGGGATGAAGGGAAGAAGGTAAAGAGGAAGTAGTAGGAACTGAAGTGGACCAAAGTATATTCCACGTATGTATGATTATATCAAAATGAACCATAGTATTACCTATAACTGTAAAGCACTAATAAAGACATAAAAAGAAATTAAGAAAAATGATTATTTATCAAAATATGTACATGTTTGTTGTTTCTGATCATTTTCTAGTAATATTTGTAATGGCAATTCAATCCTAAATAAGATTTTAATATGTAAAGTTGTCTAATCAAAACAAATTCTCAAAAACTACATTTCAATTTAAATACATAAATTTATTATATAGAGGAAAAGTAGGTTGATCAGTAAAAGATTTCACAGGGCAAAATATGGATATAGTGTGAAATTTCTGACAGTTAAATTATGTTCACATAATTAAAAATAATAGATTATGATGGCGATGAAACACTATAGTAACCAATGCCATCAGGTATGTTTAAGAATGATGTAATAGTTTGTTTAAAAATGTCAAAACCTAAAATATATCCTTTGCATTTATTTCATATTATAATGAAACAATTTAAAGGTCAAGTTGATAAATGTGTGAAAGGGTAACTAATTTAATACAGCTTTTTCATAGGTATACTAACATGAATGTTTGAAGACCTTAAGACCTGGAGGAATTGTCTTATAACCTAAGTATATTATATTCTATTCATCTCCATTAGACACTCCTTCGACTCTTTTTTAATGCCCAGAGCATCCTTTGAAGTTGATGAAAGCCCTGTACCAAGGAGGAAGGAAGTATTAGAGAAAGGGGTGATAGAAACCCATCAATTGTGGTGTCTCCAGAGGGGCTGTTAAAATGAGTAATCAATTTTATTCTTCGCTTCATCATGTTCAGGGAACTTTTGACCTGCTTACTTATTCAATTTCAAAACTTCATCTCTCATAATTGCTTTTGGACCCACATACAGCATTGTTAAAAAAATGTGTTTACCTTACAACTTCCCAGTGGTATAGCCTGAAGAACAGAGAAAGAAGAGTAAAATTTTATAAGTGAGAAAATGAAACAGGACAATTGCTTTTACCTTGGAAATGGAACGAAAGATGACTGACAGAGGAGTAACCAAGATATAAAGAATGAGGAATCAAATTACTTCTGACTAGCTGTGTGTACCTAAAGTCAGTTTTTTAACCTCTCTGAGACTTAGTTTTCTCAAATAAGAAAAAAAGTAATACCTGTCTTTCTGTCAGGTATGAATGGGATTGTGTGTAAAACTTGAGAAAAGCCCAATATTAGGGAAAAAAAGAGATCCTGCAGTTTGGCTGAAAAAGGAAAGAGAAATTTCTTGGAAAAAAAGCTGGGGGATTCATTTTCATATATCAAAGTTTTCCTCTTCTAAGTAGTGCTGTTTAAAAGCTAGATGATTATTTCAGAGACACTCTCAGTGCAAAAATATTTCAGTAACTACAGACACACCTTTATGTACAATAGATTTATATCCTGATAAACCTGTCATAAATTGAAAATATCTTTGTCAAAAATGCATTGAATACACCTAACCCACTAACCATTACAGTTTAACAATACAGCAGACTGTAGAGTTTTGTTGTTTCCCCCTTCATGATTGCTGCCACTGTCCAGCATCACTGGAGAGGATCAGACTGCATATGGCTAGCCTGGCAAAAATATCTAAATTTAGAATTTGAAGTATATCCTTTTTCTACTGAATGCATATTACTTTTGCACCATAGTAAAGTTGAAAGATTATAAGCTATGGCAAATATGAGAACAGTTTTTCTCTTCTAGAATTATTTCAAAACACGGTAGTTTAAAATATCTTTTTTTTAAATCTTCTTTGGCAAGGCTAAGGACAACACTCATGCAAGGCAGGTGTTCTGCCACTGAGTTATATCCCCGGCCCTTAGAACATCCTCTCTTTTAAAGAAGATTTTTTTAAAAAAAATTATAATTATTAACACATATTAATTGTACAGACTAATGGGTCCCTATTATTCCCTCTTCTACTTTTAGGTCATCTTTATTTTTTTTAAGAAGAAGACTTCTAAAAACTTTTTATTTTGAAATAATTCTAAATTCACATTCAATTGTAGGAAATAATGCAGAGTATTCCCATGTGCCCTTTTCCCTAATGATAATAACATCTTTCAAAACTATAGCAAAATACAACAACCAGAATATTGATATTGATAAAATACACAGATATAATTCTGATTTCTCCAGTATTATTTGTGCTCCTATGTGTGTAAAATGTTTATTTTTGTGAAAAACGTAGATGAAAATATTTATAATTTTCTATTCTCAGGCCCCTGCCTTCCTAATGAGAATACAAATCAGAATTTAAGGACTCTTAGAAAGGAAACCATGGAAATCCACTGCATAGTAAAATGTCATGATTTTACTGAAATCCTTCTAATAAAATACAAATCTTTTAATTAAAAGATCTTTTAAAATGCAAAATAAACAAATAAAAAGGGAAGTTTGACACATTGGAGTATATCAAATTAAAACTTTGTGTTCAATAAAATAAACAATTAGGACTGGGGTTGTGGCTCAGAGGTAGCGCACTCACCTGGCATGCAGGAGGCACCAGGTTCGTTCCTCAGCACCATGTAAAGTAAAATAAAGACATTGTGTCTATCTATAACTAAAAAAAAATATTAAAAAAATAAAATAAACAATTAGCCAGTTTCAAGATGAGCTATAGAATGGGTGAAAACATTTGCCACAGATATAAAAGACAAGATATAAAGAATGTACAAAAAAATTCTGAGAATAAACATGAACAAAAAAACACTACAAATAATACTGTATGCTAACATTCAGTTAATAGAAACAGGAGTATAAATTAAATGTAAGTGAAAAATTGTTCAAGCAGGGAAGTACTACTTAAGGCAATAAAAACTGCCTTTTGTTCTCTAGATTTGCAAAATATTTTAAGTTGATAAATACAAAGTGGAAATAGATAAAATTAAGAAAAACATCTATTAATTAACTGCTATGTGTGAATCATCACATTTATTCCTCCAAACAAAACTCTGAGGCAATTGATATCAGTGTACACTGGATTAACTGCATTGGAGGCTAATCTGATAGTTATGTATTAAAACAATAAAATATAAATATCTATGATTCAAGAATTTAAATTCTTAACATCTACCCTGCAGAAATTTTAGTTGTTTATGGGAACAAAGAAGCATATGTAAAAATGTTTATTGAAGCACTGTTTGCAATAGTGAAAAATTGGAAATGAACTAAATGTCCAATTATAAGAAAATAGTTAATTATGTGTTCATATAATAGTTCAAATAAATTATAAATCTAGAGATATAAACAAGCATAGATCTCCAAAATCTATTGTTCACTAGAAAAATCAAGTTATAGAATAATACCATCTATGTTAATCATGTATATTGGTGCTATATATTTTAGTATACTGTATATGATAAGTAAAAAAATAAATAATATACTAATTTTAACTAAACTTAAATTTTCATTAAGAAAAAAAAACTGTAGGTCAGAGACTAAGTAACTTTCCAATTAACAGATATTAAGACATGCCAATGCATTGTATTACCTTTTTCTATGTGAAACAATAGAGGAGATATGCTTTTCTACTAACTTGTATTATTATTGATAAGTCTGTAATCCTTTCTGACCCTTATTATTCCAATTGAAAGGTGGCAACAATAATAGCCACCTATCTTACAGGGCTGTTTTCAGGATAAAGTGTGGTACCATATATAAAGATCTTAGCAGTGTATTTGATAAAAGAAAGCGCTGAAAACATGGTAGCTATTCTTAGTAACATTGCTAAGGAGAAAGAAAGAGCATCAGTGACTAACTCCGGGGTGTTTAGGGAAATGTTCATTAGGAAATAACATCTTAGTTGACCTTTCATAAGGATAGGGAAAAAGTTGGAGGCTGTGAAAATAGCATGTTGGAATGCAAGTTGGGGTGAAAGATGATGGGAAATTTGATGAGCTCCTTGTAGTTGAGTAAAGGGGTATCAGGGAGAGAGAGTTTGGGTAATTTGGCTGCCATGCTAAGATCTTTGGGCTTAATACTCCTGATGAAGGGGTAATGTTGAAGGACTTTAAATAAAGTGCAATGATTAATCCAAGAGGGCAAAGGTGAGAAGGCTCATAGGGAGGAAGTAGGAGGCTGTTTTTAGGTAATGGTATTAGGGAGGAAGGAGCCACACAAAATCAGAACAGTGGGTCCAAAACAGTAATAAAAGAAAATGTACTTGCTACAAGACCAGTGACTCATGTGCTATAAGCGGGAGTAAGTTTTGAACCAGAGAAAGCAGGAAAGAGTGAGAAGATGAAGATTAGATCATGAATTATATAAAATGTATTAAAATATATTTCAAATTCCATGGAATTGTTATAATTTCGTTGGCAATAGCCAAGTATTTTAAAGAACTTAAGAGGACAAATTCGTCTTTTATATTTATCCAGATATTTACTATGTCTTTCTGAAGATGCAAGTTTCCTTCTGGTATTATTTCCCTTCAGTCTGATGAACTTCCTTTAACATTTTTTTTATAGATTTGGTCTTGTCTTAGTTGTCTTTTAACTAAGAATGTCTTTATTTGCCTTCATTCTCAATAGGTGTTTTTTTTTTTCTTGATGTAGATGTTAAGGTTGACAATTCTTTTCTGTCAGCACAGTATGTGTGTTTTGTCAAGTTTTTAGTTGTAAACATCAGGAAAAAGAATTACTAGAATTAGGTTGCCATGTCCCAAACAGAACTCCATTCAATTTTTTTAATCATACATCAAAGTATTTGTCAAACTGTCCCATAATACGATATTATTTGGTTATTGTTGATAATTGATGGGCTTTCTTTACTGTGAAATGTTTTCTTCATGTGTTTTGGAATTTTACAAACTCATTTTGAGCAAGTATCTTTGTTATTTCTCTTTCTCTCTCTCTCTCTCTCTCTTCCTCCCTCTCATTTCAATAATGTAACCCATAACCTAAATTTTATTAACTACCCTGGCAGCATTCATGTAAGTATACTGCTACTACTATTACCACTAATAATAGTAACAATACCTAACATTTTTATGTCTTTTACTACCTAACAAGTTATAATGCAAGTGTTTTACATTCAATTTTTGCATTTTAGAGTAGCCTTTTACATATTTGAAATTTTCTTATTGTGGATTTATTTATTTTTGGGGGGTACCAGGGATTGAGCCATACCCACAGCCCTTTTAAAATTTTATTTAGAGACAGAGTCTCACTGAGTTGCTTAGCTCCTCGATATTGCTGAGGCTAGCTTTGAACCTGTGATCCTCCTGCCTCAGCCTCCAGTGCTGAGGAGATTATAATCATGTGCCACTGTGCCCAGCATTTTATTGGTATTTTGATATAAAATTGCATTAAATTTGTAAATAATTTGTGGAGAATTGGCATCTTTATATTTAGTGTTCAGTGCACACAATATTTCTCAACATTTATTTATTGATTTCTTTTATCAAAATTTTCTAGTTTTCTTCATACAAGTCCTGTATATTTTTGTTAGAATTATACCTGAGTATTTCATACTTTGAGTATTTAATATTTTGAGCAATTATAAATAACATTATGATTTAAATTGGGTTTTCCATGTATTTGTTGCTAGTACATAGAGATACAGTTGGCTTTTGTATGCTTATCTTGTATCCTTATGACCTTGCTGAACTCAATCATTAGTTGTAGTAAGGTTGTTTCTTTGTTTTTGCTTGTTTTGACATATTCCTTTGGATTTTCAATAGATATTTCAATAGGTTATTATGTGGTGCAAATAGGGATGGGCTTACGTTTCTTTCTTTCTTATTTGTATGGCTTTTATTTCCCTTTCTTGCTTCATTGAACTAGCTAGAACTTTATTGAATTTTATCTTCAATAAAAGCAATATAAGTGGAAAGCCCTGCCTAGTTCTTGAACTAATGGGAAAAACATTCAATCTTAGATCATCAAATATGATGTAAGCTGTAGGATGTTTTTAGATAATCTTTATCAAATTTAGAAAGTATCCCTTTATTCTTAATTTATGGAGAGTTTTTTTCATGAGTGGCTATTGAATATTGTCAAATTTTTTTTCCCTCAATTGATAGGATCATATGATTTTTCTACCTGGTTTCAACAAAATACTACATAAACATTTAAATGTGGAGAAGATAAGCTGAAGAAAATTGTTTGGTGAAAGTATTGAGCTTTTTTAGTAAATAAGTTTGTTAGGGCATTTAAAATTTAATGTTTGTATTCTATTTTAATAAAATGGTATAAATTGATTTTCATGGCTGTTTCAGCAGTATAAGTATTGTATAAATCCAGGTACACTATTCATTATTTCTGAGTGCTGGGCCCAATTCCCAGAATTTCTGATTCTGTAGGTCTAGGGTGGGGCTGAAATTTGGCATTCTAACAAGTTCCACATGATGCTGAGGCTGCTTCTTCAGGGACCACACATTAAGAATTACTGAACTACTACTCTAGGAAGATGAGAAATAGGTTTTAATCCTTATTTGAATATAACTTATTTGGGTGAGTTTAAGCAAGTAGTAATTATTCTTTTCCTCAAGTTCTTCATCTGATAATTAAGATTAATGATATCAGTTCAACCTACTTTGTTGAGTTGTTGTTAGGAACCAGTGGACTAATGCTTATTTTTTAAAAAAATATGCACTATTTATTTGAAAATGAAAAGACATAAATACTTGTGTGAAATTGTTAAATATTTTTAGAAATTCTGAGAGGAGAGAATAATGATATAAGAAATATTCCCTCAAGAATATCATGGTTCACATATGATATTTGCAATTTTACTTCTTTCGTATTTTTCCCTCTCTTTCCACTTTTATAGCACATCAATGATTGCCTTTTGATTATTATCAAGCAATGGACAAGTGATTGGTGAATTAATAAAGTCTTTGGCCTTGAGTTTCTGGTTTTTCTTTTTCCCACCCATGGTCTCTGGGTAGCCCTCTTTTCTCTTGGTACTAATTGCAGAAATATTTCACAAGGAATGGAGTGACACTGAGCCTCAGGATATTGCTTCTTTTCCTAAACAAATACTCTTATCACTAGGGGACAATCCTGCCTTAGTTGATGACATGCTAGTTGATATAAATAAAGGTGTTCCTGTTAGATCCTTTTGGCCCTTCAGATTTCTTTCCTATAAATCAGTGAAAGATGCAATTTGAACTTGATTGCTTAGAAAGTCACAAAAGCAGAGAGGATAGGTTACACTCCACCACTAAGTATTAAAGGACAAGCTTGTTGTCAAAGTCAGATCACTAGCTTCCTTTGATCTATTGGTTTTAAACTGAAGGGAGACTGGGAAAAGGAGTGATCAAATTGTACCCACAGCTAATACAGAAAAAATTAGCATTTTTTTATTTGTACCAAATGTAATAATGGGATGAGTCTTTTGCTATAGCAGTCATCTCTTTCATTTGAATGCTAATTACATTCTCAATGTATGAATTAATTATAACTTCTATTGACTATGTTGATATTATTTAGAAAAATTATCTCTCAGATCAGATGAAAAGTTTTGCCTATGTATGAAAGGCTCAAGTTACTTGTTCTGCATATGGCATTAATATTCCTGGGTGTAACTTCATAAAACATTAAAACCAAATTAAACTCAGAAAGAGACCAACCCTGCTGACTTATTTATTTAAAGCCGAGGGAGTGGAGGTCCTCTTTCTTTTTGTATGTGTAGATGAAGACATATGTCTACCCTGCTCCTCCTATGTGGGTCATTTTTAGAGATTTCATTAAATCCACCTAAGATGATTATCTTCAAAGCTAAAACAAGACTTATTAAGCCCTGAAGTGTTTTGGCAAAGGGAGTAATTTTATGTGAACATTCTTTGTCTAAAGCTGTTTTGAGCATTCTTCATGCCAGAGAAAGAGGTCTTCCAAAGTAGGAAGAAGGCTAAGACTAAATGAGAATTGACACTTTCTGCACAGATCTTGTTCAAAAAGCTAGAGGATTTTAAAGTACTTCATTGCCTCTTCTTACTTCCTCCCCATGGGACTGAAGAATAGTATAGAGCAGTCAAACTAAAATGTAAAGAAATCCATGATGATAATTAATCCTGAGTTGTGCTTCTAGAAGAAAGGCAATCTTAGAATTTAGCTTTCATTTGTTACCATTCTTTTATGGGCCAAAGAAACTCCTAGCCTGAGAAAAATAATTAGAAATATTGTATATTATGACAACATCCAGAAATACCTCTGATTCATTTATTCATTAATGAATTTGACAAATATCTATTAAATGTCCACCATGTATCAAGGAATGTTTTATTCACTGAAGATACAGTAGTGGTATGTTAAAAAAATCCCTAATCCCAAGAAGCTTATACTAGTGGAAGTAGGAAAACAATAAAAAAATGTTTAGTAAATATTGGTTATGTCATATGGTAACAAGGCAGAGATGGAGGATGGGGAGCAGATTTTGTATTTTATTTATAGTGGTTGGAAAAAATGCCTTACCTTTAGAAGGAAAAAGAGCTCTCAAGAATTATATCCAAAATGGATATATTCTTGGCATGAATGAAAATAGTAAAGGGGTCAAAGAGGTTGGAGAGAAGTGATTGAGGGAAGGGTGAAAGAAGATGTTATCAAAGAAGTAGAGACAGATTGTGTGTGTGTGTGTGTGTGTGTGTGTGATCATTTAGTGTCATATGCAATTGTAAAAAGTGACTTTTAGGCAAAGAAAGCTAGGAAGCCATTATAAGGATTCGAAAGGAGAAAAGATAGATATGACCTATTTCAGATTAAATGAATCATTCTGAATCTCTTTGTGAAATAGAATGAGAAGACAATATCAAAAGTGGGCCGATCCAGGGCTGGGATTGTGGCTCAGCGGTAGAGTACTTGCCTAGCACATGTGAGGCCCTGGGTTCTATCCTCAGAACCACATATAAATAAATAAAAATAAAGGTACTGTGTCCAACTACAACCAAAAAATAAATATTTTTTTAAAAAGTGGGCCAATCCATTCAAAGCTTTAGTAATAATGGAAGGGAGACAGAATGTTGGCTAAATAGTGGTTATGAAGGTGGAGAGAAGTGATCAGATTCTGGATATATTTTGAAGGAAGAGCTATATTTGCTGATGGATTGGTTGCAGAGCATGACAGCAAGAACAGTCATGAAAACTCAAAGATTTTCTGGCTCAATAAATGGAGTTTATATTTATTGAAATCCTGAAGATGAGATGAAAAGATTGGAGGTGTATGAATGATAACCAGAAAAACAGCCTCCCCTAAGCATTCCTCTGAGTACAGGCTAACATATCCAAATGACTACCTGACATTTTCCTTGGATGTCCCACTCAAATGTCCATGTCCATGTGTGAAAGAGACTTTGATCCTCCCATTCAGATCTCTTCTTCCCCAAACTTCCTGATTTCAGTCATATCTCCACATTCTGCCAGGTGGTCAAGTCAGGAATTTTGAATTAATATTTTCAATCCTTCCCACTCTGTCACTTCCCTACATCTAACTCATCTACAAATCTTGTTATTCCTACTTCCAAAATATACTCGGAAGCCTCCACTTCTCTCCATCCATCATCCTTGACCTGATCCAAGTCATCATCCCTTCTTTACCCACACCAAGGTTGTAGCTTGCTGATTGGCTTTCATACCTTTTATCCATTCTCTACACAGCAGCTAGAAATAGCTCCTAAATATGACAAATCTGATACTTTGATTTTGATGCTTATCTTTCAATGGATTCCTATTTCTCTTAGGAAAAAAATGCAAAATCCTTCTCAAGGCCTAATAGGTCCTATATGAACTGAATGCAGCCTCCTCTACAATTTCATATTTTTTTGCTCTCCTAGCTGTCTGGTCCAGCTACACTTGACTCCTTTCACTAACTTGAACACGCTTGGCTATTTCCCACTTCCTTTGCTCCCCACATGAAATGTTCCTGGCTTCTTCTTCAAATGGCTGGCTTCTTTACAACTTCAGTAGCCTTCTCTTTACATAAGTCTTCCTTGTCTGCCCTATCCAAAGATCCTCAAATTGCAAATACTCTCCATCCATTACCCTTTTTTATCCATTATTTTTTCTCAGTATGCCTCACTATTTGGTATTTTCTTGTTTTACCACATATTTGCTTATTATTTGTTTCTACTTCTAGACTGACTGTAAATTCCATGAAAGCAGAGATTAACATGTTTTACTTACTATTCTGTACATGGTACTTAATACAAGCTCTTGTTAATTGGAAATGTTCATTATGCTTGTGTTTACTGAGCAGTAAATACAACAATTTATTCACAGTTTAGATTTGCCTTCATTCATTTATTAAAAAATACTATGCACTGTGGTCAAGGTACTGAGGTAGATGCTATAAGGGAGAAAATCTCCAACAGTTAGTATAGTATCTGTTACGAAAGATGTCCTCATGGCTTTGTGATCAAATTAGAAAAGACAATGTAGTGTTTGAAAAATTCCTTATAAAGTACTGACCATTATTTTGAGATTATCTTTCTCTGTGTGTGGTGTGTTGAAATGTCTCTAATAAATGTAATAATAGTTAATGAAGTGCTTTTAAAATACTCTTAACTAGTAACATAATTTGATAGCTCTTTACCATGAATTTCCTTTTTGTTTAATTTGCTTTTTAAGACACACAGTTCTGGAAACCACCACTTGAAACAGTGAAAGCTGAATAAAGTAGAGTTACTACCACCATCAAGAATCCAAATAATAATAATAAAATCTGGACACAAAATTGAGATATGATCTGAAGTACAATACTGGAGAAATACAATGTCTTATGTGTGTGAGTATAAGTAGGAGTAGGACAGTAAGGATTGTGTGGTGGACCAAGAAAATCTTTATGAAGTATGAATTTTGAAATAGGCACGAACAAGGAGATAGGAATTTGTGCATATAGTTGGGAGATACATTCTAGGCAGAGGGAACACAGGAATAAATATGTAGGAAGTTCAGAAAGTATGAATTAAACAAAGATCAGCATCCAGAAGTCCTGTCTAGCTGGGCCTTTAAGGATTGCATACCAGAAGTACTGACAAAGAATGTCTGAAAGGCAAATTAGTGTCTAATTATCCGTCAATTTTTAGTAATAGGCTAATAAAGCAATAGCCATTGAAAGTTTTATTGAGAAAGGTAACATCATTTGCATTGAGCTTTAATAAATCACTCTAGGATTAGATGTAAAATGAATAGTTTATTGGTTTTGAAACATGGCCACAGAATCCTTCATATTCCTTCTATGGAGAGGTGGACTCTCTGTTCTATTCAATGGGATTATCCAAAAAGTATAGCAAAATGGACAAGGCTAGGTTGTAAAAGGCCACAGGTCTTCCTCCATGTTTGCTCTTGGATCCTTGAGACATCATCTAAGAAAACAAGTGACCACAAGGCTGCCATACTCTCTATATAAGGGGCATTTCCACCTCTGTGTGGTCAGAGAATGGGAACCCAGGAAGAAAATAAGATACATGAGCTATTGTACCATATTTTAATTAAGCCTCATTAAATTTACTGGAATTTGGAGTTTCATTAGTTCTTTGAGGAATGTAAGCTAGAGGAGGGTAATGAAAAATTGGCTGCAAATATCTTTGTGGCTTAGGAACAGTAATGAATCACATAGAAAATAACATCAACATTAGAGACACTATGGGCAAAGTTAACAGCATATTAAGGAATAACAGAAGGGCCAGGAGTGTTGGCACACAACTGTAAACCCAGCTACTCAAGAGGCTGAGGCAGAAGGACTGCAAATTCAAAGCCAGTCTCATGAACATAGTGAGATCCTGTCACAAAATAAAATTAAAAGGGCTGGGGATGAAGCTCAGTAGTACAGTGCTACTTGGTTCATATTTTTTTGCTCTCCCAGCTGTCTGGTCCAGTACTGGAAAAGCAATGAATAAAAAGGGGTTTGCCTAAAACTGACATGGAAATAATATCTAGAATATTATTCTAGCAAATAAAGAAGAAAGGATGATAATCCCCATAAAAACAAACTGGGCTCAAGAGTGCATAAGAAAATTTACATAATAAGAAGCAAAGCCTACAAGCATATGCAGAGTGCTCAAAATCAAGGGCAATCAGAAAAATGCATGCTAAAACATTAATGATAATCCATTTTATACCTGACTGACAAAAATTAGGCAATTTGGTAATAAGAGTTGTTGGGAATGTGGGAATATATTGCTGTTTGGAGGGAAGACCAGAGCAGCCATTCTGTTGGAGAGCAATTTAGTACTCGTTAAGATAAGTTCATTAAGCTAGATATGCTATGTCCTGGTAATATTTTTCTTATGATTAGCCTGAGAGAAATTCACCCTCAACTCCATAAAGGAAAATATATGAAATTGTTCATTATATTATTGCAGTGTTTTAGTTAGCTTTTTTTTTTTTTTTGTCACTCTAACCAAAAGACCTGACAAGAATAATGTAGAGGAAGAAAAGTTTATTTTTGGATCATGTTTCAGAGGTCTTAGTCCATACATGGCCAACTCCATTATTCTGGACCCCAGGTGAAGCAGAATATAATATCAGAAGGGTATGATGTCATTTCACCTCTAAAAATTCTTGCATTGTCTTACACATGTGCTCTTGGAGGACACCCCATATCTCAACAATAACATGTAGTCACAATGTGTTTGTGGCTACCTTGGTATCTGTGAGATACTGGAGTAAAGAAATGTGGTAGACATTAATCATGGTGTACTATGCAGCTAGTGGAAGCAATACATTTAGAACACGTATTGATCATAAAAAACAGTGCAAAGTGAAAAAAAGCTTAGAGAGTGATATATAATAAAGTATTAGTTTCATAGGTTAAAATTTCAGCAAGAGAAAATAATGAAACACATTTTACAAAAGCATTAATTAATAATCAAGAAAATAGCTGATTATGGGTGGATACTGTGAGTTAGTACAAAATGGAAGGAATAAGTAAAGAATATAAGAAAGAAATCCTGCACAAACCAATGATGATGATGTGCCATGAACTGAAAGGTGTTATGAATACAGTTTTCTGTACCTGCACTTCAAAGATCATAAATACAAACCAATAAACTCAGATAATGGCTTTTGAAATTACCTATTACTCTTGGTTTTGATTTCTCCTAGAATTAGGCTCCTTTTTCTTTCCTGCATTTCTATCTGGACATATACAATTAAGACAGACTACCAGGTGTGGATTACTTATATAGTACACATTTCTGTCAGGAACTTTCACTAGAGCTCATTTGGCAATTTTATGATTCTGTACCTTGATTCAAGTGACTTAAAGTTTTTCCTTGATTATGAAAATAATACATATTCATTATAGAACCTTTGGAAAATATAAGAAAAAGGTAAAAATAATTCAAAAAATAATCAAGAAGAATCTTCACTATAATCTCATCATCCAGAAATAATTACAGTTCATGTTTTGATAAATCTACTTCCAGTCTTTTTTCTGAGTATGAATTTGTCTACATGAGCATTAGTATTAAACATGTAATGCATATGCAAATATGTATGCATATGTATAATATTTTCACAATCATACTATATGCCAATTTCACTGTTGTCAGAATTAAATAGCATATCTTTAAAGATCTTTACTTAGTTTATATGTGTTAGTAGCAACTTATTATTATTTTAGTTTGCATTTTTTTGATTACCAGTGAAATTTTGTTACTTATATATTTTTAGCTATTTTTATTTCCATTTTTGCAAATGTTCAGCTCATGAAATTTGTTCATTATTCTATAAAACTCTTGTTAAAATCAACTTTAACAAGTATGTGAAAATCATTAAACCTTTGTCATGCTTCTTGTTGTCACATAATTTAATTTATGCCAAAAGTATGATAGCGCTAGTCAAAACTACAGTTTATTCTTATCGTTTATTCTTTTTTGTGTTTTTTCAAATAATTTTTAAGCTTAGAATATCTTTACTCACCTATGACTTCTCTTTTTTAAAAATTATTTATTTATTCTAATTTGTTATACATGATAGCAGAATGCAATTCATTTCATATTACACATATAGAGCATAATTTTTCAAGTCACTGATTGTATCCAAAGTGTTTCACACGATTCAAGTCTTCATACATGTACTTAGGGTAATGATGTCTAACTCATTCCACCATCATTCCTAACCCCTTTCCCCCTCCCTTCCCCACCCTCCCCTCATGCTCCCCCCCCTTTGCCATTAGGAGTCAGCATCCTCATATCAAAGAAAACATTCGGCATTTAGTTTTTTGGGATTGGCTTGCTTCACTTAGCATTATATTATCCAGCTTCATCCATTTACCTGCAAATGTCATGATTTTATTCTCTTTTAATGCTGAGTAATGTTCCATTGTGTGTATGTGTGTGTGTGTGTGTGTGTGTGTGTACTATGAATTGTGCTGCTATGAACTTTGATATGGCTGTGTCCCTGTAGTATGCTGTTTAGTGGGATAGCTGGGTCAAATGGTGGTTCCATTCTAAGTTTTCTAAGGAATTTCCATGCTGCTTTCCAGATTGGCTGCACCAATTTTCAGTCCCACTAGCAGTGTATGAGTGTGTCTTTTCCCCACTTTCTCGCCAACACTCTTTTGCTGTGTAACTACTTTGTGTGTGTGTGTGTGTGTGTGTGTGTATAAATATATATATATATATATATTTGTGGTGCTGGGGATTGAACCCAGGGCCTTGTGCATGCAAGGCAAGCACTCTACCAATTCAGCTATATCTCCATCCCTTGTGCTTCTATTTCTTTAAATCTATTTAAAAATACAGTATGACAGTTATATTTAAAATAATTTTCTCAGAACTTATCATTAAATAGGGATATTTTTCTATTAGACTTCTATATTTCTTTTATGATGAATTAATTCATATATACACCTACATTTGTTTCTGTTCTTCTGTGAAATTAATTTATTTCCTGTCCTTATACTAGAAATATGTTTTAATAACTATAGGTTTATTACGTATTTTAATAACTAATACATAGTATGGCAATTTATGCAATATCTTTTCCAAAAATAATATTCTTTCTTCCAAGTGAAACTCAGAATTATTTTAAGTTAAAAAATAAACTCCATTTGGGATTCTGTTGGCAATTATGTTTGAATAGCAATCATCTGTCAATAAATAGAATTTTCAAAATATTTAGAATTTATAGCCAATATCATGTAGCCCTTCATGTATTCAAATCATTTTTTAAAATCTTAACAAAGTTTAATAATTCTATTCATATGCATTGTGTAAATTGTCTTGTTTAAGGTTATTCTTGACTTGCTGTAATGTAGTATTGGCTCCCCTTAACTCACTGAAAGTGGAAAGAAGGGCATCTTTCAATAGAGACTGAGAGCTGGGAGAATTGCTCTTAGCTATTTTAGAGGAAATTTCAGTGAAAGTATATTTTTCTCCCATAGACCTCACAGTCTCCAAGGTAGGACAATGTGGGTGGATCAAATGGCCATTCAACCCACCCTTTCCTTCAAATGCTACTCTTGTGTTAGAGGAGACATTCCTTTAAAATATTTAGTAAATTTATTCCTATCACCATGTCTTCAAGTAGAAATTCTTTGTAGGATTTACAAATTATTGGACATTACTCATATTTTTATTGTCATTATGGCTTTGTTATTTTATGAGCATTTTAATGGAAACATGGGTGCATCAGGATAGGCTAAACAATGCTTCAAAAATCAACCCCCAAATTTCAGTGACTTCATACAAATTTATTTTTCATTTCTACTGTTTATGCAATACTGATTGTCAGAGAAAATCTGATAGCTGTAGGCTTACAGAGATTGCATGTCATCACATGCCTACACTATCACTGTAGTAGGAAAAGGAAAAGAAACATGATAAATCACATAGTGGCTCTTTCAGCTTCCACAAAATAATATCACTTTAATACTCTTGCCAAAGCAAGTCACTGGACTTACCTGATTTCAAAGTAGTGAGGGACATATAATTCTACCATGTTTCCAGAAGAAGAGCAAGCTATTTGTGAACAGTCCTTGTGATTAGCCCACATTCCCATTCTGAAAACCTAGTCTCATTTCAGTGACCTAAAAAATATGGCTGCCATTTGGATTCTGAATCATTTACAATAAATAGATTGAGTTACTTATCAAATGAGCAACACATCAGGAGCTGGAAAGGTGTTAATCCTCATAGAAAAGCAATTTTATTTTTAAAGGCAAAAACCAAATAAGAGAAGTTATGCCATTGATAGATACTGGAAGGTCTTTATTTTGGTATTAAGCATTCAGATGGGGATTGGTGGTTGTACACGCCTCTGCTGCTCTATCCATGGAACAACTGTACAGCTAATGCATTCAGAAGTCTTTTTCATTTCCTGAGTACTTTATTATGTATATTGACTTCTTCCTCTTCCTTCCAAAGGCAGAACCTTGGAGCTTGATTATAATCATTTGAATGTCCAGTGTCCTCTTCTACTGGTTTCTAGGCATTCACAGTTTCTTTTTAACAACAGAGAAAAGTCCTGTTGCTTTAATATGCCATTTCAAACAATCTTGGACTGTGAGGCTGCCAACTCTGGCATCAGTTAAGTTGGGATCAGGGTGCAATGTGTAGTGAGTGGGGCAGGGTGGGAGTCGGGGAAATCCAGCTAATACACATCTCATACTGATTAGAACAAATGAATGCTCTGTATCTCTAACTGGTGTCAAAAGACATGTACAGTTTTCCAAGCCTGTTTCCCACGTCTCTTTGGCACAGAGACTGCCAGGATCAATGGTCCAATTTTAGTCCCACTTTCTTCTTCCATCATTCCCTGTATTCAGCTCTTCGGAAGTGAGTTAATAATGTAAAATCTGACTGAATTAAATTCATTTAACTGTGCTGCCAATTCCCTTCCCTTCATGCATTTTTAAAGAGCTCTCAAACCTGTGATGGATTTCTAATGCTCTAGGAAAAGATAGCAGGGATGAGACAGTAAACCTGAATGGTGTAAATTGTTTATTATAATTACTCTATTGAATTAGCTCACTCTGTATCCAGAAGGAAGAGGAAATATCAACCTATATAGTCTTTGCAAGTGATAATATGCCTGGTGGGAAAAAAGGTAGAATCTAGAAACTGCCTTTTCAATAAGTCAAAGAAGTGACATAGTGCAGCTTCATATGGAAAACTGAGAACAGTAAAATATGAGGTAGGAGGGGGCCTGATTCTATAGCAACCCAGTATATTCTAGCTAGGACATGATTTTTTTTTAAAATTTACAGTTAGAAACAAATTAGCAAAGAAGCTTCATGCTGCCTGTTTTTAACTAGCTATGTGAGCTACCTGTAAAAGTAGTCTAATTTGAACCCTGTTCCTTGTTCTCAGGCTATCTGTGGCTCTCTCTAAAGCCTTGTGGCTTATTAAATTGAGTGATGCAACTAAAATATACAACTTTAATGTCCAAAAATCAAAATACAAAGTTTATATCCAATGCGTAATAACAAAGAGTGAAGATTTCAGGAAAGAGAGACTTCTTCATGAGGAAATATTCCTAGAAATTAAATACTGATGCATTTATTAACTTGAGTGAGTCTATTAACATTAACATTAAAGTCCCTGCTTTCAAAGCAAGGTACTAGAATAAAATATATTCATGACTGTTCTTCTTCTGCTTTATTTTTAATTTCTTCTAAATACAAAATGGATCCCCTGATGGCAAACAAACATTACATGGAATTTATACTGTGTTTTATTACCTACCTCCTTATTTGCTGTATCTTTTTCCCATCAGACTGTCTTATTTATCCTAACTGTAAAGTGTGTCTTCTAATGGTGCGATTGGATGAAGATGTGGTCAATTCTCCAGTTTATAATTTCTTGACTAATCAGAGAGTGAAAGAATTCACATTCTGTTTCCGCATGCCCATTCTTTTTGTTCCTTAAATGGAACCAGGGACTATCTTGCAACTAGATGTGTTCTTCATCACCAATCACCATCCCTGAGATTTCATCTATGTAATATGGGAAAGCAATACAATGGCTGGGGAATATGCTCCTGTTAATTTCATGTTTAGCAAGATCACTTTGGAAATCTAGTTTTATAGCATTGATGAAAAGCTGGGTGGCTCATTCAATCTATCATTTGACAAAACACAGTATTCAGTGGAGCTTTAAGAGTGCAGGTGCTCCAAATAAAATGGGAAATGGCTTTCCTATTAATAATGCATCACATTCTGTTCTGTGGTCTTGGATCCTTTTGCTAACTCAGAAACAAAAACCAAACAAACAAGTACTGTGTCCACTGTGTTGCATTTTCCTGCAAATCCCTAATACCTCAGCATTGAGCACCATATGTCAACCAGTGATAGAGGGAAGATTTAAAATTTGAGATGCAGGATTTGAGAGGGGTTTTCTATTTCTCTGAGTGTTTTCTTTGTTATCCTCCAACCATCCCCCACCCCATCTCTGAGAGTTAAGATACTAAAAGTATATCTCACATAGACTCTGAATAAATTCTTGGTGGTTAGAACAGCCATTTTTCTTTACTACTCTCAGAGCCAAAACCCACTGGGGCCAAATGGGATTTTTCTGTTACACCAATGCAAAGATTGATAAGATAAAGTTAGTACCACAATGGCTTCTCCTGGCAAGCAACTGAGAACTTTGATAGGCCACCTCCTAATGTTCTAACCTAATACTGGACTATTGAGGTCAGTTAAACTGAGTAAGTGCCCTATTATCATGCCAAGCCACCATCTAGAACTCTCCCAGTAATCTGTCTGCCTATGATTCTTGTTATACTATACTTCTCTCCAATTGCTCTTTTTTTCTGCAACCCTCCTTATACCCCACTTCATTCATGAGCAAGGAACCCTTATTTAATTGTTGAAAAGCTCCATTCTATCTTCATCCTTGCCACAGAATTTCTCACTACCTCTTGACTCTAATTGAAAAATAATTTTCTATAAGGACTCTCCTACAGCCTTCTTGACCAATGTTGTCCTTCCATATTCCTTGTTCTAGTTATCTTCTCACAGAAAAACAAACTATTCCCGAACATAGGGGCTTAAAACATGATTTTATTTTGATAAAATTTTGTGAGTGAGGAAGGGCTCAGTTAAGCATTTTTTTCCTCTGACCCATATGGTATCACCTGGGATAGCTGAGGCTAGAAGATCCATTCCCAAGATGGCCTATTCACTCATATGCTTGGTACCTCAGTGCTTCTTGGCCTCTGTCTCCCTCTAAATTCCATTTCATCCTTTAGGACCTCTCCACTAGACTTTCTTGGGCTTCTTCCTCTGCATGTTGTGTCTCAGTATATGCAGTTCTGGGATGGCTTTCCTCATAGTGAGTCTTAAAAGTGACTGAAGCAGAAGCAATGGGGCTTCTTATAGCTCAGCCCAGAATACCACTCAAGTCATATTCTACTAGCCAAGCAAGATACTAAAGCTCACCCTGATTCAAGGGCAGGAGGATTAGACTCCATTTCTCAGTGGGAGGAATAGCAGCTAAATTGTGACCATCTACAACCTATCATGTCTCATATTTCAGATATCAGAGGTGGGACAGTGTTCTCTCACCTGCCTCCTCTTTTTTTTTACTTTCAACTAACACTTTTATCCTCTTTGTTTTGTGTTCTGGGCCCATAACTACCCCCAAATAGCTCACTCAGCTATGCTAAAACTGTATTGTGAATCATTGCCTCCAATAGAAGTTTACAGTCTCAGCTGTTTAATTGCAGCAGCATATGACATGTCGACCAATCCCTTTTGCTTTGGCTTCCAGAACACAACATTCATATTTTTCTTCTTCCTACCTCTCTGGCCATATCTTGTTCCCAGTGTAGGCTCAACCTCCTCTACCTGGTTCATTAAATGCTGAGCTCTAAAAAGTAGGATACCAGTGTATCTTATACTCCCTAGACCCAGAGGGCCACAAATAACAGTCCATAGGCCAGCCACTTGTTTTTGTAAATAAAATTCTACTGGAATATATTCATCCATGCTTATTTATTTATGTATTGTCTATGAATATTTTTAAATTTTATTTTTATTGGTTCTTTTTCATTATACATGACAATAAGATTCATTTTGACATAACTATAAAAGCATGGAATATAATTTATTCTAATTCAGTCCCCAGTACTTTCCCTTCCTCTCCCCTCCTCTTTCCTTTTTACTGGCCTTTCTGTTATTTACTTATAGTTTTTTTAATTAGTATCTTGTATGATTCATTTTAAGCTACAGTGACAAAGTGACAGGGATTATATTTCCTATAAGCCACACAGTAGGGCTTCCATATCTGTGGATTCCACATTTGTGGATTCAAACATGGCTTGAAAATATTCTGAAAAAATTACATCTGTACTGAATACATAAAGGCTTTTTTTTCTTGTCTCTAGTCCCTAAACAAATAGTATAGCAATCATTAATATCATTAATATTGTGTAAGTCATCTTAGTGATGACTTAAATATACAGGATGATATGCGTAGTTTATATGCAAATACTGCACCATTTTATATTAGGTACTTCAGCATCCATGGATTTTGGTATCCTTGTGGTTGTACTGAAACCAATTCCTCATGGATACCAGAGGCAATGGTATTGACATTTTGGTCCTGTACAGAAAACATTTTCTGATCCCTCCTTCAGAACCAGTGATTGATTAAGTGAATTAGCAGCATTAGGATCCTCTGGAACACATTATAAATGCAAATTCTGTGTCCCAAATTAAATCTGAATCAGAAATTCTGGGAGTAGGGCCCAGCAACCTTTGTGTTGGTTTACAGCCCTCTAGGTGATTCCAATGCATATTCATATGTGAGATTCACTGCTCTTGATAACAATAAAATCAAGAAGAGAGCCAGACATAACAAAGGTTTGATGTAGCCATTATAGCTGGAGTGGTGAAAGCTGAGAATCCCTGTTCACATGTGGGACCTGCAGCACCAACAAAGGTAAGTTTGCACCAGTTCAGGTCTAAAAGCAGCAGTGAGGCAACCTCACAAGCCTGTGGGTATTTCTTTTCTTCCCAGTCACCTTACCCATGCAGAGTAGGTGAAGGTATAGGAACTGAGCAAAACCCCCAGCTCTGTACCTTAGAGGCTTGTGTTTTGTGGCCTGGAATGATTGTGTAAATTCAAATGTGATCTGAAGAATCAGCATTTTAATTTGTCATGTGACTATAATGTTCCAAGCATTGTATAAAGCATGTCTCACATCCAGGGGAGATTATTACTAGGACCCCTCCAGAAACCAAAATCTGTGGCATAGTATTTGCATGTAACATATACATGTCCTCTCCCATATTTTTTGTAATTTCTAAATTCCTTATAATATCTAATATAATGTAAATGTTATATAAATAGTTGTTATTCTGCAGTTTTCAGGGAATCATATCAAGAAAAATATGTATACATGTTCATACAGATGTAATTTTTTCCTAAATATTTTTATCACGGTTGGTGGAATCTGTAGGTATGAAAACAAAGGATGCTTGAGTCAACCGTAGACATATTTAACCATTGTTAACACAGTGATAGAGAGCGGAAGTCCAACATCCAACCTACTAGCTTCAAATTCTGGCTCTGCTGCTTTATAGTTCCCTTGTCCAAGTTACTTAACCAGTTTCCATATCCAGCGCTATTAACTACAAATTAGGGATAATACTTGTGCCCACATCATAGGGAATTTATGAAAAAAAGTTATTAGATTACTGCCCGGCAAATAGTAAGTCTTCAATAAATTATCTATTTGTATTATTTCATTTACTTTTCTCATTAGTATTCCAAGGTAACTATTATTTACCCTTATTTTACAGGTAATCTCTCTGGGTCTCACATTGCTTAAGTAAATTTTTTGAAGTGTCTGAATCAGAAGTTTTTAAAATATTTTTTTTAGTTGTAGTTGGACACAATATCTTTATTGTATTTATTTATTTTTATGTGGTGCTGAGGATTGAACCCAGGGCCTCACACATACTAGGCAAGTGCTCTACCGCTGAGCCACAACCCCAGCTCCTGAATCAGAATTTAAAGATGGGTTGTTTATAATCCAATCATCAACCTCTTAATCATAACACATTCTCTCTCCCTCCCCCTCCCTCTTTCTCTCTCGTGGTTTGGATCTGAATGGTCTTCCAACCTCCCAAAACTCATATACTTGAAAGAATGGTATCAACATGGGGAGATTTTGAGATTGGTTTTTAGGCAATGATTGGATCATGAGGGTTCTGACCTCATCAGTAGATTAATCCATTTGATGGATTGATGATTTGAAAGGGTTATTGGAAACTGTGGATACTGTAGTGGTGGGAGCAGATGTGGAGGAAGCAGATCACTGGGAGCATGTTCTGGAAAGGCTTTATCTTTTCTGCACTCTTTTTTTATTTCTGGCTGCCATGAGCTGAGCAGCTTTCCTCCACCATGCCATTCTGACAGATGTTCGGCCTCACCTCAGACCCAAAGCAATAGAGCTAGTCAACCACAGACTGAAACCTCTAAAACTGTCAGCCAAAATAAATCTTCTTTAAGTTGCTTATGTCAGATGTTTTGGTCACAGTGACAAAAAGCTGACTAACACACATAAAGTTTGAAGCATTCTGTAAATCAGTTTCTATTGATAGCCAAATTTCTAAGTAGCTGTGTTAATATTTAAAATATTGATCAAATCTTAAAAAACAGAAATCCTTTAAAATGTTCCATTTAATTTAATTTATTTTAATTAATTTCAAATGGAATTACCAAACTTATAAAACCTATTTTGATAAATTGGCATTAATTATTGTTATACTGATGAATATATATTAGCTGACATAAAAATTGGTGATGCATTGAACATGGGTATTTGCTGTTTCACACTGAACACCCCTTTGCTTGACAAATTCCCATGTAGCACACTTTTTAATTATTTGTTGTTTTCTCATGGAATAAGACATATATTCCTACATGGCTCCTAAGATGCCTCTAAAAAATCAGCTAGGGAAACAAAGATCAGAACATTCTTCTCAAAAGAGGGTTTCTCACCTTCTAGAAAATCCCCCAAGTTTTCTAATTCTGGTAACAACATTCTAAATCATTTAAGTTGCATTCAAAATACAACTGCACCATAGAAAAAGGAGCATTCTCAATTGCTAACAATTCGACCTCATTTGCATGTTGAAGGTATGAAGATTGGGCAGGGGCCATCCATGGCAATTTTGCCATTTTAGAAATTTGTGCTGTAGTGTCATCTGTAGGACATGACTTGAACTTTATTTGCTCATTGTGTGGGCAGCAAGCTACCTAAACTGAACTCTATATTGGCTGAACCAGCATTTATAAAGGATCGAGAACTGGGTTAAGTGTTTGCAACAGAGATAAATAAGGAACAGTCCTTGCCATCAAGAAAATTAGAGTCCAGGGGTAAGATACTACCAAAGGGAAAGTGAATGACTGGTAAAAGGTCTTCTGTAGGAGCCCACATGAAGGCTTTTTGGAAGAGATGAGACATAGATGAGTGGGAATAGCTATAAGGAAACTGGGGAGCAAGTAGTCAGGTACAGGAGGCAGCAGAAACAAAGATATGGGTTTGAAAACCCCCACAATACAGACAGGCACCATCATTACTAGATTCATCTGTATGGGGAGACATGTGGCAGGAGAGAGGAAGGCAGGTTGGAATGGGCATCTCAGTAATAGGGATGTGAGGCAAACAATGTTCATTGTGTGGGCTGGATATTCTCAGACCCACTGATAGATCATTGCCATTTTAGAAATTGACTTGATAGTCCTGAGCAGGTTTTATTTTTATGTTGGACCTTGGCTTTTATGCCTTAATCTTTAGATTTATTTCTTCTACCATGTGTATTTATCTCTATGTCTTTCCTTTTGCATTCTGACAAAATATATGAAGGTTTTGATTTGCATTAAGAAGCCAGTTTTCTACTGAGTCAATTTTGTTAGTTATTTTCTCCAATGCAGATTTTAACTCTATTACTGCATTTTCAAATATCTTGTAATCTTTTCAGTTGCAACATTTAAAAAATCTGATCATCTTTTTAGTATTATCTCAGGTCTGCTCTACATTAGTATTGCTATGGTTTGGATATGACCCCTCCAAGTGTTGAAATTTAATCTCCATTGTGGAGAAGTTAAGAGGTGGGGCCCTTTTGGAAGTGACTAAGGCATGAGAGCTTTGCCATCATAAAGTGATTGATGTTCTTATAAAAGAGGTTTCTGAGGGAGTATGTCTTTTTTGCCTGTTGAAGTCAGCTATTGGAGGACACAGAAACAAGTCTCTGACCAGACATTGAACGTTGGCACCTTGATCTTTGATTCTCAGCCTCCAGAACTGTAAGAAATGAATTGTAGTTGCTTATAAATCACCCAGCCTTAAATATTTTATTATACTAACAAAAATGGACAAAGAAAGATATTAACAAAAAGTTTAATGAGTTTTCTTGAGATCAGAGCAGAGATTTTCAAAAACTTTACTTTCTGCAGTGATTTCACCTAAATGTGTGTATGATTTGTCTTCTGGATTATCCATAAATTCCTTCTTTTATAAGTACAGCAGAATATTTCTTGGGCCCTGTATGTTTTTTTTTATCATACCAGATGAGAAGGTTATACTTTCCCTGTGTCTGTAACAGATAGAGACTTGACCACCCTCATTCATATTTACTATCCATTTGGAAGCTCAGAGAATTCTCTTCTCCCCTGTAAATCCAGATGCTAATTTGATTTTCAAAATCTTGCTCTATAAGTATTAATTTCTTATAGTGTCTGTTGAACTGGAGTAGAAATTTTTCCTGTTTAACTATCTCATTCATTGACTATTCAGAATATATGAGTGATGACGCTGTTGAAGGAGGAGAAGGGAAGAGGTAAAGGAGAAAATAATCTTGACTACCAGACGTTTTGCTAAGATCTTTTCATTAATTATCTCATTTAATCCTCTTAAAAACTCTTTGAGAAAGCTACTATTCTTCCCCTGTGTTACTTACAAGGAAACTAAGGAGTGATCAGATTAAGTAACTCAAAATTTTACAAATCAGAAGAGGTAGAGCTCTACCCTGAGGTCTTTCAGATTTCAAAGTCCATATTGTTGGCCATGAAATGTTACAGGCTCTTCCCTGAACAGGTCAAATGCCAATCTACCCCTCCTCTGCTTCCACATAGATTGCTTTGCTTTAGAATACATTCTGGAATGCAATGATCCATCATTTGCCCTTCCCACTGCTTTCAGCTGTTCCCCACATGCACATAGAACTCTAAAAAGGAGGCTGGAGAAGGAATTGAGAGTATGATGCACCACACAAAGATACTCCTCATGTAGTGAAGGGGATACCACTGGCTTCCAACCTACTGTAGCTTTGTGTTTAGAGCTAGAGGCAGAGTGGTGGTGGCCCTAACCTCCTTCCACCTACTTTCAAGCTGTTATTCTATTATAGATGTTGAGCATACCTTGGCTATTTTCTTAGTCCATGCTTATTTGGGATGTAGTTAGTGAAAAAATTTTCCCATTTTCACACTATGTTGGACCCTCTTACTCTCATCATTGGCTAATTGTGCTACTACAATGTTTCCCTTCATTAAAGTTATTTTTTTTTCCGTTTCTTTTTTTTTTTAATTTTTTATTTTTTTTTTATTGTTGGTTGTTCAAAACATTACATAGTTCTTGATATATCATCTTTCACACTTTGCTTCAAGTTATTTTTAAAGAAAATATGAGAAAAGGTTGAATCGAATACTTTAGCTGTCATTTTTCATGCTAAACCTCCATTGTCTTCTCAATGTTTTAAAATATTATTCAAGGCAGAAGAAATATTATGATTTTATTTCTAGTTTTGATGCTGTAGGTGTATTGGTATTCACTAAAATTAAAACATTTATTAAGTACTGGAGATATGCAAAGCAAAGTGTTCAGTAATTTGAGGGTATAGATACAAAGTAATCATAATTTTTACTTTCAAATGCTTAGTGGGAGGGATGGATATATTTATGATTCATTGCATCTTCTTATATCCTGTATGACACTTTCTCTAATGCAAAAAAGATTTTCTGTGAGGATCATTAAGAAAGGACTCCTAGGAAATCTTATATTGGATGCCCCCAGAAGTAAAGGCCAAGAGTAGTATTTGAGTATAAGGTTATTTGGGAGGTGATCCCAGGAGTGCATTAATAAACAGGTTATTGTTCTGGGCAATTTGAACTCAATTCCTCTAGGAACATTTAAGAACATACCTGAGTGTTGCTCACCTTGGTGGGGGCAGAAAGATGACGTATTTATTTACCAAATCCTGTTCTTCATTGTTTGAGGGATCTATCTAGGATTCTTAACTTTCTGATACTTCTTACATGTCTCGTATGCGAACTGAATATATAAATGGATGGAACTGGAGAACATCATGATGAGTGAAAGAAGCCAGACACAAAAAGTTAAGGGTTGAATGTTTTCTTTGATACCAGAAGCTAGAGAGTAATGAGAATTTAAGAAAAGGGAGCGGGGGATCTCATGAAAATAGAAGGAAGAACAATGGAGAAGAGAAAGGGGAATAAGAAGGAAGGAAGAGGGATGGGAAAAGGAAGGAAGAGCAAAATGAAACTGACCCACCTATGTCATGTGCAATTATGAGCGTATCATAACAAATTCCAATTTTTATGTATAACTATAATGCATTAATAAATGAATGAATGAATGAACTAATGAATGAAGATACAGAGCAAAGAAAAAATATGCCTCAGTATTATTTTCCTTGTGGGTTGGAGGCATAGAAAGATGATGTATTTATTAAACAAATCCTGTACATCATTGTTTGAGGGCTCTACCCAGGGTCATTAATTTCCAGTACTCCTCACCTGCTTCACATGTGGGCTGAGTATATACCTCTGCAATCAGCAAAAGGCCACAAACAAAGAGTTATAAATTTTCATGGTGCATGGAGACAGGATTTGACAGAGGCACAGACAGCATCTGTTTTACTGGAGGAGGCGGTATTTAAATTGAACCTTAGACGATGAGAAGATTTTTAGCAAGTCGTGATATGGGTGGGGGTAAGCATTTCAGCATGCAAGAGTAGGAAGGACTAAGGCAGCATTTGTGTTGTCCATGGCAAATAATAATAAAATACCAAGCTTTGAAAATGATTCACATTTTTAAAATTAGAGAATATTTAAGGCTATCCCTATAAATATTCATTCTCACTCCCTTGCTGTGAGTGGGAGAGAACTTAGCTCCTAAGCGTTTGCTCAGAGGAAATTGTGCTTCACTTAGCAGTCTGTTTCCTCTAGTTAATATCTGGGTTGCTTTGGACTTATTACACTATTTAATTCTCTGCAAAATTGTGAAATTTTGACAAAATCTGGAAATGGCGGTTTGAGTTGTGTTGTTGCACAAAGGGAAGTGTCATTTCTTATATGTGGCATACTGGGAAAAAAAAACATTAAAAAATAACGATTCCATGTCTGGAAATGTGTTTAAGAAAGAAGAAATAATCCAGTTACTGGGGTGTAGATTGTAGTGTGTAAGGATGGGGGCTATATGTGGATAAAAAAGGAAGGAAAGGAGGTGGCAAATCAATCAATCTATCAATCTATCTATAATATATTATATATTATAAGTATATATGACTATATACTATAAAAATTTATATATATATATCCATTTATATATATATACATACATACATGCAGTGGTGTATATATATATATATATATATATATATATATATATATGTGTGTGTGTGTGTGTGTGTGTGTGTGTATGTGNTTCCTTTTTCTCCAAGCCATGTCCTCATTATTGGATTGGCATCAGTGACAAGGACCTACCTTTCAGTAACAAGTACATGGAGTATGTGTAAGAACTGGGTTTGGTTACACAGGATTGTCACAGCAGTGGAAATGACATTTTTCTAAGGACAGTTTATGAAACAGTGATAGTGTGCAGAAATTCTTTTTAGAGGGAAAAACAAAAAAGATGGATGAGCCTTGTTTCAAAAAATAATAGCAAAGATGAAAGATAGTAGTCAATACCCCAGGGTTTGCTTCTTATGCTTTTCAAAGTTCAGCTTCTTTTGGAGTAAAGGGAAGTTTTATAGCATTTCTGTTCTAGTTGTCCACAGCAGAGTGCTGAAGAGCCTTATCCAGCTCTGTCTTGGTGGCTGCTGAGTCAACACCTGAAATATGGGCCCCCTGAACCCATTCCCTCAAGAGGCTGATTCTTTATGAAAGTAATTGGTAAATTTGCAAAGGGACTAGTCATTCTTCCTTTTAATATACTGGTTCCTTGTGTTTGCTGATATATTTCCATACACAGAAAGAGGGGTGGGATATGTTTAAATGAAGGACTGGGGGGATTTTTTTAAACATGGATAAAACCTCAAAATCAGAGCTATCATATGATTTTTTTCCATTTGTTTTTTGAGATAGCCCAGTAAGTTAAACCTCTCACAGTGTGGTTATCAATTTTATCTTTGTTCCTGACTGGTTTTTCCCCCATCATTCTCTCAAAAGGGAAAGGGGAAGTTTTTTTTTTTTTTTAATTTTCCCTGTAATTTTAAAGTTTTCTCTTTTAAAAAAAACTATTGTTTCCCATTAGCATTTAAGCAGTGTTGAAGTTCCCTCTTTTATTCTTCACAACTGCCTGCCCACCCTCATGAGTGTTGGGATTAATGTATAGGCTCCTGGTGGAGCTTTTTATACTTTATCAACTACTTTCTTAGCCTTAGCCACCAATAGAGAAGCTTGACACTACTACCCTATTAGTCAATAACCTTCATTTTCTCCACCCATATTCTTGGTTTTGAGGAAGAGAAGGAGAAGAGATTATTGTTCATTTTTTAAAATAAACTAATGCAAGTTTCTATTGGAGTGATTCTGAGGGATACTGCTATTTATCTGAACTTTAAATAATCAGTGAACTCCATTGTGAAAATTAGTCATCGATTTCTATACTCCTGGTACATACACTTCTGTGGTCCTTATCTCATTGGCTTAAATTTATTCATTTATTCATCTCCTTCTAGGTGCACTGTCAGAGTCTATAACTCATTTCTTTTGATTTCTCTGGAGCCCAGTATTGAGAAACCATATAAAATATGATAAATATATGTTTGTTGAAAAAATTTATATCCAAGCTTCCATGCCACCTTTTGAAAGTGCTCCATTTAATAAATTTTAAAACAATGAGATACATATTTTGAAAAGATTCCAGAAACCTATTTCAATATTAACTACTGAAGAGAAAGGGGAGGGTAAACAAGAGGATCAAAGTTTACAAAATACCAATTCTATACCAGTACCTGTATAATAGAACTCATCTCTTTTTTTTTCTTTAAAACAGCCCTAGAAGGGCTGTTAAATCTCAATTTTATCAATGAAGAAATTGTAACACATAAACTTAAAGCTTTTGTGGATCATGGGTTACTATGAGACAGAACTGAGATGCAAATCTGACTATCTGTTTCTGAGGTCCAGGTCTGCTCTATCTTACTTCTTACTTATTTCTTAGTAGATAAATAAATGACAGCATCCCTATATATCTGCAGATTCTCAGTCCTCAGATTCTACCAATCAAGGATCAAAAATATTTGGAAAAAATTTCATCTGTACTGAACATGTACAGACCTTTTGCTTATTATTATCCCCTAAACAATATAGTGTAACAACTATTTGCATAACATTTACATTGTAGGAGATGTTATAAGTCATCTAGAGATAACATAAAGTACATAGGAAGATGTGCATACATTCTATACAAATACTACACCATTTTACAGAAGGTACTTGAGCATTTGTGGATTCTGGCATCCATGGAGGTCCTGAAACCAATCCCAAAAGGAAACATAGGGATGACTATAGTCTATTCTATATTACATTGGCAGATAAATATTCTTAGAGCTTTCCTTTTACTCAAATCCCCTACATCATTCTTGATCTAAACTTTAGATTTGATACTACACAGCCTGAACAGCAAGGTGGGATAGTCATATAATAAACAAATTCTGTGGGCTTCTGTATGTCAATGCCAACAGGAGTTTTTTTAATTTCTTAATTTCATGAAATTATTCTGTAAAATGAACATAATAATAATATCTACCTCCCAGAGTTTTTTGAATATGAAATGGCATTATACATATGAAGTACTCATGTAAACTAGCACTATTATGTGTTGTCATTGCTGTTATTAATAGAACTTTACCACACCCTTTCCTTCTAATTTCTGTTTTTCCTTAACATAGTTCTGAACTTGCCCCTAGCTGGGCTGGACTCCCCTTGCTTTGCCAAACTTTATGATTATTGTTGCCTTTATTCTCTTGCTCAAACTAACACTCTTCTTTTCTATCTGCTCATGCAAATCCAATCAATTTTCTCACTCTCTCAGGCAAAACTGGTACTCCAAATAGCCATCCTGTGGATGTCAGTCAGCTTCTTTCCCAAGCTCCCTCAAGGAAGATTGCTGTATATGCAAAGTAGATATGACATCAGGAATGGGATCAAATATGGGCTCCACAACATTGACTTTGCCTTCCTAAGGCTGGTCTGGCCATCACTATTAACTGTCTTCCTGCCAGCACCAGAAATAATGCTGAGCCCTGAGAGGATACCATTCCCTCGGGATGGAGATGGGGATTGGGTAAAGAAAGCAGGGCACAGCTTCTTGGTGGAAGAATGGTTGATTACATTTAACCTCTTCTAGCAGAACAGCAATTTGTCCTCATAGGAATATGTATATATTCTGAATATGGAATGGTATTTTTCCCATGATACTATTGCCAACACCACCATTTATAGATTCGTAACATATATTACTTGCTGAGAGCCATAGCCAAGTAGGAATTACATGGCATTTTTGGTTAAGGTGACCCTGCTCAGGGATTAGGATGGCTCCAGGTTTAGGGTGGATCCTGCTGGTTTAGGGTGGCTCCAGGTTTAGGGTGGATCCTGCTGGGAATAGGGCGTATCCTGCTGCCTCAGGCTCCCGCTCCTTGAGTTCCCATTGAGTTCTTGCAGGGTTCTGAGAGAATTGGTACCAGAGCCGGGTGAAGGGAGTGTATTTTCCCAGAACGTGCGTGTAGAGCCGGTGAGAGTTCGGGAATAAAGAGTTGCTGTTGGAATCTACAAGTTTTTGTGGTGGCTCAGTTATTTTGTGCTCAGCCAGACTGCAGCAATTACTCACTATCATATCATTTTATATAGCATTGCTTCTTATCATATATTAAATTTTTCAGAAAAAGAAGTGTGCTTTGGCCTCAAGGCTATGAATTCTTGGTTCTTGCCATGGGCTTTAACACCCAGAAGTTGATTTCAGCAGGGTGTGGTGGTACACACCTGTAATCCCAGGGACTCAGGAGGCTGAGGCAGGAGGATCATGAGTTCAGAGCCAGCCTCAGCAACTTAGCAAGGCCCTAAGCAACTTAGTGAGACTCTATCTCAAAATAAAAAATAAAAATAAAAATAATCTTGGGATGTAGTTCAGTGGTTAAGTGCCCTGGCTTCAATCTCTGGAACCAAAAGAAAAAAAATGTTGATTTCATAAAATGCTGAAACAGCCTATTGAAAATGTAGCTACTGTGCCAATGACAATGGAAGACTGCCAAAGTTTGGATGTTGAATGTCCCCCAAAGGCTCATGTGCTGAAGGCTTGGTCCCCAGTTGGTGATGCTATTAGAAGATGATGTTGCCTTCAGGAGGTGGGGCCTAGTAGGTGGAAGTTAGGTTTGTTGAGAACATCTTTTTGCTTCCTGGATGTCATGAGGTGACAGCTTCCTCTGCCCCATGTTTCCCATCATGATGTAATGTTCACCACAGACCCAAAGCAACTGAGCCAACTAAAAGTAGACTGAAGCATCCAAAAATGTGAGCCAAAATAGGCCTTTTCTTTTTTTTGATGCTTCTTCTATTTTATTTATTTTTTATTTATATATAACAGCAGAATGCATTACAATTTTTATTACATATATAGAGCACAATTTTTCATACCTCTGATTGTATACAATAGTATATTCACACCAATTCATGTCTTCATACATGTACTTTGGATAATAATGATCATCACATTCAACCATCTTTAATTACCCCATGCCCCCTCCCTTCCCCTCCCACCCCTCTGCCCTATCTAGAGTTCATCTATTCCTCTCATGCTCCCCCTCCCTACCTCACTATGAATCAGCCTCCTTATATCAAAGAAAACATTTGACATTTGTTTTTTTGGGATTGGCTAACTTGACTTAGTATTATCTTCTCTAACTCCATCCATTTACCTGCAAATGCCATGATTTTATTCTCTTTTATTTCAGAGTAATATTCCATTGTGTATATATACCACATTTTTTATCCATTACATCTATTGAAGGGCATCTAGGTTGGTTCCACACTTTAGCTATTGTGAATTGTGCTGCTATAAACATTGATGTGGCTTCCCTGTAGTATGCTGTTTTAACATCTTTGGGTATAGACTGAGGAGAGGGACAGCTGGGTTAAATGGTGGTTCCATTTCCAGTTTTCCAAGAAATCTCCATACTGCTTTCCATATTGGCTGCACCAATTTGCAGTCCCACCAGCAATGTATGAGTGTACCTTTTTCTCCTCATCCTCACCAATACTTATTGTTGTTTGTATGCATAATAGTTGCCATTCTGACTGGAGTGAGATGAAATCATAGAGTGGTTTTGATTTGCATTTCTCTAATTGCTAGTGATGATGAATATTTTTTCATGTGTTTGTTGATTGATTGTACATCATCTTCTGAGAAGTGTCTCTTCAGGTCCTTGGCCCATTTAAAAAGCCTTTTCTTTTTTAAAGTTGATTATCTTGGGAATCTTGTTACAGTAACACAAAGATGGCTAACACAGACAATATACCCGTGAGTTTCAGAAACTGTCCTCAAGGTTGTGATACATATTTTAAATCAAGACCAGTTTTGATTGGTACCAATTGGGTACCAATTACTTTATACCATTGATTGGTATTTATTGGTCTGATAGATACCATTTCCCCATAGCCAAAATATGGAACCAAGGGATGAAGTTGAGAATGACCTCTCTCACTATTCCATCTGATAATCCACTGATCATATTTTGCTTTAAAACAACTCAAAACTTTAGGCTGTGCTGATTGGAAAGTATTGATTCCTGGCATATGTGTGTGTATGTGTATGTGTGTGGGGGTGGTTTCTACCAAGGGAAACACCAATGGTTCTACTGAATTGAAAAGCTGAGACTACTTCCTGAACTTACTATCTTGTTCAGGTCACTAAACTTCTTACATGCAAAGAAGGGGATACTCTACTAAGCAGGGTGCTTGATCCAGATTATCAAAGGGAAATTGGGTTGTTATACATAGAGGGAGCAGAGAGGACTATGACTAGAACTCAACATAATCTTTGGGTCACCATTTCTGGTCATAACAGTTATTTAAAAACTACTGATTTAATGCAAGACCACTAAGGGCTCAGACTGCTCATAATGAAAGTTTGAATCATCCATCAGCTCAAGTAAACTACTTGAGTTTACTCAAGTAAACTGCCCAGCTGAGGTGAAGGCTAAGGGTAAAGGAACATGGATTAGGCATTGGACAAAAGAACTTTAATTTCTACTGTGGCTTAGTGTCCAATCATGGAAGAAAGAATTATATCCTATTTTATGTATTGTTTCTTGCTTGATTTATATATGAGTGTGTGCATGTTTATCATTCCCTTGTTCCTGCACTATTTTATATGAGAAATGTTGGTAGTAGTTTTCAATTTAGTATTAAGATATAAAATACCCTGTGGGCTTTTATTAATCTAAATGAGAAATTAACATTACAAGAGAGGGATAGAATGAATAATAGACCATGTGCTTCCCACTTTTGGAGAGAACATGAATGTGTCCTAGTTTATTCAACAAAAAGCTGCAGTGGTGATGTCACAGAAATGGTGGAAAAGGAAACTCCAAGAACTGGCCCATACACTGAGGCCAGCACTAAGCTAGAAAATACTAACCAAATCAATTTGGGGGGGTACTCAGGAACTTCATCAACTCCTACAGCAACTAGGGAAGTGCTTAATAAATACAGATGCTGTCAAAGTTTCATAAGAAAAATGTAGAAATTTTGCCTACTCACCTAATATTTTCCATTCCCTAGCTCAGTAGTGGCTGTGGAGACAGTACCCCATGTTTCTGGTGTGGCATTCTGGTGCTGAGGTTTAGTGTGTGGGGATTATATATCTGGTTCTCTAAACATTTGGCTTTGATCAGTTCAGTTTTGATCAGTACTGATTGTTATTAGCACCAATTGATTGGTATTATTAATTGGCACCATTAAGAGGTACTGTTTGGTATTGGTATGGATTGGTACTGATTCGCATCATTTCCACATAGACAAAAAGCATAGGTCTTAGAACTAAGATGTAAAATTAAGAGTGATTTCTGTCACTATTCCACGTGATAATCCATCCATCAAGTTTCCCTAAAGTCTGGCATAGAGACTGACATTTATTTGCTCCATTCCTTACTCTTGGGCTACAGGAGATTTCTAGGTGATGTCTATCAAAAGCATTAAAATATATACTGCATGTAATTGCCTGGGGCAAGGGACAGAACATGGGGCAAACAACAAACAGACCAAAAGATGTGGGAAAGAGAATACTAAGGAGGAATATTCTTGAGGGTCTTGTGGTCTCTGAAAAGCTACCACATATATTGGGTAATTCAGACTGCAACATGCATGCACAGGGGCATGTGCATGCTCACACACACAAAAATGAGAGGATCTGAGGCTTACACCTCTGGTTGATAACTAGTCTTTGCATAGAAGGAGGTAACATCTAAGTCAGAGTTGTAGGTTCCATTGCTTACTATTGAAGGAGGGTCATAGCACAGAGCCAGTCTTCAAAGACTGGGACAGAAGGCTTTTTACCTCCTTTTTGGTTCTAACTGTTGAAAATCTCTGGCAACATCTAAGACAACACTATAGATACTTCAGCAACCACACACAAAAAGGAATAGTCTTTGCAAAAATAGTTTAGAAAAGCCATTAAACATCAAGATTGCTGCAGTCTTCTATAATCAACAAACAACAGCAAACACTGGAGAAGGGGGAGAATCTGATTCCCCAAAAAAACTTTATAATATTCAAATATTCCAGTTTTCAAAAAATGCAAGACATACAAACCAATAGTAAACTAATTAATAAGAAAAAAAGAAATGCACAGACACTGTTGCTGAGGAGTCCATACCCTGGACTTAATAGACAAAACATAAAATCAATTGTTTTATATATGCTAAAATAGTTAAAGGAAACTATGACAAAGAACCAAAGGAAACAAGGAGAAAGATGTATGGACAAACAGAGAATATCAATAAAGATGTGAGTTATAAAAAGCAACCAAATAGAAATTCTGGAGATGAAAAGTATAGTAGATGAAATGAAAAATTAAAAAATGAAAAACTTCACTCTCTGAACCTCCAAAAGAAGCAAATCCTGCTGGCACCTTGACTTTATCCTAGTGAAAATAATTATAGACTTCTGGTTTCCAGAACTGTATGAGAATAAATTTATATTATTATTATTACCAAGTTTATGGTAACTTGATACAGCATCAATAGAAAATTAATAAAATGTCTTAAATAAATTCCAAGTATTAAATTGTTCTCTCTTTAAAATATCTAGAGTGGTATCTATTTTTCTGCTTGGGTATTAATAAGTAGGTGTTTTGTCCATATTTGTGGAATAAATGAATGCATAAAAGTTATAAAGTCCAAAGCAAGTCTGTTCATCTTCTACTGTCTTTATTTGGGTTCCTCCAAAAGCTGACCCTGGGAGATAAGAATTTGGTTGTAATGCTTCTTGGGAAATAACAGGAAGGGAATGAGGAAGTGAAAGAAGGATGGAAAGATGGCCAGGGCCAATGACATGTATGCTATCAAAGAAGTCACTATGGAAAATCAAAACCTAAGCTTATTGAGGAATTCTGGAGGACAATACTGGAATTCTGGAGGACAGTACTTCATAGTTATTCTGAGAGATAAGGACTCTGGAAAGTAAGTATATACCAAAATGCCATCTTCTATCCTTGGTTGAGGGCTTCATTAACTCTTGGAACTTCTGATCTGCCATGTATAGGAGCTAAGTAGATTCTGGTGGTAAAGTACAGTTTCCCAGACCACAGGTGCAGATCCAGGCAATTGCAAGTTGAGCTGGCATGCACTGAAGTGGTGAGGGATAGGGTGTTCAGGTGGGTCAATGGCAGCCTCCCCTGCACCCACAAAATCTGACTAACTAATCCAGTCCCAGATCACCTCCTTCCTATTGGCCAATAGACACATATTATATGCATCACTTCTGAGCAAAGCAGTACCTTTGAGATAATAATGTGTTAAATTTTCAGGGTTTTTGAGAGGAAAGCCCATGATACATTTTTCTTCTCTGTTTCTCACAATACTGAGCACATGGTAAACATGTTATAGATAGTTATAATTGCATAATACCTATTTCTTACTCTTGAAGGTAGCACTCTATTAAGTATTCTCCACACTTTTTCTTTATAATTTTTGTTTTATTAGAATATTTGAACTACGAATTATTAAGTTACCATTATACCTAGGGAAATAATCCAAAGATTTCATTTTCAATGTTAAGTATCTCCCTATCTAACTCTATGTCTACTCTGAGGAAATCAGTGTTAATACCTACCACTATCCTTTCATAGCCTCTCCAATTTCCTTACAAATATACATAAATGTGAACATACTATGCTTTTGTTTTGTGATTATACTATGCATCCTTCTTTAACACTTGTCATTTACTTGGAAATATGGTATAGACAGTCCCAGATAAAACAGATCTAGTTTATTTTAGTAGTTGCACAATATTGTATTTTGGATGCACTGTAATTTATTTAACCATTAGTCTACTGATGCACCTGCAATTTGCTTCCAGGTTTTTCTTTCTTTCTTAAACAATGTTGCAGTAAACATCCTAACACAATTATTCATTTACTATCCTCAAAGTGGCATAACCAGGTCAGAGACTATGCATTTGGAATTTTCATATTGTCAAATAATCTGCTACCCCGCTTTTTGGTACCAGGGATTGAACTCTAATATTGCTTAACCACTGAGCAACATTCACAGCTGTTTATTTTGAGTGTCTCACTATTGCTTTGAGCCTCATTAAGTTGGTGAGGCTCATCTTGAACTTGTGATCCTCTTGCCTCAGCCTCTGGAGTCACTGGGATTACAGACATGTGCCAACACACCCACAGCCACTATTTATCAGTATTCAAAATTCTCATTTCCTTTAAACATTCTTTATTTATATGTAATAGGGTTTGTCTAAGCAGCACTAAAAGAGATTAAGTATTTCTAATCCCAAAATCCAAAAATACCTTTTTGACCATCTATTTAATGCCACAAATAGAATGTCATATGATGGGTCACAGTCAAAATGCAAGTGCTCTAAAAATATTATATAAAATTACCTCCAGTCTATGTTTGCAAGATGTATATGAAACATAAATGAATTTTGTGTTTAGACTTGGGTTCTACCCCAAGACACATCCTTATGTATATGTAAATATTCCAAAATCTGAAAATATCCAAAATCTGAAACCCTTCTGGCCCAAACATTTCAGATAAGGGAGACTCAATCTGTACATACTTGGTTATGACTGATAAACTTGCAAAGTGCCACTAGGCATTATTTATGTGAATCAATTGTCATGAAAGTTTTCCACTAAAGGGGAATTGAAGCATATTTCCACATGTCCTGGGGAAGAAAGATGTAGTAGAAGCTGAAGCAGGAGAGATACTTCCTTTGTCTAAGCAAGGAGAAAGATACAGCTTTTGGGAAACAGAACATTTCCCCCACTTCTAAATAGAAAACAACATAGTTATGGCACAAAGAGTCCACACTCAAAGACAAAGTTTGATGGGAATATTCTCAAGAGTTAGCAGAAATACCCAGGGTTATACTATGCAAGGACATTAGTAGGGAACAAAAAAAAAAAAAAAACAGTGAAATGACTTGTTGCAATGAAAGTAACATCTCTACCCCTACATTTGCACCCATTGACTGGTAAGATATGGGGAAACTTACTTTACATATAATTATTGAATTGGTCCTAACAAACACTCTTATAACTCTGAATGGACTCACTTTCAGGAAATAGCAAAATATTTTTTCTTTGTTGATTCTTTTTTACTGTGAAACACTTTGGAGTGGAGAAATACAGTAACAAGATCATTAAACATGTTATTAATAGAATTGTGAACTTTTAAATTGAAGATTATGCTTTCTGTTATTTGCAAATGAGCTTCCAAAATCATAAGACTTTCCTCCTTCCTGTAAAATTCCCATTTTAAAGCTATAATGAAAGCCTTTTTAAAAAGAATTTTTTTTTTGCTGGGTGTGGGGGCATATGACTATAATTCTAGCTACTACCTGAGAGGCTGAAGCAAGAGGATCACAAGTTTGAGGCCAGCCTCAGCAATTTAGCCAGGCCTTGTCACCTTGTCTCAAAATAAAAAGTATAATGGGCTGGTGATGTAGCTCAGTGGTGAAGTGTCCCTGGGTTCAATTCCCAGTACCAAAAATAAGGAAGGAAGGAAGGATGGATGGAAGGAAGGAAGGAAGGGAGGAAGGGAGGGAGGGAGGAAGGGAAGGAAAGAAGGAAGGAATGAAGGAAGGAGGGAGGGAAGGAGGAGGAAAATTTCAACAAAGATGCAGAAAACCTGAGGACAATTCAGTGGAGAGAAGAGGCATGTGTATTTTATGTACTAACCCAGCTTTGCCTATTTTCCTGCTTTGCTGAAAAGTTCATTTTCAAAACATCAGTGCTCTATCATTTGACAGCTTGCTGCTTCTGAAATTCTAAATTTCTGGTGTGCAGCTAATGTATGTACATTTAGAAAGCACCAGATCTGAATTCATATGTATGCAACTCTTAAATTACATGCTGCTGTCAAGTATTGGCTTTTATGGTTGATAGCTTTAATATTACTATTTGTGTCTCTATAAATTATTTTTTCAGAAACCAAAAAAGAGAGGAAAATCCAGGTTTTATTAATAGATATACTAAGCACAACACTCAAGACATAATTGATATGAATATCAATAGCATGATTTTAATAACATCAAACATTTTGGTGTCATAAGGAAGCATCTTCTAAATGCAGAATGCGAGTAGTATAGGGAATCAGGGGCAGGCTTTTAAGAGGAAATACCTGACTTGAATCTATGAATACAGTAGAGGAATCTGAAAACCATTAGAGGCAGCAATAGAGATAGGCCTGAAGATTTACGTTTACCATAATCTCAAATTTTGCAACCACAAACAAACAATAAATTGGCCACAATTAGATCACCAAAATTCCTAGAATACTTCCAACAATGGAAATTTGTTATTCTCCTTAAATGCTATGTGAAAAATATTTGTGTACATATATATGCGAGTGTTAGGATGGGGATGGGGGTAGGAAAAGGGGTGTTTGAAGAGAGAGACTCCTTCAGAATTTTTCCTGCTAAAAGGAATTTCAAACTTTGGGGATGTTTGGCATTTCTCCAGGCTTAGGTCCTGGCTTTCCACAGTGGCAGATATATGAGAGGGGAATCTTTGACAGGGTTTGCTGGGCGGTGTTTGAGAGGCCAACATAAGGCAGATGTGACAGAAGGCAAATGATCCATTAATGGAACTCCTGACTAATCAAGTTTGAGAGAAGCATGTGCAGAGGAAGGCCTAAAGCCAGAGCCTCACAAAGTGTTCAACCCATGTGACATTTGTCCCAAGGAAACGAGACCATCACATGAACAAAACCAAAGGTAAGGTAGAGAAAAACAGTCTTTAAATCTCTTATTGGATCCCCTTTCCCCCTCCAAACTTTGAACTCCATAACTTCAGTCAATCCTCCAATTACCAGGCCTCATCAATTAGTAATTTCTTACCTAAAACATCCTTCTTGAGCAATATTAAATCAGTTTGGGCAATTTAACCAGTAGTTTTAATTTCCTTTTGCCCCAATAAAACCTTAGCCTTTCTGATGTTCATTCCCCCAGAGCTTGCCTCTACAAATGAAACAATCTGGGTCATGAACTCAATTTGATGTTCTTTATCTATTATGCTTACATCCTAACAGTATCTCTCAGAGCCTTAAGCAAACAATAGGTTCAAACAGTGGTCTTTTCAATTGAGGGGATTACCAGGGGAGCAGATTGGTTGAGGTGATAGATTTATTGCTTCTGTTCAAACCACACCTTCTAGAGAACTGCCTATTTGGCCTAAGTCTTGTCCTTATGGCTTTGTCTTGTTGTGTCTAGTTCATTGTCATGTACTGAAGATGACACCTAGTGTACTGTAGTCAGCTTATGTTACCTCCCATCCACTAGGTTCATCTTGTGCCTATGGACCTTAGCAGCTTCTCTTGCTTGCCAGTAGGAGTAGCCCCAAGGAAGTTCCACACTTTTCCTCTGGTATTTAAAGCCCTGGCTCAATAAGGGACATCTTATTGAGTCCTTATGAACCCTGTGGCCACAGTCAGAGAGCCCCTATGTGCAGTTCTGACTGATAATGAGAGTCTCCAATACTTGCACACTGGCTGGACTAGGCTCACAGAGAGTCTGCTTTTCCAGTAGATTCCCAAAAGGACTTTGGCCCAGCGAACACAATCCAGAAGTGCAAGTAAGTTAATATTCTGTTGACCAGTAAGAGATTAAAGATGAGAAAAGCCATTGCTCTCCCTTCTCCCTCAACAGACCATTCTAAGACACAGTGGTTGCACATTTCTATATGATTAAGTTGTGTTTTGCTGGGAGGCCAGCCTGGTAACACACCACTTTGTATTTGTCCTCCTTCTTTCCCTTTCTCACTTCCATTATTTCCATCCTTATTGCTTCCCTGGGATTGTATTCCCTAATAAAGTATAAATTTCTACCATTTTTTGAGAAAACCAGGACTAAAACATAGAGTAAAAATTGATTACTGACAATATCGGAAAAATATAAAAATGTGTATATATTTCTCTTACCATAAGCCAAATTTTGTCCTATTGTGGTGACCTAAAGAGTGTTGGCTCTAGCAAATTGCCAAGTGCAGCACTACATCAGGAAGTGATAGGGTAATAGCCCAAAGGCCTAAGAAAGTTTGTATGGATTGAATGTATGTTCTACTACAAGTGTCACTTGTGCCTATCACACAGTGTAGAAAAGAAATCAAGGTAAGGAAATGGTGAGCAAATTCTGAGGGTGTTTTTTTTTTTTATTCCAGATATAGATTTTGTGGACATCTTGGCTGTTTGCCTAGGTTCAGGTAGGGGTGTCTAGGGAATCCCAGGGAGCAGCACACTGCTCAATTCTTCTCTCTATCTGCACATTGTCAAGGAAAAGTAAAGCTCATGGGTGTATGTGCTTGATCACTGATCTGCGAAACAAAGAGTCCACCTTTACATGTGGTTCTTAAAATAGTTTTCACTTTACAAGCCATTTCTACTCATAGTTCTTAGCAAACAGAAGAGTTGAAATGATCATATGCATAACAGGATAAGTGTTCCCACAGGGCCATGCATGAAACTACAGGCCAAGCGTAGACAAGTGTCCTCTAAATGAAATGAAGGGGAAATGTAATAATGGCTTTTAACAAGGTCACATTGAATGGGAATGACAGAATAAATTGGACCACTTTAGAACTTTGCCAAGTGTAAGAATTAAGGTTAAATTACAAAAAAAATCTATCTAGATAATCTTGGGCTCTGAAAAAAGTTAATGGGAAATGGACTTAATTATTTGAGCCGAAAATGTAGTTCATATACATATTAAGGATACATCATTTTATCCCAAGGTATATGAACAAAAGTGCTGACAATGATAAATTTAATATCGAATGATTTATTTTAGGCAACCTAAAAATCTTTTCTATATAAGAGTTTTAGGGTAAAAACCTACTGAAATAAACAAATCCTAAGGTAATACTTAATTTAGATTTGAGTCAGTGGATAAGATACATTTGAATNTATGATATGTCAAGAGCTTTGTAATGTTTTGAACAACTAATAATAAATAAATAAATATATAAAAAAAAGAAATTCCTGATAGCAACATCCAGGGAATTATGGTTGGTTTTCTTGTGTTCCTTTTCAGAAAGTGTATACTGTAGCCAAATTTCAGATGCCCCCATAGGATATCAGGAAGTATGTCACAATAATTTGTTTATGCCTAGCATGCACAAGACCCTGGGTTCCATCCCCTGCAGAAAGGAAGGAAAGGTAGGAAGGAAGGAAGGAAGGAAGGAAGGAAGGAAGGAAGGGACTTTTAAAAGTGTGTAAGATCCCTTAATATTAAGTAGATTCCATTTTTTGACAAATTCTATAATATACTAAATTCAATAAATGCTAGTCTGAATATATAATTTGTCTACATTTAAAGAGAAAATATTGAGACAGAGTTTCTTGTGACCTACAAGATCATCTCAAAAAGGATCTCACGAGCTTGGGAATTCAACTGAGTTTGAATTCTAGCTCTGCCCCTGGCAGGCTGTGAGACCTTGAAGATTACTTGGTCTCTCTTTCTTGTTTTTCTCATCTCATTATAAGGATTAAGTGATATCATGTATTATAAATGCAGTCTTTGTATTTGTTTATTATTAATAAACAATATTTCCATATATACTGTAGCAAACTTAATGATTTTACAAGCAAATCAGTTTCTTGAATCTACATAGTTTATATTCTTCAGTCAAAATATTGATTTTAAGGAGTAAAATACTTTAAAAGATGTTATGTGAATGTATGTCTTTCATTTTCTCTTTCCCCCTACTTATTTACCACCTACCTTCCACCTAACATAAGAGAGAGAGAGAGACAGAAAAAAAATAGAGGTAGGGACGAAGGAAAGAAGAGAAGGAAGATAAGAGGTAGGGAAGAAAGAAGCAAAAATGAATCAAAACAAAATTATTTCTTCCATGTCTTCATATTTCTTCCATGTCTTCATACTGATGTCTTTAGCTGCTGCCATTTGAAATACATGTATAATTCAACACAAATTTAAGAAGGACATTAGGCTGAAAATTTTCCACTTTGGTAAAACTGATGCTAGCAACTCATACAGCTTGTCAAGATTTTAGGCCTCACTAGTAGGCACCCCAGAAATATACAACAGGAGGAAGCATCAAATAGTGCCTTCTGCAGTTCCCAGCAGGGACAACACACAGCATGACATGATTCCAACTGGAACTGCTGCCCAGCTAGCTGTCAGTGGATGTGTGCACATGGGCTACCAACTTTTCTCCCATCCTTATCCGGTCTCCCAGCAGCAGATGGTGACAATGGTCAAATTTTTCAAGCTGCCCACATTGAAGGTTGGCCTCTGTACTCCCTTCTTTTCCCACTTTGAGGAGTCTGTGGGACAAAATGTCAAGCCAGAGAAAGGTCTGGTTTAATACCATGGATCCCACTATCATTCTGTCATTTTCACTTTTAATGATAATTGTTAAATACTACAAGTTTGAATAGCGGAAAAATAATAAATATGAATCATCTATAAATCACTAAAGTATTAATGAGTATTCTCTAATACTTTGGACAGGAAATTATCATAATTTTACACTATTAGGGAGAGGGCATGAAAAATTATTTAATCACAAGTATACAAGGTTTATCAGTAAAATCAATCCAGGAGTAATGTAATAGCCAAATATTCTACTGTGATTTTAAAGCCATTATCCAAATTGGTTGCTAAAAAAAGAAACTAAATATAATAACTAGAGAACCATTAATATGTTGGTGTCACTAAAAGTTAGCTATGAGAATACTCATCCAAAATTACAAGCATAATTCAAAAATCAGAGAGGCCTAGAAACAAAACACAAAATGACAATCATGAAATCCATCAACTGCTCTAATAGCAACTTACATTTATATGGTGACTTACACTTTGCAATGAGATTTCACAGATGTTTTCTTAATATAATAATCTTTTGAGGTACATAGATAATGCATCATTATTCCTGTTTTTCAAATGAATATATCTGAAACCAAAAAATATATATAATAAGGCAAAATGAGACCTATAATTCAGTTTTCTTGTCTTTGGGGTCAGTCTTTTCTTATCTCTCTGAAAGTCATAGATATTAATATTCATTATATAGCAGCCATTGGAAACCATCCCAATTTGCCTGAAGATTGCAAGATCACACACACACACACACACACACGTATGTGCATACACACATACACACACTGTGGGATGGGAAGCAATCGTTGCTATGATGTTGTGCTTTTTATTGCATTAGGAATCCCAAATCAGTAAAAACCTCTTGGTATTCATACCTTGTGCGTTCCCACCCTTGTAGCTGGATGAGTGTTGGCCTGAGCCAAGAGAATGCAGTGGGATTATCTGGTTCAAACAATTAGCAGTGGTTTTAATCTGAAAAGGAAGAAAATCAAACCAAGAAATGACCCAGAGGAGCCCATGACAACTACTCCAAAGATGTAAATGACTTACAAGCACAACAGTCACCTAGGTCTATGTGCCTGACTTCATCCTGTTTGGCTGCATAAGAGAATGCTTGGTGTGCTATACTTCCTCACATTCTCTCCCAAACACCTTTTTAAGTCCCATTTGGGTGATCATTTTCATCTTCTCATATTTTGACAATTTTTCTCTGTCTTTCAACAGTCTCCTTGATGACAACTAATGAATAGAGTACCCGAGCAAAGAGAATATTGTGGGATTGGTGATGTGCTGGTTCTGGGTCTAACTCTTAGGAAGACCCAACATCTTTTACTCTGTGCTTTTGAAAGCCTGAGATATCATGAAAGAAGTCTGACTACTCTGCTGGAAAGGTCACCTGCATGGAGAGATCATGTAAAAGGCCACTTGAAAAAGGCCTCATAGAGAAAGAGAGAAACTGAGCATCCCAGAGTCCTGAATGAGTCCAGAACAACTAGTCTGCCAGCTGAATGCTGAATGCTGTCAGATAAGTGAGCCTGGTGATAATGACTAACAGAAGAACCCCCAACTGAGCACAACCCAGGTCACACGATTGTGAGAAAACATAATAGATATGATTTTTAAGCTGCTAAGTTTTATAGTGCTTTACTATACAGCAATAGACAACTGAAATAAATGTCAAAGCAATGGAATTCAGGCTTCATTACTCTTTCTAAGTACACTGTTACTGAATGAGTATTCTCCACTCCTATATCTCAAAATTCTAAAGACAGTTCTGTGAATTCTGCATTGGATATATTTCATCATTAAGGAAAAAGAGAGGCCTGCTGTGAAAGACTAAAAGTTCATGAAATTGACTTATTTTTTTGTCAGAGCAACAATGCTGCTAATTGTTTGAACCAAAGACCCAGGCACAATGTGGCTGCCTAGATATGAAATGACACTCCATAAACTTGCAGTTTCATTTTGCATCCATGAATGCATTTCCTTCCTGTGAGGACTGTGTATGAGGGCACTTTCAATTCTGGGAATACCATCTGGGAAAAGATAGCAGCCACTTGGCCATGAAACTGCAGGTTTGCAAATTAGCAAAATTTCAGCACTCTATTCATTAGTGAAATCAATGAGACTGTTAAAAGACAGAGAAAAATTGTCAAAATATGAGAAGATGAAAATGATCACCCAAATGGGACTTAAAAAGGTGCTTGGTAGAGAATGTGAGGAAGTATAGCAAACTGAACATCCTTTGATATGCTCCCAAACAGGCTGAAGTCAGGCACATAGACCTAGGTGACTGTTTTGCTTGTAAGTCATTTGCATCTTTGGAGTAGTTGTCATGGGCTCCTCTGGGTCATTTCATGGTTTGATTTTCTTTCTTTTCAGATGAAAACACACTTCAGATATTAATAATCCCCCTCAACTGTGTGATTTTAAAGAAGGATATTTTAAGAACTATATTAAGCCTTAATGCAAAGAATAATAGTGGTTACATAATGGAAGTACATAATTTGGGGGGAAAGGCCTGAACCAATTATAGTGACATCTAGCTCTTCTAGCTCTTTCATCTTGCTCTACAGTGACGTGTGGGAATTCAAGAGGCAGCTAATGTCTGCTAAGAAGTTAGCAGATGGCCACAAAATACATAACATGTAGCCCTGCCTTCAAGGCATTGGAATTTAGTTTAGGAAACAGCGATAAGGGTAAATCTTAATTATTCTCAGAGTCAGTGAGTCTTTGAGAAGCTAATGATGAAATTAGTCTCCTTCATTTGGAGAAATGGACTCAAATTAAATATATACATTGTTTCCCTGTCACTCATTTTGTCAATAGGCACAGCAGATTAGTCCTGACCACTTTTTAGTTGCCAAAAATGCCTACAATCTTGATGTCAACTATTTGAGAGAAACTTAGATGAAACGGCACCTTACAATTTCAAATGTAGTTTCACAGACATTTTTCTTAACAGAATAGTCCTAAAGGTGAGTGGAGCATGAATCATTATGCCTGTTTTTTGGATAAATAAATCAGTTAGGAAAGGTCCACACAGTGGGTTTAGAAGTCAAGAGGTAAAAAAAAAATGTCAAGAGGCAATATGCTCATAGATAATAAGTTGCTGATTTTGAGCAAAAATTCTACAGAAATATAAATCTTCATCTATCCAGTGATTGTGATTAGAAATCAGAGAGGGCAACTGTGAAGGAGTAGAGGATATACATGAAAAGAAAGATGAATATCCCAAAGTGTACTGAGGGAAAGTCTTCTTGTACAAAAATGGGAGTTGTAAGTTCAGAGGTCATGAGGTTGCTAGGGTGGCATTAAGTAGAAATCAATCTCTCACTCAACTTCCTTCTTTTAAATGGATGTCAAAAAAGTCCACAGAAACTGCTGACTCAAAATAAAAAAGGAGTAACAGGACCAACATGGAAGAAGGCTCCTTTTCTTTGCCAGTGTGGAAATAATGCATGTTTCCTTGTGTGTAGGAGAGTGTTAGGCTTACCATGGCAGGATTATTTCAATATGATATATGCATACACACACTCATGAATATTCACATTCTCATTTGCACACCTCCCCCCAAATGTTACCACCCTATCTGGTATATTTAGGGGACACATTACTTGAAAAGAACATCTGCTTGTACTGACTTGCTGAACAGCTTTCGCCATCATCTTGAATAAAATGTGAACAAACTAAACTATTTTGTTGAATCTCACCTGACTTCATCCTACAGAATAGTGGACCTTTCCCATCTTTCTATGTCCCACAGCATCTGTCAGAAGTTTCTGAACAGGATATGCTTTCTAGAACAAAACTAAGACATGAACTGGACTGGTGGTCTATTTAGTTTCCACTAAATGATTCAAACTCTTTGTACCATAATTGTCTTCTTAGCAAATTGAGGATGTGTCCAATTAGAATAGAACCTGATTGCTTCTTCATGGGAGTTGACTCATGGTAGAAATTCCTTGATATTATTTCATCATGCAAGGAACAAGTTTATTGTAAATAAGAGATTGTTGCTATTTTCCCCAGTGGTTTTGTGCACTCAAGAGACAATCCAGGGTTCACTCTATGTACTGGCATTTTCTCTCTCTCTTCCTTCCTGATGAAAGCTAAAGGAAAGACACAGCTAATCCAAACATGGCAAATGAATATACCTCCTCCACAGCTCAGGCCAGACTAGGCCAGCTCATGCTTTGTCTAGCTGTCTCTAATTTTCTGTTTGATTTTCCACCACTCACAAGCAAGATAAAGGGTTGTTTTGGCAGAAATTTAATGTGCAAAAATGTTTTACCATCTGCTGGAATATTCTTAGATGTTATCCCTCCAGAAACACTCATTATTAAAAATATTTATTGGACATGAACAATATATCAAATTCTGTTCCAAATATGGCTGCCTAACAGTTACTACTCAAACAAGAATAAAAAAATGTGATTTATTGCATTTAAGAATGGTCTAGAGTTAACTCTGTCCATGAATTCTTCTCCTCTTTTCCCCTTCTAGGAAGAGGAAGTTAATTAAGGAAGAATCATGTTTCTCTTATTTAGAACATGAGCATCCCTTAACACAATAGATAGAGACAAAATGTTGATTGAATTATAAATTTGTGAAGCCTATTTCACCATCTAAATTGCAAGTTTCTCAAGGGGTAGTGAAGAAATTTACTTTTTCTCACATATGAAAGCATCTGCTAACTTTTTTTATTGTCAGTACCCAGCTTCTAATAATACAGTCTAGATTTAGAGAAATGCCCAATATAAAAACCAAAATACCAGATACTTATTTTCCCAGCTTCCTCTGCAGGTAGGATACTAGAAGGCGGTCTAATTGGATCAATTAGGAGCTAATAGTGGTAAGAATCAGATACTGTGTATAATTTATTTGCATCAGCAGCATTTGCTATTCCAGAGGCTGCAGCAGTCAGGGAGTTAACAGTGAAGGCTGTAGAGGCCAATGTTTATGGAGGTGGCATAAATCCTCTCTCAAATTCCTCACAATTCTTATCCCTGCAACAAGATCTTGCCTGCCTGTTTACCAAACCTGATTCTATGGCTTTCCTTGTAATTCTGCAGCCCCAATATACTTTCAATGACTCTCTTTGCTTAAACCACACAAAGGAATTTCTTTTGCTTCCATGTTAGAAAGCCTAGCCGATACATTGAGCTTCTTCCCTAGCCTCTCTGTAACAGATAGAAAGAAAATAATTTGAGAACCTTTTACCCAACATTATTTTGTGTTCCACCCACAGGTAATTTTCATTCTACATTTTCTTATATTTTAACTGTTTTAGTATGTTAATCTTATCTCTCCTATGACATTGTGAGATACTTAGAAGCACAAAATCACATTATCTGTCTTGATAACCTCCAAGACATAGCAGGGAACTTCAAACTCAAAAAAAGTACATGCTGAATACTGAACTATATAATCTAAATAACATCAGGACAATAGTCATTAGCTCAGTGGGAACATGATTCAATAGAAAGGTAGGAATCATTCTTTCTGGATCAAGATAGAGAACACATGAGTTTCTTAAAATTAAAATTCAGTGCCATATAAGAGGAACAAAAGACTTTACTGAGTTCAAACTGCTTTGAATTTAATTTAGTCAAATCAATTTTTGTAACTAGACAGTCTTAAAATGAAGACTGATTGTAGGTGTGCCCTTCAGGCTAAAATTAGATAAAATAAGAATGAAAGAATGGATTTTCAATGTCATTGGTCTCTAATGTCATTGTTAAACTAATACAAATAGTGCATATTTTTTCCTTCCCTTCTTCTCTCCCACCTTAAGAATAGTCACTTAACAAGGTCAGAGGAACTCAATTTGGGAATGAGTGTCAAAGGAATTAAAAGAAAAATTGGAGAGGGGATACAATGGATGGAATACCTTGGAAAAGTGTTCCTTGAAAGTGTAAATGGACCTGCAGACTTAGTTGTATGTTCTAAGGAAGAGAGTCTGGTCACTTACTTTATCTCTCTCTCTCTCTCTCTCTCTGAATGAGAAAGAATTTGTACAACTGTTTGTGTCAAAGAAGAAGAGATTATATCTTCTTTTAAATAATCCAATTCTGATCACACAGATGCCAGTGTTATGATAAATCAATGTGAAGCAGTTCATTCTTTTATGTATTCATTCAATAGTTATGTTCTGAATACTTCTTTTCTATTATGTATTGTTCTAGGCTCTGGAGCTAGAACAGTGAATGTCACCAATAAAATCCTGGACTCAGGGGGCTTATATTTTAGTCAGAGAGATATGTGATAAACCATTAAGGAAGCAGAAATATATTCTAGGTATCAGATAGTAAGAAGTGCTATAAAGAAAATAAAGTAGGATGGGATGATGGGAACTGCTATTTTAGGCAGGGTTGACTGGGAAGTTCTTTGTCTGAGGTAGCTACATTTGGGAAGAGAGATGAATAAAGTGAGGAAATAATCCAAGCAGACATCTGGAAGAAGGTGCTTCTGGGAGAGGGAAAAGCAAGGGCAAAGTACCTGAGGAGAGACTGTACCTGATGTGTCTGAGGAAAGGCAAGGAAGCTAGCTTATCTGGAACCAATGAACCAAGTGGAAGAATGTTAGGATGCAATCTCCCTTCAATTATGACTTATTGCCTTAGCTATTAGAAATGCCGTGTACAAATAGCCATCAGCTGTGGGAACAATCAGTGACTACCTCAGCTGCTCCAAGCTACCTCAGTCAAGGTCTTGTCCCTTCCTGGGGTGCTGCAATAATGAATGGAAGGTATAAAAGCCCACCTTGGCTTAACTTAGGACAACTCTCTTTAGCTTTTAGCTTCTGGGCTTGCCATGAAGTCAGCCAAGACTGTTGTAGAGCCTAGATTTCACCTCAATCTCCCCCTCTGTCTACTATTGCTTTTTTTCTTCTCCTCCATAGACTTTGATCCCAGGGGTATTCCCTAATAAAAATTCTGCCCTCATCTCAGAGAACCCAATCTGCAACTGAGAAGTAGATAAGGATTCCTGTAGGTGATAGGGTTCTATTAAAATGTTCTTTAAGACTCAGTGGGTTCTGAGCAGAAGAGTGATGTGGTCTGATTTATATGTTAAAATGATTACTTGGCTTCTATATGGAGAAGTGCATGAAAAAAAGAAAAGAGAATGTTGGGAAGATATTGAAACAATTCAGGCAAGAGGTGATGGTGATTTAGGCTAGAGAAGCATTGGTGGTAGTGATGAAAAATGAATGGGTTCAGGATACTTTCTGAAGGCAAAGCTGAAAAGATGACACAATGATCTTTAGCCTATTGAAGGGGCCATAAATTAACAATGGGTATCAGAAACAAAAGAGGCAATAAAAACCATGGCTATTTCACAAGTACTACTATTGTTTAAAATGCATAATAACACTAATAAAAATCAAATTACCTAGTCTATTCTTAACCCACGCCTTTTGTTTATGTCATAGGAACAAATATCACTGGGTTACCTGGTGGAATACCCAGTGCTGGTTTGCCATGCACTCTTTGTATTACAGGTCAGCAAACTACAGCCTATAAGACAAATCTGGCCTGCTGCATGTTTTCACATGACCCCCGTCCTATGGATTTTTTTACCTGTTTAAATTTTTGAATCAAACGCAAAAGAAGAATATTTTGTAGCACATAAAAATTACATGAAATCCAAATTGTAGCATCCATATAAATTTTTATTGGTACACAACTAAGCACTTTGGTTTACATATAGCCAATGGCTCCTTTTGTGCTATAAGAACAGAGATGGGTAATAGTAACAGAGACCGTATGGCCCATAAACATTTACCAGCTAACCCTTATAGAGAGGTTCGCTGACCTCTAGTTTATGTCACAGAAGTACAACCAGGCAGAAATGCTTAGCTGTGCTGGTAGGGCTGTGACCTTCTCACTTACTCTAACTTTGTTCCTGCCAGATACCAGGGTGATGAGCAATCGTTCAGGGTCAATTTGTTAAAGTTTATTTGAAGGGTCTATTGAATTCTGGCTTTTTCTGTGATTTCTTTTGCTGGTTTCAAGGTCTATTGTGATGCCTTGGGTGTTAGATATTTCTTCTTATTATAAAACATGGGTTTGGGACCTCTCCAGCTGACCTTGTAACTGTCAACTAGTCATACCCAGTATGCAGCATGCAGTGACAAATGAAAGCAAATGGCCAATAATTCAGTGCCATTCTCCACAGCTTTCTGTGGTACATGCTCCAATTTCTCCCTGTTCTTGACCCTTGTCCCTGTCCCTCCTGTTTTTCTCCTGCCCCAGCAATTTGGACTTGACATTTAAACTTGATCTTCCAAGTATTGATCCTAGTATTCTCTAGGGATTTTGACTCATGATTGCCTTTGTGTCCTGCTCTTAGCTGTCATAGAAGCTCTAGACAGGCTCTGGCCTCAGGATTCAATCCCACTGCTGCTTCCCTGAATGATACCCCCTGCTAATAGAGGCTGCCATACCAGCTGGCCATGTTTCTACTATGCTCCTACAGGTGCAGGCCTATAGTCATCTCTTGTCTGTATTTGAGCACACACACAAAAATTCTGCACCTAGCTTCACTTTGTTCCTTCTCCCTCCTTTGAGTTCTTCTTTGCATCTACTCTTAACTCACACTCATCCTTCTTGACCATAGCACTATACCAATCAAGATATGTCTTGCGGGCTTATTATGATGCAGGAACCATGCCTTTTGCCACAGGTCTATAATTTTACTTACATTAATATAACAACAAACATAATTATTACAGGTCATAGATATTGAGCATATACCACTGTATCTGATGGTGCATGTACCAGTCTGTTAGGGCTGGCAAAATAAAATATCACAGATTGGGTGCCTTAAACAACAGAAATTAATTTTTTTGGTACCAGGGATTGAACTCAGAGGTGCTTAACCACTGAGCCACATTCACAGCCCTTTTTATTTTTTATTTTGATATAGGGTCTCTCTAAGTTGCTTAGGGCCTCACTAAGTTGCTGAGGCTGGCCTCTAACTTGTGATCTTGCCTCAGCCTCCTGAGCCACTGGGATTATGGGTATGCACTACTGTTCTCAAATAGAACTTTATTTCTCACAGTTCTAGAGGCTGGAAATCCAAGATCAAGGTGCCAGTGGGGTGATTTCTGGTGAGGTCTCTCTTCCTGGAAGTCTTCTTGCTATGTCCTCATATGGCCTCTTCTTTGTGTATGCACAATCCTAATGTCTCTTCTTCCTTTTTTAAGTACATGGGTCCTATTGGATTATGTCCCTAACTTTATGACTTCATTTAAACTTAATTACTTCCTTAAAGATCCTATCTCCAGATATAGTCCCATTTGGAGTTAAAGCTTCAGCATATGAATTTTGTGAGGATGCAATTCATTTCATAGCAGTATATTACCCTACATACAGTATCTCATTTAGTCCTTTCAACAGCTCCATGATGTAGGCAGGTGCTCTTATCAACCCCATTTTACATATGTGGAAACTGAGACTTACTTCCTTATACTTATGGTAAATTGAAGTAGATTTAGGTCTGAATCCCAGTTCTGATTGAACCCACAGCTTACTCCTTTTATTTATCTAGCCTGTCACAGATTACTTAGTTCTTTCATAACATTTATATGAGGTAACTCTAATTCTTTGGATAGTTCTTTTTCTTTCATTGGCTCTGAGCTCTTTTGGTTACCTCTAGGGTGTTTAGGCAAGAAAACTTACTACTCACAATAATCTAAAAGGCCTACACTGCGTCAGGCTGATTGTGGAGTCCTGGAAGACAGTGGAAGTAAATCTAACAAGGGTGTTAACCTTGGGGATATAACTGTGTGCAAGACTCTCTGGTCTGATTTTATAGCACACTGGGGGAAAGACTATTTGATGAGCTTCTCTGATTTTGAGTGGTGACAAAAAATGTGTGTGTGTGTGTGTGTGTGTACTCATATAAGTGTGGAAGCAGAAAGGGTAGAAGAGGAGTGAATATAAAAATGAACTAGTATTGATAAAGCATCATTGTTGCTAGGCTTATTTAATTAGAAATTGTATTGAGATTATTGCAGAGTCACATTTAGTTGTAAAAAATGAGAGATTCCTTGCACAGTTTACCAGGTTTCTCCCAACAGTAACTGTTAAACTATAGTATGAAATCACAGTCCAAGATATGGATACTGACACAATCCATCATTCTTATTCAGATGTCTCTAGTTTTACTTGCACTCATTGTGTGTGTGTGTGTGTTTTGTTCCATACGATTTTACCATGTGTGCATGTTTGTGTATCCACAATCAGTGAAGACCCAGAGCAAACAGTTCTATCAACACAAGGACACACTGTATTTCTCTTTTATAACATGCCTACCTCCTTTCCTGTGTCAAACTCTTGGCAACCATTAATCTGTCCTCCACTTCTAAAATGTCATCATTTTAAAATGTTTTATAAATAGAATTATACACCATATAATCTTCTGGAAATGGCTTTCTTCACTTCATATGGGTCCTGGAGATTCATTCTAATTGTTACCTTTATCAATAGTTCATTCCTTTTTTATTTCTGAGTGGTGTTTCATGGATATATGTATCAAGGTTTGTTTAATCATTTACCTGTTGAAGGATTTCTACGTATTTTTTTCTTATTACAATTAAAGCTCTTATTCATGCACAGGTTTTTATATGGACAGATGATTTCATTTCTCTGGAATAAATGCCTGAGAATACAACTGTAAGTTCCCTCTGGGTGAAGAATAATTTTAGGTCTAGTGAGACAAAGAGGCTTCCTGGATGGGACCATTTGTTTAAGGCATAATGGATACAGAGAGACCCTCTGCTAGATGCTTATTTTGGTGAGGCTCCTTATTGGTCCTCTTTGAGAGTGGCATCTCCTCTGGTATTGTCAGTTGGACTTTCATTCAATTTGAGGGAAGAATCATCATGCCTGGGCTACCTTTGTTCCTGGATCAGAGGCAGAGAATCACTGAGTACAGGCTGTTTTTTCTTCTACTGGGTTGGTCATATAAGACACTGTGTTGTTGGATTGATCCCTCAGTCCTGGGGTCTCAAAAGAGTTTGTCTTCTTCTTACTACCCTTTAGACATCTCCTTTAGATGTCTCTTTCATAATTCTGAGGGCTTACAGTTTTGCTTAGTGGGGAGGAGTAGTGCAAAAGAGTTCATGGAGTTTTGTCTAGACTGCAAGTCTATACTCATTTTAAAGATAAGGAAAAAGGTAGAAAATTCAGGATAATAAAAATCTAGGCAACAGGAAATGGGCATGTTTTGTCTTATCTAAGCAGATCACTCAAAATTTTGTTGAACTACTTTAAAAAAAGTTAATAGACACAATTTTGTATTTCCATCATTGTCTTGAGAGATAAAAGACTAATAAACATATGATAGAGATTAAGACATTAAGCTTTTAAAGCAGAATTTGTCCAAGAACCTCCTGAATAATGCTCATAAGAATCTTGTAAATGAATATTGTTTTCTCCATTGTACATATAATGGAGCTCCATCTCAGAATGATAAGTGACCCAACACCTGGCTACTTAAGGAACTAGAGAGTCCATCTAGCTTTGAAGCTGGGAAGGAGATGGGTGTAAATAAAGCTACATGTCTATATCCATCAAATTCTGACCTTATTGTAAACTCTGGTTTTATTGTGAACTTTAAAATGTTGTCAATTGGATCTCAATTTTCTTTAAATTTGTAGTGCAAGCTACACATTTAATGTCCAATAAGGGACATGATCCACTTCCCAGGCTACAGCTATAAGGAATCTATCATTGTCCTTTACGTTTGATGTCTTAAAATGATAACGTTGTATTTCCACCCAAAAGGTCATTCTTAGAAGATTTCCAAAGTAAATGATATAAATAGTGCCTGTTTAAGTGAGAGCTTTCATAACAGATTAAATGTTTAAATGTTCAAAAAATATAAATTTTATTCACAGTAAGAAAAAGATCATTTCATAATTTTTGCATCCTATTTCTCTTAGGGTGCTTTGGCAAATATTTTGTTTCTTTTAACTTCATTTAGATATGGCAGGAAGAAAAGGATGAGAGATTCTAACTGTAGAATATTTGCAGTCAAGGACATATGGTTGGAGTCTGAGCTCTGCCCCTTACTTACTCGGAGGCCTTAAGAAAGTGACTTAACCTCATTGTACCTCAGGGTCTTTATGCAGAAATGGTAGCACATACCTTTAACTTACTTACATGTGGTCAAGTATCTTGCACATAGGAAGGACCCCCAAATACTTGTTGTTTTCTTTTTTCCTCTGTCCATTCTTAGAATCACCTCAGACTAAAAGGATTGATATTAAAATTCTTACAGAGGAACAAATCCAGTTTCCCATTTTGAATCTGAGTTCTATAGTTGCATCCCCTTGTGTTGTCAATAATGTGTCAGAATAATCCACTGAAAATTAGCCTGTGTTTTGTTTTTTTCCTCTTCCTGTGAAGAGTACATTAGGGGGCTGGTGATGTAGCTCAGTGGTAGAGCACTTGCCTAGCACATGGGAGGCACTGGGTTTGATCCTCAGGGCCACATAAAAATAAATAAATAAATATTAAAGAGAAAGAGTATATTAGGAATTCTGCCTCTACTCAGAGCTCACAAATGTAGTCTAAATTAGAGTTTCTGATTTCCAGAGCTCTTTGCCAATGAGATTGCTATTGGTTTGTATACAGAATACCTGAAGGTATAATTTTTATTTATGAATTTTTTAGATGGGGTTTTCCTGGATGTTGCCCAGGCTCTCCTTGAATCTTCCTGCCTCAGCTTCCCAAGCAGCTGGGATTACAGGCGTATGTCAATATGCCCAGCTAAAGGTACACATTTTCAGGCACCATGAAAGCCTCTGTACTTGGGTTTAAAGAAGAAAAAAAACAAACAAAAAACAACAACAAAAACCTTCAGGTTCTGAGATGGTCCAAATAGAAGATGGATATTTGGGGAAATTTTGTCCAAAACCAGGGAGAGTTTATTTAAAATGGAAATTTCGCATAAGGTATCCTAGGTATATCTGATAAGTACTCATTACCCTTTTCTCAATTAATCTCTATTTTTTGTTATGGACAAATAATTTAATTGAATCAAATTTTCTTTCATTTAAGAGGTAACCAGAGAACTGAAGGAGAGACATAAGGTTGAGGGTTCAGATATAGACCCTTGAGTCATGTTCAGGCTTGAACTATCAGCATCAGTCAAGATTACAGGGCCCTGCCAGAATGTCAGTGTGTAAGATCCTATATCAGTCAGGATAGGCCAGGCTATGTTGTGGTAACAAGCAACCCTTGAATCTCAGTGGTTTCAAATAACAAAAGTTTATTTGTTTATTAATTGATTTCATACTAGGGATTGAACCCAGGGGCACTCTACCATCAAGCCACATTCTCAGCCTTTTTAATCTATTTATTTATTTATTTATTTAAATTTGATATAGGTTCTCCCTAAGTTACTGAGGCTGGTCTTGAACATGTGACCTTCTGTGTCAGCCTCTTGAGCTATGGGATTACAGGCGTGTGTCACAGCACCTGGTACAAAGGCCTTTTTATTCATGGTTGACTATGGATCCTGTTCTTCATTGTTAACCTCCATACTCTGGGATCCAGAATAAAGTAGTAGCCACTCCTGGAGAAATTGCCAAGCATGTGCTGACTCTCAGAGCTTTCTCAGCCTGAGAATGCTAGGTCATCTCTGTTCACATTTTACTGGTCAAGAGAAATCACATGGTGTACCTAACTTCAGCTAGTTAGACATACAATCCTACCATGTGCCTGAAAGGGGAGAGAACAGACTAGTTTAAATAGTTAATTCTAATGTCTTTAATAGTCTGTATTTCTGATGACTAGATATTCAATTTAGTCTCCTCTCATGGAATGAGAATGCTCATATTCATCCCAAAGGAGACAACCCAAAAGTCCTGTTCTGTCTTGTCAGCAAGCTAAAATCCCACATCTTTTGGAGCTTCATGGGTAGTCTCTTCATCTAGGAGTGAGATGCAATGATGCCTACATCAAGACTGGATGGAATTGTTCTTGATGTCAGAGAATGATAGACTAAAACTTAAAAGAATCCTCATATGTCAAATATATATGACAGAATAAAGGCAGGCTAATGTCAACACTCTTCTTTTAAATTTGGAAAACTGGAATACATTGGTCTATAGAGATCCTAGTAGGCAGACCTAGGGAGGGCACTAATGTCCACTAATAAATAATGCTTAAATATTCAATCCCTGTTTTGCTCCTTAGCCCTTAGTTATTAACCTTGGCCTCAAGGCCAAGGCATCAGAGAATATGCCATCCAATAGGAACGTATTGTGTCACAGTCCAAAATCTAGTCCAAAACCCTCATGGGGTTTTCTCTCAAAGCTCTAGGACAGAAGCCATTCCTTCCCTCTTCTAACTTCTGGTTACTGCTGGCATTCTTTGATACTCCTTGGCTTCTGGACACATCATCCTAATCTCTTTCTCTGTCTTTACATTACCTTCTCATGTGGGTGTATGTGTGTGCGTGTGTTTGTGTATATGTGTGTAATCTCCCTCTACCTGCCTACTGAAAGGACACTCACAATGGTATTTAGGGTTCACCCAGAAAATCTAGGATAATCTCCTTATCTCATGATCCTTATTTATATCTCTCGTTCCCTTTTTGCTTATATGGTATTACTTACCTGTAAGGATTAAGGTCTGATATTTCTGGGTGCCCAAAATATATCAGATCTTAATTCTTCAACCTATTATAAAATCAATTTAGGTCAAGTTTAGTGGAATATATCTTTGTGTCTTTGCAGTCATTTCCTTCTACAGTTAAGGTGTTGCTAGCCATCCCAAAAGAACAATCATATTCCCATAGTGCTGACTCACCTCACATTGTAAAACAAAGATTCAGGGCCATGTCCTGATGTGACTGCCATGTGGGGCCTGAAAGGAAAAGTATGGAGGTAATGGTGGGAGAGAGGCATAGGGAACTAGAAACCAATCTGTGAAAATTATTCTAAATGTAACAGTGTATCTAGGAAAGAAATTTGATGGAGACGTTCCTAAATTGGATAATCCTAAAAATGTACATGGTATTGTCCATAACAGGTTATGAAGTGAAAAGAAACTTGCTAAACTATCAATATGAAAAAAAAGACAAATTTCCATCATATGTGGTAGAAGAAAGACTGAATTATCTTTCTATTCTCTATATAGAAAATTATAAAAGATCGTTGAGGAAATAATTGCAGGGGCAGTTCATTCACAAAAAAAAAATTATTTTTTATGGTATCTGTTAGGTTTTTTAAATTTTTAAATATGCCATGTTTTCTCATTCTAAATGAAAATTAACTTTTATAGTTGTAAGTCATCTGCTAAAGTTAATTAAAAATTATTTAATTTTTATATTATATGTCAAGTTTTAAAAGATTTAAATGTGTCATATTTTCTCATTCAAGTGAAAATTATCTTTTGTAGTTGATTTTTAATCATCTACTAAAGTGGCATAAAATTATTTAATCCTTGTGTTATCTGTCAGTGTTATGGTTTAGATATGAGGTATTCCTCCAAAGCAGTTAATGTAGGAATAGTAAGAGGTAAAATGATTGGATTGTGATAGCTGTAATCCATTAAGTTCATCCTAATTTAAAAGGACTTGTTGGTGACTGTGGGCAGGTGGTACACGGCTGGAGAAGATGGGTCACTGGAAGGATTCATCTTACCTGTGTTCCCTTCCCACTTTCTGTCTCTCTGCTTCCTGGCCATCCTGAGCTGAGCAGCTTTCCTCCACTGGGCCCTTTCCCCATGCCATGCAGCCTCATCATGGGCCCAAAGCAATGAAGTTGGCTGTTTACGGATTGACACCTCTAAAACCCTGAGCCCCAAATAAACTTTTCCTCCTTTAAGTTATTCTTGTTGGGTTTTTGGTCATGGTGATGCAAAAGCTAAGTAAAATAGGTTTTAAATTTTTTTTAAAAATATATCATGTTTTCTCATTCCAAATGAAAATTAACTTTTGATTTTGTGTTTATCTGGTAAGGCTGCTCCCTAGTATTGTATAAGTTTTAGGGTCTGGTAAAGCCTGGACAAGCCCTTAACTGAAAGACCCCCTTTAGACTGCTCTATGGTTCAGGCATAAGCAAAAGGGCAGCTTCTTAAATACATTAAGGGAAATTGCCTCAAGAGCCAGAGGTCTTCAACATTTACAAAAAGTCAGTCTTATGTCCAGCTTGGCAAAACTGGCAACACAGAGTAGTTGCTTTCCAGCCTATTGCCTGGGGTGTCAACCTGACCTCAGTGTTTCTCTCAAGCTTGTCTGAAAAAGCAAATACATATGAGTGATTGATTGAATGAGGGATATATACTGTACCCATCCACTTATGGTGCACACTAATCTTCCCTAGGATGAGCTAGATCATGAAAGATGTATGTATATACCCCTAATTGCCCTTCCTGGATTATGTTTATGGTTATATAATTAACCATATGGTTATATGGTTAAGATAGGTATTTAGGATAAAGAGAGATAAAAACTGAATCTTCAAGGAAAGTACCCACAAGCCATTGAGATGCAGAAAGCACAGTTGTAAGTCTCTAGGAATGTCCCCTTAGCTCATGCCCTGGTCAAATGAGGGAAATATGCAAACACAGGGAAAACTGGCACAAAATTGTGCAGCCCCACTCTGGCTCCACCTCCAGTCTGGTTCCTGTTAAAGCCCTTCTAGAAATACTGGACCCCAGCCCAAGGCAGGGCTGCTTCTCATTCTCGAGATAGCCCCAATTCTTCCTTGAATGTGTATCTACTTTTAAAAATAAACCTTCATCTAGGCCTTTGTCTGGCTTGTGTTGAAATTCTTTTCTGTCACATATGCCAAGAACCCTGCCGGTCCTGAGTTGAATCCCTTCCTTAGGGAAGTCCTCTGAACCCTTCTCCAGAGACATCTCTTCTCTCGTGACATGGTGACTCAAAGGGAAGTATAAGAAATAGTCCTCTGAACTCGGAAAATCAAGGGTGGTGTTTTTTTCCTTATATGTGAAAATTAGAGAGGGAAAAAAAGAGAGAGAGAAAAAAAGGAAGGATCTCATGAAATTAGCCTGGAGAACAGTAGAATAGAGCAAGAGGACCCAGGGCTGGGAGAAGAGGAAGGAAAGAGAAGGTAGTGGGGAATTAAATTGACTAAATTGTGTTATGTGCACATATAAATATATCAAAATGAATCCCACTATTATTATTATATAATTATAATGCACCAATAAAAACAATTAATTTTAAAAATATATTGACATTTTATTAAATTGAAGCATGATGTATATTTAAAAAATTGTACATACTGGATTTCTTATTAAATATGACATGTTTACTAGAATAAAGTAAAAGAAACCGTCCTCTGAAGCCCATTTGTGTATTTATTGTGGGGATGCTATTGAAGAAATTGTCCATTATGTTCCTATTTATAAGAACCCTGAGGAGACATTTCACTTGGCTCCCCTGAGCATCAGGTTTAATTTTATTTGTATCAATGTTGTACATCATGTGTCTGGTTTTGTCTCTCACATTTCATGTTTCTAGTAGAACTCTTGAGAACTTAGAACATGAATTTCAGTTAGCATTATGACCCCTAGTTCCATGTAAACTACTTTTATGTTTTTAAACCTTGATTATCTTATTTGCTTCTCATGAATTGTTTCTGAACTTATATTTTTAAATGTATTTATGCAAACTTCCCCTAAAATTAGTCTGCAACAATGTGGGGCAGAAATAAAAAATAATATAAAAACCACATTATGCAACTTAAAAAATAATAAAACACCTAAAATACATTTCCTTTCAAGGTACTATTAATTATATGATATTTCTGCACAGGCCTTATGCCTGCAAATCACAACTGCAGTTAGTGAGAAAGGACTCAGGTTTCATTAATGAAACCTTAGATATTTTCAGTTGAGGAAAAAAAAAAGCCTCATTTTTCCCATATTTTTTTCTTTCTCCATTTTTCACTGTGATTATTGTTCATTTAAGAATACCAAGGTTCTCTGAGGCTCCCAGTTCTTTCTTATTCAAGTAGGTTAAGTCAAATTACATATGACAAAAATGACAAAGGCCTTCCTAATCTGCAGAGCTTTCTGCTCCTGGGAGAACTCAGTCCTCTTGTTTTTGTTTCCCTTCCCTGAGTCAGCACTTGGCTAGTCCAAGGCCAAGGGCCCCCAGCTCAGACTGTTAGAAATAATAAGGAGAGAGAGAGAGAGAGAGAGAGAGAGAGAGAGAGAGAGAGAGAGAGAGTATATATTTTAAATTTCAATTTAAAATATAATATTCAAAAGGAGCTCTGCTCTTTAGTTGGCAGAACAATTGTGTTGTTAATACAGTTCAGAAAAGAAGGACTAAGGGGAGTCAGGAAATAAAAAACATATTGTCTCTATAACTCCACTTAAATTAATTTTGATGCTAAAGTACAGCATGAGATATCTCTATAGATGAAGAGATAAGCCCCAGAAACTAGTTAAGATGATAAAACTAACATTAAGCTTATTTTTTTTTAACTGGGACTGAAACCCTTTTTTTTAATTATCCAAAGAAAAATCTTCTGGTCTTTTGTTGATTAAATAATATATACTCAATAAGTCTCTGTTAATTCTGATAGTCTTTGTTTCAAATTTTTCTAGTCCTAGTTATTGTAGCCCGTAGGTAACTGTTTATATGATTTCTAGATTATTTCCAACTAGCATATAATCTGATGCCTTTTTTTCCTTCATTATCATTATTGCTAAGATGTCTTGCCCCCTCAACATGGCCAGTCATTAATTGCATATCTGAATTAGGTTCATCTTCTAATTTATTTTGACCCAGTGCCCATCTGATTTAGAGTTCAGAGAGTTCTGTTTTATCTCAGAATTTATGAATCAGTTTTTTAGTCTACATCTCCCTGTAAAGGTTCTTATGACCTTGACAAAACATTATTTTATTTACTTCCCAAGGCACACACTCCATCTTATACACCATAATCTAGCTTGCGATTTACTGTCTGTTTCTATGTCCTGTCCACTGGCCATTCACAGGAACACTAGAGACCAATGATCAGCATGGTCCCCTATGCAAATTAGCCATATATTTTGACAGTCTCTGCTCACTTTGTGCCCATTCACCATGGTTCCTTTTCTTCCTTTTCCTGAGCTGCCTTAGAGCTTCTGTGAGGTCACATTCTGTGTTTAATGATAAGGACGTGGAACTGAGGCCCAAACAAATCATCCAACAGTAAACAAGCAACTCTAAACGTCCATCATAGAGTAATGACATTAGTAGAGAATAAATGATTAAGATTGATTTTGAATGGCTCTCTATACATGGTGGGAAGTGTGTGTATGTGTGAAGGTAAGTAGGAGAATATTTGCTGCCTGAAGAGGGGCAGGATCTCACAGAGTTGAGGCTAAAATGAACTCCAGTGGCAAGATGTGAATGATGCTACCAGGAGCCTATATACTCTAGCTACTCTGGTATTGTGATTCTTGTGCTACATCACATGCACATGCACACATGCACACATACACACACACACACACACACACATTTGGAAGTCTGGATGCCAACTTTCTCTGATATGGAGGAAATGCTAGAGAGTGCTTGCCTCTCCATAATTGTCAGTAGGTAATAAGGAAGGCTGCACAACTTGCCACCAGGCCAAATCCCAGAGGAGGCTTATGTGCCACCCCCTGTCCCTGTTGTCTTATATCAACCTTTCTGAGAACATGCAAGTCAAGTGTTCCATGAATACTTTATTTCAATGAACTGGCAAGACTATTTGTTTTACTTAGAGCACCATTTCTGCTTCACGATAGCTCCATATTTGATTCATTAAACTTGTTTATGCAACAATCACTAAATCAGAATCCTTTCCATTTGGTGGCTCTGTAGTAAGGCTTTAGAAGTTATGTGCACTATGTGTAAATCATGCTGCACCTGCATTCTTTTCCTTTACCCCACAATCTCAGTTTACCACACTAATAAAAGCATCCAAAAGAGGAATCCAAGAAAAAGATCACACATCATTTAATCAGTAAAGACCATATTATATAGTCAAACATTAAACAAAACAACATGTTGAAAACTTACAGGTGTCAGGCATGTCCAAAACAATTTGCATATAGTTTATCTAATCCTAATAACACCCCTGAAAAGAAGGTATTATAGAGTACAGAAAAGTATAATTCTTGCTCTCCACTCCACAGAGGCAAAGGCCAGCTGGCTAGCTCCTAGAGGAATTCATTTCTTTGTGAATTTTCTGAGATCTAGTGCCTGGCTCTCAATCTCAGGCTAAAAACCTGATTATATCAGCTCAGTGAATGTGGAGCCATCTCTCAGGGGTAAATCATAAGCCAAGGAGAAATCACCATCAGACAAATCTGATACTCAAACCCACATGCTCAGCATATGTATCAGTCAGGGGCTCCACAGGAGACAGATGGCATGCTGAAATTAGGATAATTGGGGGAGGGCTCAATAAAGGGGTTATTTACATAACTTTGTGCAAGAGTAGGGAAACCATACTGGAGATTACAGAACTGGAAGCTAGTAAAACTGCTCTATCCCCACCTGTAGGCCAGAGGGATGAGGGAGGAAGTGGTTCCAATGAGTATTGGTGAGAGAGACACCTTGTTAGGAACCACAATTTTAAGTCAAGGGACTCAGCCAAAACAAAGTAACCTTATAAGGAGGGAGCAGTGAGGATGTTGGTCTTGTAATCACTCACTCTCTTCAATCTCTATGTTGGCTCCTTATTGGTGAAGCTTAACAAGAAACCACAAGGTAAGGCAGTTCTTTGATGCAATCAATACAGGACAACTTCCTGGAATAAAGAGCAGGGTAGAGAAAAGTAGAGTAAATGTGGAGGGGAAAACAGAAGATATGTAGCATAGAATATCTTCTCCTTAAGCCAAACCTGAGCTCAAACCACTTAATTAATTAATCATAAGTAATAACCATACCAGTGGCTAGGAATCCTTAGAGTTTATAGTCAGCCCATCGCCTACTATAGGAAGAATGTGTGAGGGGCCAGATTGTGATTAAAAATTTGTTGGTAAATATGGTCTCAGAGCAAAGGAAATGAAGAGAATGAACCAATTGATGATGCCAACCTAAGATTGCCTAATACATCTATATTATAGAAAGGATGACCTCACCCCTGAGACTGGATGCTAAAAGCTAAAACACCCTGTGTAGCTATTGCAACATAACAAAGTACCTCAAACTTTGTGACTTAAGAAACATAAACAATTATTAACAATAAACATTGGTGTTCCCATTTTACAGATGATGAAATTAAAATCACAATTAGAAGTTGGATCTGGACCCAGATCTAACAGAATTGACTTTCATTCATACTGAGTTACTTTTCAAAATTTTTGTGAAAATACATTCTAAACCACAAAGAACTACAAGAATATAAAAGAATATCATCATCATCATCATCATTGTCATCATCATTATCAGTACTGTTGGGTGTAGAGCCCTAGTCCACAGTGAGGTAACAGTGTCCCGTCAGACAAGTTCTCTGGAGCCAGCATAAGACTTACATAAGAATCAGTCTTGATTAGAAAGTTCTGAGTTAATGGTTTTCCATTATATTAAATAGCTATTTATTCTTTTTAATTAGATTATACTTCAGTAAGTAAGCCAATTGGTCAAACAACTGGGCTATAAGGTACAGAAATTAAACCATTTGTGAAGCTAGCATGTCTCTGACTTCCATTATACTCCATATCAAGAATAGGACAAGCTCACAGGTTGTTGTAAACTCAGCCTCTGCCTTTAGGAAAATTTGGCCGATTCTGGTCCATCAAACAATGTTTAATTTTGACTTACCTAGGTCAATGTTCCTTTCTATTCCAAGAGATTGAAGGCCTCCTGGTGGTAGAATATGTGATTTATACTTCTTTTGTGTAGTACCTAGCAAGCAAATCTCCAAAGTGTCTGAAAAATAGTGTTACTTGATGTAACAATTAAAAACTGAAAGAAGTTATGAGGAGGGGTTAGAAGGAAGCTGAGGGGTTAGTGGCTCCTTCCATAAAACATGATTGAGTAAATATTAATAGCATAGATCACTAAATAGGGTTTGACTACACTATCAGCTACTCAAATAACTTACAAAAGATGGGGAGCTTATTTTTATTTCATATAAAATTAGATATAGAGATAGGCAAAAAAAGAGATGTACAATATGCATGGTCATTTTGTCAACATCTCACAACATGTTTTGGGAGATGGTTATCTAAATGAATCCTTCATTTTACAAATCCATCAGAATTTAATTTAACCAATACTTATTAATGCCAATACTACATGACAAAAACTGTTTTTAAAGCGTTATTTGTCTTTGGAAAAGACAGATAAAGGAGATAAGGATCCAAATAAGTAAAGCAACTTGAAAGTTGACACACCAAATGAATGGACAAAGCCAAGGCTAGAGTCTGAGCATCCCAACTGCCACAACATATGTGACTAAGACTCATAAAAATATATAGGGCAGGCATTATTGTTGTAATTCTTATTGTTTAGATCAGTAAATGTGTCTCAGAGAAAATGAATAACTTGCCCATGGTCAGCCAACAATAAAAATATTCAATGTTAAATCTGTCAGGGCCCAGATTATTTACTTTTCTACTATAACATGTTTATTGTGTACTGATTATATTTTTGACAATAGCAAAAGATAGAAACTGTTTTAACTATGAGAACTGGTAGGTTCAAAGGATTGAAGCTTAGAGTTTAGGGTTAGTTCCTTGTCATAGCAGGGAACTGGTTCAGGAACATGGAAGCAGAGAGTTGGCCATTCATGAGGTCAACGAGCTGGCCATCTTTGATTTCCCATTGCCAGTTTTCAGAGTTGCAACCCCAGGTATTGTCATGAAGAAACCAAATAGGCTGTCACCAGATTCACATTCCACAGCCTCTCACTCTATGTTTCCAGAAAAGTATTTTTTAAACTTTATGGCACTTCTATCTACAAGATGTCATACATAATATATAATCTGTTGGAAATTCTTTGCCAAATGTGACAGAGACTTCTAGTGGCTTACCCAGGTCCATTCACCCTTTACTCCTTAATTTTAGAAAATCCTTAGTTTCCTCTTCTTGCAATTGGTAGATCATTCATCTCTTCAAGGATATCTTACAAATGTAGTGACAAAAACTACAGATTTCCTTGAAGAGATGAATGATCTACCACTTGCAAGAAGAGGAAAGTACCAGATGGATCCCTACAAAATCTATTAAAAGAGATGGAATATGGACTTTATTGTGGAATTATGAAGAGGATGGACCTCATGCACAAAGAAAGAGAAAGACAGAAAGCACTAGTTTCTGAGGACTTCATGGAGCTTTCATGACATCTCTGGGTAGGCTACTTGTAGAATGATTTTCATGTCAGAGAAATAGGCCTAAGCCAAATAGAAGTATTTCCCAATTAACATCACTATTCCATTCCACAAAATAAGATATACTACATAAAAATTCTAAAATAAGATATGCTACAAAGTAATGTTAACATTATTTTAAATGAGAAAAATTTGGGGTTAAATGTCAACCAAAATTACCTACCCAATTTATTAAAACATAACTAAAACACAACAAACGCTGAGATGTAAGTAAAAATTGTGTTGAGATATAAAATACTCAAAATATCACTTTCTGGTGTAAAAATAATCAATATGGTTATCAGAGTCCAGAGTGTTAACCATTACACAATAAAAGCCCCTTCAGTGTGGTTACCAACAATTAGACTTCAACCTCCAGCCAAAAAGGGATAATTGGCACCAGATTTACTCACACAATCCAAAGTATTATTTCTTCTTATATGTTCTATAGGATTTTCCAGTGAAACCCTACAGGCCGAGGATAAGTGTGTGTATCTGTGTATTTGTGTGTGTGTGTGTGTGTGTGTGTGAAAAATATTTTAACTAATTTAATTTTAAAAATAGATATGTGTCTATTTTAACACAGATAAAATACATATATTTTTAAATAGATAGTATATTTTGATACCTGGCTGTATTTAAAAACCAGTTTTTAAGTCATGAGAAATCATGTGGAAAGGGACAGTGATTCCTGAAATATGAGAAACAAATGAGATGAAATTTACATTGACCCAGTTTGCTGACTTCAAAAAATTTCTAACCTAACATTCTGGGGAACTGAGGCAGAACCAAAAAGATCCCTTGACTTAAAGAGATGTTGTTGAGAGTCTGGGAATAATCAACAACTCTAACTACTACCTAATCAACCATAAAAAAGAAGAATATTATAAAAAATAAGCATTTATAAAAAGCAAATAACAAAGTTTACAGTAGAAATCAATGGACTAGAAAAATAAAAACAATAGAAACAAATTATAAAATTATAAATTGGGGTTGGGGGTGTAGCTTAGTCATAGACAGCTTGCCAAGCATGGATTCCATCTCAGGCACCAAAACAAACAAACATGCCCATAAGTTGATTCTTGGAGAAAATCAATAAAATTGATAAAACTCTCACTAGACTGAACTGGAGTTCTTCACCATTGCTCATGGGTTCCCTTTGTTAAGCTCCCTTCAATTCTTTTTGTGACTATGGCATCTGTTTGCTACTTGGGCCTTGGACAATACAAGCACTGAGCTAAAAATCAGAAACTTTGGGTTGCAAATTTGGTTCTGCCACACTCTAACTTGTATAACTTTGGATTTCAGTTGTCTTTGAGCCTCATGTCTACTCTCTGTAAATGAAAATGGCCATTGTGGTTATGTTTTCATGCTTATATACATACGTCAAAATTATCAAATGGTATATTTTAAATACTTTCAGTTTCTTGCATGTCAACTATACTTTAATAAATCTGTTTTTAAAAAGCAATTGCTTTGTTTGCTGTTACCTAAAGCATCCGTAGTATGCTAGCTTCACTTCCCTTTTGTTGTTTCTTTTCAAAACGTCTCCTTCACATATTATGACATATTCCCAATTGTATTTGGAATGTTTCTTGAGACTTCTCCCACACAGTATTTTGTTTTAAAATGGTACAAATGTTTAAATGTTAAAAATGTCTTGAATATAATTTTTACTACAGAAACCTAAGCCCCCAAAAATGATCTATTGCAAGATATGTATATTTGTAACTTGAATTCAGCAGAAAGCAGAGCCTGAGGCTTCTGAAGCTTTTGTGCTTGCATTTATCAGGAATCTGATTCCAGAGAGTAGAAGAGGAACAAAGAAAGTGGAACTGTAAAGGGGAACAAATATAAAATTGCATTGTTGAGCTTATTGTTGCTAAGTGCAACAGAGGGCTACATTTGTGGGACTTGGCCCTGAAGAAGCTCTTTCTATAAAGTACACACAAGGACTCTACTGGGAGCAGTATGTGGATAAAGAGGAGGGATTTATCCACTGGTTCTTGTTACCCACAAGTCAAAGGCTTACTCACCAGATATTAATTTGCCTACATTTCTGGATTATGCAAGATAGGGTGAGGGAATAGGGCAGAGAACCAAACAGAGAGGCTTCAGGTGCAAACAGGAGGTGAGACACTCTGTGATTAAGAATATGTGAAGAGCCCTCTTAGAGTTGTCTTGCCCCACAAGCAGCTGAATAAAAGGGGGAGAGTAGGAAAAGCATATGAAGCCCAAATAATCTGAAATAGTGCATTATATACGTCTGATACCTATACATTCTATAAATATTAAGAATTGGGGCAAGCTTTAAAATCATGGTTTTTTTTCTATGTTCTACATAACATGTAACCTATAGCTAATCCTACTTGACATATGTATCTTGCTGCTTTGTTTTGTATGAGTACATTCTTTTAATCAGTATTGTATTCATGAGATACACTAAATTTGCTTGGATCACTTTTCACAATTATTGTCTTCTGCAGTCCATTCCACATCAACCAAAATGTAACACCTGGGATAGGAAAATCAGTATTTTAAGAGATTCCAGATGATTCTAATGTGTAAGTAAGAGAACCATTAAATCACTTCAGTCTCCTAACTACCAGTAGTATTCACATCTTCTCTATTTAATGGAATGATTTCTTCTTTTTTTAATACTACCCATGATTCAAAGTACATTTTAAGTTGTACCTCATCTACATGTCTTTTCCTAACCATTTTATCTTTCATAATCTTTTCCTTCTTTGGCTAGATCATCTGCTTTAGCAAAATATCTTCCATACATCCCTCAGCAGCCTATAGAGAAACCCTAATTGTTTTTAAACTTTTGCTTTACTGTTTTCTTCCACTCTTAGGTTCCAGGGTATTAATTTACACATGTTCTTAACATGAAGGAATCTTCCTATAACAATTTTACAGTTTTTCATATATCTATTGATCAATTGTATATCTTCTTCTGAGAAGTGTCTGTTCAGACACTTAGCCCATTTATTGATTAGGTTTTGTGTGTGTGTGTGTGTGTGTGTGTGTGTGTGTTCAGTTGTTTAAGTTCTTTATATATCCTGGAGATGAGTGCTCTATCTGATGTGTATGTGGTAAGAATTTGCTCCCACTCTGTAGGCTCTCTATTTACCTCACTGATGGTTTCTTTTGCTGAGAAGAAGCTTTTCAGTTTGAATCTATCCCATTTATTGATTCTTGATTTTATTTCTTGTGCTTTAGAATTCTTGTTATCTCACTCCAATCAGAATAGCAGTTATTAAGAATACAAGCAACGATAAGTGTTGGTGAGGATGGGTAGGGAGGCAAAGGCACACTCATACATTGCTGGTGGGACTGCAAATTGGTGCAACCAATCTGGAAAGTAGTATCGAGATTCCTTAAAAACTTGGAATGGAACCACCATTTGACCCAGCTATCCCACTCCTCGGTTTATACCCCAAGTACATAAAAACAGCATACCATACTGACACAGCCACATCAATGTTTATAGCAGCACAATTCACAATAGCTAAATCATGGAAGCAACCTAGATGCCCTTCAATAGATGAATGGATAAAGAAACTGTGGTATACACAATAGAATATTACTCAGCAATGAAAGAGAATAAAATCATGGCACTTGCATGTAAATGGATGGAGTTGGAGAATATCATGCCAAGTGAAGTAAGCCAATCNTGGGGGTAGGAAAGATGGTGTAATGAGATGAACATCATTTCCTTAGGTACAATATGAACAGACAAATGGTATGACTCTACTTTGTGCACAACCAGAGAAATGAAAAATTGTGCTCAATATGTGTACTATGAATTAAAATGCATTCTGCTGTCATATATAACAAATTAGAACAAAATAAATAATTAATTAAAAATTGTATATATTAATTTATTTTGAACAAAGTCAATGTAAGCAAACAGATTTTAAGGTGGACCCAATAATTTCCATCTTTTTATATTCATGCCCTTATAAAATCCTCTCTTCTTGAATGCAGGTAAAAGCTGTGACTTGCTTCTGACTAATAAAATGTGACAAAGGTAATGGGATGTCATCTTCATGAGTATGTTATGCTACATTATATAAGAAGACACCATCTTGTTAGCAGTTTTTGCTCCTCCCACCCCACAATCTCTCCATTGCTACCTTTCAAGAGGCAAGTTTGCCTGGATCCTACAGATATAAGGAAATGAATTTTGACAATGACCTGAGGGAGCTTGGAAGTAAATCATTCTTTACTTAAGTCTCCAATGAGAACCTAGTCCTGGCTAATACTTTGATTCTAGCCTTGTGAGACCCCAAACACAGGAGAAAGTTAAGCAATGCCCTGACTTCTGAGCTACAGAAACTGAGATAATAAATGTGTATTGTTTTAAGCCATTGAATTTGTGGTAATTTGTTACACAACAATAGAAAACTAACATTTTGGTACTAGAAGTGGGACGCTGCTATAACAACACCTAAAAATGTAGGAGTGGCTGTGCAAGTGAGCAGCTGGTAGACTCTAGAATAATTTCAAGGAGCATGATAGAGAAAGCCTAAATTGCTTTGAGTGGGCTGTTACTAAAAATCTAGAGTTGAAGTATGTTCCTCGTGAGTGCCCCAAAGAAGTGAGGAACCTGCTATTAGAAACTGAAGGAAGAAGGAATGATAACAGAAATAAGATGATACCAGAGATAAGCTCTCACCAAAGATTGTGTTTTGTTCTGGGCTCTTTTGTCTTTGTATGAGAGGATTTCTAGCAAGACACAAGATTTAGTAAAAAATATATCAAAATTTATAAGGAGAGAAAGAAGGGAGAGGAGGGAGACACCTCACTTCTTCACCCCCAGGATTGTTAGAGAGTCCAGCCCAGGTATCACTTCTGGGCTCTGGATGGACAGTCTACGTTAGCTAACAACCTACAGGTAACTCTTGGTCATCTTGGCCTGGCTGACAGGTCCTAATTTGAGCTGGTTTTATCTAACTTAAGGTGGGTGGGCTCCAATCTTAATCATTCTGCTTTCTTAGGTCTGGAAATCTCTGGTCTAATGTGGTGTGAACTGATCAATATAATCAATAAGTCACAGACATAGGTCATAGATTATAGTGTTATGCCAGATTCGTGGAACCCCAATAGACCTCCAGGAGACGAATCTGATGCAATCACACAAGAGTCTTTATTGCAAGCTCAAGCCTGGACTCACAACCGTTCCCGACACAGTGATCCCAGGGAGTGAGTCCCGGTCCTTTTTCAGTGAGATTTTATAGGTTTTGGGGGGATACTCTATGCGTCACAACATCACACAGCAAATCATTCCATACCACGGGCAAATCAAACAACAACTCTTAACATTGATTAGCACATTCACTGGCGGGAACAAGTTGGGTAGGGGTGATTGGCTAGTACAAGAGGGGGGTTTGTTTGAACTGATTGGTTTAGGCCACGAAGGGTGTAAGTGCTAAACTACATGGTTTCCCAACATGCTATCAACCACCATAAACTACTTGGGGGTCATCTGGCATCCCAGGTATTTTCCCTGTCTCATGCTGATTGGAGGTTGCTAGGGGGTTGTTATGGGTCCTCACCTAGCCTAACTGAGTCAGGGACACCTGGTGCTGTAGATCTCTCCTGTTATTTACAGACAAACAACTCAGCAGGGTGGGTATGTGCCTAGGAGTGCTCTGTGGGTTTTTCCAAGGACAAGGGCCACACCCCCTTCCTTAGGACGGGCCTTGAGGTAGAAGCTGCTGTTATTTGTTTATTTTTAAAAATTGAGTCACATTAGTTTCTCAATAGGAATAAGGTAAGATAACATAGATAAGCAACAGTAAGACATAAGTTCATAGATAAGTTCATCAGGAGTAAGCCTAAGTAATAGTAATAAAATCATGTAACTATAACACATAGGATTTAAACCACAGGAAAAAGATATGGAACAGTGAAAGGTGATAAGTCATTATGCCAGTATAGTTATAGATAAATATAGGCTGATAGGTTAATATAGATATAGACAAGGTTAAATCAATATAGTTGTGAACAATTGTATTAGCTTGATCGTGTAGACATAAGGCTTATAGATATCAGTAGTAAAATGATGAGTAAATGAGATAACTGCAAGCATCAGATAAGTTACTAGTACTGGGATAGTGCAAATGGAGTCATTGTGGCTATATGAACAAGAAGTGTGGCCCTAGCAACTCCATCTTAGGTGTTCTTGACTCCACCTTAGTTTTTCTGTTACTACTCCTGTGAAGAGGGAACTTCATGACCCATTTCTGAGAAACAGAAATGAAAGCTGTCTTTTTTAAAAAAAAATTGTTTTTCTGTACTTCGTATCCCACAGAATGTACCCAACTCAGGATATGGCGGTGGTCATGGTAAGCTATATCCTGGGTTTGAGTACATTTATGGGTCTACATGACTTTAAAATAGATTATCGTTCCCACTCAGCTGAAACTCAGGATAAAGTTGTCTAACACTTGTTTGGACCCAAGATGCAGTTAAGCTAACTGCTTTTTTTAGCTTCTGTATCTTGCTTGTTTGCATGATGCGGAGAAACACCCGAGTTGTGGTTTTTGCCCTTAAGTTCCCAAGACACAGGCCAGGAAATTACTGTTCTCCCACAGAGCCTCAGTCTCTAAGGGTGGGTGACAGTCCCTGGCCAGGTAAATAAAGCTCTCTTTTGTTTGAATTCAGACTTAGAGTGTTTTCTGAGGCGGCTCCCCATAATACTATGTTGTTTGTATAGGATCTTATTTAAGATGTCTTAGCAATTAGACCCTGCTGAGCAAACATATCTTTGTCCTTCCAGGAATTTATCTATGTTCCTCCTGTTGTAAGAAGAATAGTTTATAGGACTGAGATGAGGCAAGGATCCTGACAAGACAGAAATAGCTATCTTGTCAACCCTTGCAGCACTACTGAGGCAGGGCTGTTGATTAACTGATTTGCCCTCTACTAAGTGTTTTATTTTTAATTTTTTTAAAAAAAATTTTATTATTTTAGTTGTACATGGACACAATACCTTTATTTTATTTATTTATTTTTATGTGGTGCTGAAGATCAAACCCAGTGTCTCACACATGCAAGGCAAGTGCTCTACCACTGAGCCACAAACCCAGCCCAAGTATTTTCTTGAACTCCTGACCCACTGTTCATATCTAATTGCTCCATTACAGGGAACTCTTACTAAATAGTGGCCAAAAGTTCATAAAATTATCTCATGCAGTCATGTAGAAAGCAGACTTGTAAGTGATTAACTTGGTTATCTAGCTAAGGAGATTTACAACTGAAATGTTGAAGGTACTGTCTGGTCTCTTCTTGAGGCCTGTAGTAAAATGTGAGAAGAGAGAAATAAATCAGGGGAAGAATGAAAATGAATGAGAACATGATAACTTTGAAAATCCAGTCTCTTTTAATGGCAAGAGACACTAAAATTAAGACAACTTGGGCTAGAGAAAAAGTTGAGGTTGTGACCTTACAGCCTCTTGCTAAAATTTCAGAAAAATCTAAAGGTCAGAGTATTCAGTTACATAAAGGGCCCTTTCAAGAGATTGAGGGTGTATTTCACAGATCCTCCCAATCAACCCATAGAGCTTCTAGGAAGCTTAAGAGTATTGTCCCTCAGCTGTTTTAGCAGGAACTCGAGATAGAGAAAGTATTTTCATGAAAAATATGTGGGTTTGGCCTTTGTCTAAGGAGGAAGCAAACACAATTGAAATGCATGGAACACTCATAAAGTCTTTGAGAAAATGACTTCATAAGAAACACAGGCAGCTTGAACATAAAGGGACAGAGTACAAAATGAAGAGAGGCTATTGAATCCCCAAATTGATAGTGAAACCAGAGTTTGAGATGAAATTAGATTCTTCTGCCTCACCAATTTCTTTCTGGGTTCTTGTCTTGCAAATTTGAAGAATAAAATCTACAGACAGTAACAGAAGGCAAGAGTGAATGGAGTAGGATATATATTAAGTGAGAAGAAAAGAGAACTCTGGCAAGGCAAGAGGGGAACTGATAACAACTTTTCCACCTAAATGTACTAGTCTGGGGGTTTATATAGCTTCTAGGTAGGGGCATTGATCAAAATCCATGAAAAAATAGGTTTGGAGTAGTACCAAGGTTATTGGCTCAGCCCATGACCTTCTAATTGGTTGTTCTTTAGGCCTTGAGCCTGAATTCTCCTGTAATTTCTATTCAGGTCGCCTCCACATCCACCTGACCCCCACCCCAATAAAGAAGTTAATTGGAATGTTTCTATGGTTAGCCTCAAGGTGTGGTCTTTATATTTGAAAAAGGCCTTAATCAGGGCCCATTATTCTAACTACTTGAACATTGACTCTCTATTCTTACTCAATACCACAGTAAGGAGGTGGATAATTAATCAGTTACAAATACGGGTTAACTTTCCAGAAGAAGGAAGGATGACTCAGCACAAAGTCAACAGTCTAGAAGATGGAGTGGAAAGCCATGGAGAATGATTCTTGGACCTTGAAACCTAATCAAGTAACTCTGAATATCTGCCTGGCTACATTTTTCAGAACTTCTATGGACCATTAATTGCTTTTTACTTTCTATTTCTCCTCCTTTTGAACTGGAATATCTATAGCTATTATGCTATGCCTGTCCCACCATTTGTGTTTGGGGGCAGATAACGTGTCTCTTTAGTTTGATAAGTTCATAGAAGGAGAGAATTATGGCCCAGTAACTGTACCAAAGATTTCAACTAGGAACCTTATCTACACATAGATCTAATTCAGATTATAAGATTTTAGTCTTTGAACTGATGCTAATATGGAATGAGATTCTGTAACCATAGTACATGGATAAATTCATTTTCCATATAGGAGAGAAATGAATCATTGGAGAACAGAAGGAAGACTATGCCAGACTTTAAGATAGCCCATAATTTTCCCCTCCCTATGCTGATGCCCTTGTACAATCCTTTTTCCTTGAATTTGGGTAGAACATGTAGCTTGTTTCTAACCAATAAAATATTATAAAGGTGGTGGATTACCAGTTTTGGGATTGTGTTAGGTTATATGACTTCTTTCTGCTAGCAGTTTCTTTCTCTCCATTGCTGGCTTTGAAGAAGCAAGCTTACATTAATCCTATAGACGTAAGGGAATGGATTCTGTCAACAACTTGAGAGGGCTAAAAACAGACCCTCTCCAGTTTAGCCTTCAGTGAAAACCCAGTCTTGCCTGATACCTCGATTGCAGCTTTATGAGACACTAAGCAGAGGACACAGTTAAGTTGTGCTTAGACTTCTGACCCAGAGCATCTGTGAGATAATAAGTATGTGTGGTTTTAAGCTATTATGTTTGTGGTTATTTGTTATGTAGAAGTAGAAAACATACACAATCAGACTTTTCATTGTTGTATTTTAGTCATCACTCCAGCTAAACCAGAGGCAAATTATGAAATTATATTTGCCTTCCATTTTTAAACATTTATTTCAATTTCTTTAATACCTATATACCATATATTTGGACATTGAGAATTGGAGGTAGATTTTTCTGACCTTTTGAACACTGGTTCTTAAATTTTAGCATACACTGGAATCACCTGGCAATCTCAAACTACAGATTGCTGGGCCCCAGTCCTAGAATATCTGATTCAATAGGTCTGAGGTAGAGCCCATGAATCTGAATGTTTAATAAGTTCCCAGGTGACACTGGTGCTGCAAGTCCAGGACCAGTACCCTGAGAACCATATCTATAGACTATATTTACTATAGTTCTTCTTTCTGTGGTCTCCATGATATACATTTTTTGCAGTTTGCTCTGACCCTTTTCTCATAGTGATTGATATTGTAAGCTGCTGGAATTTCCAGGTTCTGGCTGGCAGTTGCCATGGCAACCTGCACAGGGTTGCCCTGTGCCTGAGGGCCTGAGTGAGGATGGCACTAGATAAATCACTGGCATAAGTGACTTGTAAGTGACACAGACATTTTTTTCAAGTTGTCCATTTGCTTCTGTGACCTTATTCCTAGTCCTTTTCAATTTTGGTAATGTCCTTTTAAAATTCCCCTTAAGATTTTTCTCTATGATATGATAATGAAAAAAATTTATATTTATATCATTATTCACATTTACAAAACAAGCCATACCTTTTCCAGCACAAAATTAAATTCTATTTGCATAATAATTATGTGAGGTATGCCATAGAGGTCTCATTATTATCATTTACAGAGAGTAGACATAAGGCTCAAAGAAAAAGACAACTGAAATCCAAAGTTATACAAGGAAAAGTGTAGCAGAACCAAATTTGCAACCCCAAATTTTTTGATTTTTAGCTCAATGCTTGTATTACCCAAGGCCCAGGTAGTAAGCAATGCCATAGTCGCAAAGAGAATTGAAAGGAGCTTAACAAAGGGAACCCATGAGCAATGGTGAAGAACTCCAGATTATCATCTGGAGAATCAAGAGAAGAGAGTGGTTAATGGAACCTGAAATGAGAAATATAACTATAGCTGCAGTTATAAGAGGACCCCTGTATTAGTCTGTTTTCTATTACAATAACAAAATACCTGAGGCTGAGAACTTAAGATGAAAAGAGGTTTACTTAATTCACAGCTTTGGAGGTTCAGGGACTAATGCCAGTATTAGCTTGACTCTGGTGAGGATCTCATGGCCGATAATATCACAAGGATGCAAGTGCACATGGGAATGAGAGATCAGAAGACAAGAAATGAAAGTGTGACTGGGAGTTATCCAGGGTCCCATAAGAACTATGTTAATCCCTTCTAAAGCCAGGCCTTTAATGACCTAAGGACCTCCCACTAGGCCCCACCTCTTAAAGTTCCACCACCTCAACACCACCACACTGAGGACTAAGTCCCTACATGTGAACCCTTGGGGGCACAAACCATAGCAGCATCCAACAGAATCTGTGGCCTTTAGTAGAAGAATGGAGCCACTGGAAACCTACAACCCACATGGAAGTGGTTCAGGGCAATAAACAACCAAATTTCTCTTCCCAAATTATGAGGCAGGCCTAAAATGAATCAGAAACATTTGTCTCACTGCTGTTTAATTACAAGGCTAGACTTTTGACCTTGGTTTGGTTTCTTGAACTCAGAGATAAGGATTTGAGTATAAGTAGTTTATTAGGAAAGATCAGGGAATACTAATAAGGAAATAAAGAAGAGAGGGAGGGAAACCAAGAAAGACAGTGTTATCAATCCAACTATCATAGTGACTGGCACTTAGTTCCATGGGTAAATTTTGGGAACTACTGTAAATTGCACTCCTCAGAATCATCCAACTTGAGGAGACAAAGAATTGGAACATTTGCACACCGATTCTTGTAGAGGACTGATTGAGGGCTGCTTTTGCAAAGCATTAAATCCTGACACTCCCAGCTTGTCACATGTACAAGCACAGTGATGTCTTGTGGTTTTGAAAATAGCCTTCTGACCCAGAGATGCAGATACTGGCTGTCAGAAGTAATTTTGAGTGCAACAAACTGTATATGGGTGAGACATTGACAACATGTGCTACATTGTCATATGCAGGATTGTGCTCATCCACACTATGGTCTCTACACACTTGATACAGTTCCTAGATTGCTGTATCTACACAGAATTCTGTTTGATCATGTGCAAACTGAAGCCTGCATGATTGTTTTGAAGATTATAATGATACCAGTCCACTGGAGATTGGGAACAGATTCTTGCACCCCTGTATTGAAGATTAAACACCCTAGACACACAGAGGCAAGCAAAGAGAGTAAGTTTTATTTAAGAAAGTGTTAGACACAGACTTTTCTGAAGAGAAGGGGACTTTCAGAGCTGAAAGCCCATGAGAGGAGTGAGGCTTGCTTTTTTATATACCCCAGAACCCCTATTTTTTAATTATTGTCTTCTCTTTCCTCCCCATATACACATGACCAAGAACAGGGGCAGAGAGGTTAACTGTTAGCAACTAGAGTGCTAAGGAGCACAATTGCAGAGTTTAACTGTTAGCAACCCATTGTTCTCTCTTTGATAACCAGTCTTCATCCTCTCTTGACCCCCATCCTTCATTACCTACACTGACTGCTTGACCTTTGCCTCCACCTCAGTTTGCTGAGAAATGTGACATATCCTGGCCACTTAGGCCAGGCAGGACTGACAGGCATATTGCTTTTTGGCAAAGAAAGTATGTAAGGGTCAGCATAGTGGGCCCAATTTATAGAATTATTCTCTTAACCTTGTGCTCCCACCAATCTCATCTATCTGTCCCCTAACAAGAACATTGCTAGATAATTACCATAATGGGCAGTGGAATTTGTAGTAAAACATCTGAGATGCATTTTGACAAAATTTTAAGGTTCCAGAGAAAAGAAAGACATATTACCAAATAGTCAGAGGATCATGTAGCTAACATATCAGCTGCAATTAAGGGATGATCTGTACCTTGAACTCCAAGCTGTCAATCCCCAATCCAAAGGACAACACAATAAGGAAAGTAATAGTGCATACTTGCATTGCTTAGTATGTCTGTTTATTGCACTGATCTGGCTACAAAAGATACTAATCACTGTGACTCCACTGAAAAACCAAAGCTTCAAAGTGCTGTCATTTTCCATCAAGTTTCAGAGCAGCCAGTTGTCTGTCTCATGCATACCTTCTCTATTTACCCCTCACTAAGTTTGCATCTCTCATTCCAGCCAGGACATCTGTCCTGCTCTACATCTGAGACCTCAGCATGATCTTGAATCCACACAGATACAAGTTTTAGAAAGGAAGCAGAGGGAAGCATTTTCTGTGCCACATTGTGCTGAATTATTTACTCCCAGCCCTGGGATTCAGAAAGCTAGCTCATTCTCAGCACTGAATTTTACTGCAATACAAAGAAAGAAAATAAGTAAATAAGAAGAGAAAGGAAATAAATCCCTTGGAGACCTTCTGCATATGAAATATCTTTTGAAATGGAGCCTGATGCTGAAATAATCGTGTCATTTAGAGTGCAATACTAATATGCTCACAACTGTGGCTAAATGCTGGAGCAAAACACAATTTTGCAGCAGTACATTTGCAGCTGTTTGTTAAAAAAAAAGTGAACCTAAAATTTGCATGGATTTATCTAATTAAGCATTCCAAAATTCAGAAATTGACTCCAAAATAATGCCATCAACACTTATATGAAAAACAACAATAAAGACAGGTAATAGAAACTAGGATGTCTCTATTTCCTTGGAGATCAGAATGTGGGAAAAGGATATGATATAGGTCAGGAGGTATTTATATGGCCATAAAAGAAAATAATTCACCTCCTCTCAGGATATGTGTCTCAGAGGGGGGTTCAAGAACATTCCCAATGTATTTGAATGGGACTGTAATCATCTAGTCACAAAAATATAATGTAATTTTATTTTTGTCTCTACTACTCCTTTACATTTATTCAGAAGGATAATTCCTTCCCAGCCCTTTGACAAAAATCCTGGGAAGCTCCATTTCTTTTCTGCGGCACTTAGGTAATAAAAATTCCTATAGTCACCTTAAATCCAAAGCACATCTTTTTTTAAAAAAATTTTTAGTTTGTTACTTTTGCTCAAAAACATAATCTTCAGACTTTGTGTAACTTTGAAAACATTTTATTTATTTTAAATGTCACATATAATTGTACATATTTATGGAGTAGAATGTTCTGTTTCAATACATGTAAACATTGTATAATGATCAAATAGATTAATTATCATATCATCATCTTAAATATTAATCATTTCTTTATGGTGAAAACATAAGTTCTGGCCTTCTATTAGACAGTAGGGTTACCATAGTTAACAATAATGTGTTATACATTTCAAAATAACTAGAAGAGAGGATTTTGAATGTTCTCAGCACATTCTTTTTTTAGTAACTGTCAGTAACTATAATTTCCAGGTCTGTATAATGATCAAAACCTTAAGCATGACTTGGTACTGATGGGAAGCCTGGAGCAGAGTAAGGGGTGGGGGGAGATGTGGTTGGCTATTTTTCTGAAGGAGAAGGAAGAGTGCTTCTCTGTCTTTTCTCTACCAACTGCTCCCCTGCATCAATATGTGGGGAGGTAGGAGAAGCCCATAGAGAAAGCAAGCCCTATGTAACTGAAATGCTTATGAACCCTGTCCACTAGTGGCCTGGTAGATATGAAATTCTGTCTCTTTTCCTCATGGATGCTGTTGTGGGAGTTTTGGAGATTCCCTTTCCCACCAAATGTCAAAGATCTCTCTCCTGTAGTTCTCTTCTTTGGAGGTCATGAACTCCCTCCTGTCTCACCTCTATGCTGTTTCTCAGTCCAAGGTTAGCATGTTTGGCCTATTGTTAGCTTCTTTTCTCCAGATAGACTTTCACTCCTCCAATAGGCCCAAATCGATCTTTGTTTATTCAATCTGTCTCTCTCTGTGTCTCTTTTTCTATCACACAAACAAACATACATACATAACTGGTCCAAACCTGCTTCACAGGGAACACTTACACATCCTTTACTCTAATGAATTCAAGGCATATTGGTTGATCCCACTGCAGCCACTCAATGGGGAAGTGGGTTTATCCATTTCACATATGAGGTAGTGTCCTCCCTCAAATCATAGGCAACACACATGACTCCATCAAATGGTCTCCTTAAACCTCTCTCTCTTGATTTGAGGTAAAGAGGGAAATACTTCCTGACCTTCTCAATAGGGCTTTCTCAAATGAATCGTGACATATTGCCCTCAACTTTTTTCCACACGCTATGGGTGAGAGTCATAAAATTCATAAAATTTGTTTGGGGTCATTTTTTCTGCAAATCTTGTAGGAAAGTGTCTCACAAGTCACTTGTATCTGTTATATCTTAGTATCTCAGCAGAAATTTCTATTTTAACATCCAATTACAAAATAGAAGTGTGAGTAGGCAGTGCTTCCCTTAGTCAACACTTGAAGTGCCCACAGACTCAGCAATAAGGAAACCCTGGGCTGCTATTTTTGGATTTTCAGAGGGCCTTGGAATCGCTTTTACTGAAGGCTAGTACATCAACAGCATTTATTGGTAAATTACTCTGAGCCCCCAAGGTAGGTATGATGTGTAACCTGCTATTTCTCTTTTTTTTTCTCCCAGAAAAAGACCTAGAAGTATATAAAAATGAAGTGGCTTGCCTAGAGACATTAATAAGCTGTTAGAACTTGAGCTTTGTGTGATCAGCCAACTGACTAACAAACATGTGGCATAATTTAATCTAATTTCTTTCAGTCCTCCAGGTCTCAAGTTTAGATCAATCTTGAAAGGACTATTGGTAATGCAGAATCAGAAGGCTCAATAAAGTCTTGAATTTTCATCCTTGGAACAGAAAGTAAAAGAACTGGTAACAAAGCTGGAAGGCAAGGGATTATTGGATCTATTGGCAGACTAAAATTTAGAAGAATCAATGCACAAGAATAACTTGAAGTTAAAGCAAAGTTCTCTTATCTTGTTGATTTTTCTGTACTCCTTGATGAAACATGAACCTCCCTCCCATGAAGTGAGTCTCCATCTTGGAGATGACTCTTCATCTTACCCCTCTCAGCAGATTGTAAAAGACTGCTGCCTACTAGGCAGTCTGCTGTCCTTACTTTCTGCCTCCCCATTGATATTTTCATGTTCCAGATGAACCTTCTTATGCCCAAAGACACACACACACACACACACAGACACACAATATAAACTTATATGCATTTTATGGCAAAGAATGGCACACAGACCACATTTCTTATCCAAAATTATGCAAAAGGAAACTGTTGTGTACCATTTTCAAATCTGGTTCATAATCCCCCCATCCACTGTTTCCTTTTCTACTGACTTGATGCAAATGAGCCCAGAAAGCTTAGAAGCTGCGTGCTGAGAATGTATCTAACATCATGATAAAAGCCTGGGCCTCATCATCACTTCTTGGAGTATTGCTGTTCACCAATTGGACCACTCATTTGAGCTTCATTTGAGAAAGAAATAAACTTCTTTTGTGTTTGAACCATTGTATATGTTTGCATTTGTATGTTGCAGCAGCTATGGTTATGTTAACTAAAATAGACTCCCTGAGAAAAGTTGTTAGGCCAATATACATCTCATCTTATGTTTCAGTAAAGAATTTCACAGATCAAAAATTGTAAATATAACCTTGAGCTCCATTAGACAGAACTCACATCTTGGTTATTTTTGTATTCTCCTAATAATCATTCTTGAAAAAGTCTTCCATGCGGTAGAAATTCAATGTCAATCTGTTTAAAATGTTTAAACAGTATAGGTTAGTATAGGTTATAAAATATTGATGTGCTAAACAAATGTTTATTTAATAAATGAATAAATTATTGAATAAATGATATAAGTTGGTGGAAATAAGTCTCACTTTTATAAGTTACAGATAAATTTTTTTATTTGTAAAATCAGAATCATAAAACCTTGCTGTTCATATCTCACAAATCATATGTTAGTATCAAATTAGAGAATTCACTTTCAAGCATTTGATTCTTAATTTACTAAGTGTTAAGCACTTGTAAATTCTTTAATATAATTTGGATAAGTTATGTATAATTTGTCAGTATGTTGACAGTATGCTAATAATAGTATTGAAGCTCAAAGAAGGAGAATCATCTGTGAAGCACTTCTAAACATCTTAGAACATTTTTAAAATGTTACATTGGTGACCTAAAGATTTTACACTTCTCAAAATGCAGAATCTCTACCAGTTTGTGGATAAAATAATATCCACTATTTGTCACTGGACTCAAGAGAATCAGTGTCCTGTAATTATGAGCAGACATATGTGTTCCATATCTCCCCAGGGTGTACATGCCACTTCTTGGGTTCCTACTTAGTGATCAGAGTCAGAAAAGCATTAAGCAACACTGCAGTGCCAAATTCTATGGAAGTTCATTCAGCCATATTATGTGATTGAAATATCAGAATGCTTAAATACTCTCAGGCATATGAAAATACATTTGGGGATGTCTGGAACCAAGCTGGCAAAGGATAACTACAAGGAATTTTTTATAAAATATATAAGAGCCCATCATCCAGGGAATGGTTTTGTGTGGACTTTTGCTCAGAAGCTTGAGAATGGGGATTGGGCAAAAATGGCCACCCAGTATATCAATGGTAATTACAACTCCTCACCAGCTGAAGTTAGGAGGTGTATGCAGAAGACTTCAAGGACTCCTGAAAGAATATTCCTTGAATTACCTAAGCAGGTGACCTTCACCAAGATTAAGAGTTCTGGAAGTTCAATGTAGTCCAACCTATTTTAGTCCCTAGTTCTCCATCAGAAAAATCAAGAGGAAGCTCATAAACCAAAACCAAAATTTCTGTTATGCATGTTCCCTCTTCTATTAGTGAGAATCAAGTGGTAACCTCCACATTCTGTGTATTTTCTTTACTCCTCTTAAACTAAATATCAGTTTCTAGCACTATCTGATTTGGAGCATCATGCCTTATATTTCTGTTTATATCAGTCACCAGAAGAAGTCCAGAACTCCACATCCTTCTTTGTCCTCTGACCTCTAATCTCCTTATGGCTTTAAACATTGAATTTCCCATTACCCACTTCTTCTGCCTTATCTCTTAAAAGAAATGGAACTTTCTGTCAAACATCTATCAACCATCATCCAAATTCCCTATATCCCCTCATATTTCCTTGACTATTCTCTCACATTTCTTGCTTCAACTGAAACTTACTTCTCCTCTGAAGACCTTGCCTTCCTTGCAGCCTCCTCAAGTGGTGGCTACTTTCTCTCCAACCTCTCATAGCATAGGTCTAGATGTCAGCTAGTATCTACTTTTCCCCTCATTGCCTCTTTGATCCTTGTTCCTAATTCCTCCCTAAGACTATGTATGTAACTTGAATGACATCCACGTTGCCGATTCTAGTGGTCCATTCTACTTTTTATTTGATAAGTCAGCAACATTTTACCCAGTTGATCACACTCTGTTGAGACACTTTCTTCATTTGGCTTCCAAGGTACCACACTTTCTTGCTTGCTTCCTACCTTGCTGGTTGATCTTTCTTCATCCCTTTATGGCTTCCTCCTTATCCTGCTGACCTCTAAATGAGAGCCCCAGGACTTAATCTTTGAACCTCTTTTCTCTGGATATACACACTGCCTCAGTGGTCTCATTCAACCTCATGATTTTTCTATGTTCTCCATTTGTTGGTGACTCTACAAATTATATTTGCATCTCAGGCTATTTTCCTTGATCTTCAAATGTATATATCCAAGGGCCTGCTGACATCTGCATCTGGATAATAGTAGGCATGTAAATGTTAACACATGAAAATATTGAGCTCCTAATCTTTTTCTCTAAAGCTCTTCTTGCCAATAGTAATTAATGTAATTCTGGTTTGCCAGTTGTTCAGGCCCCAAAACTTGAAGAAGTTATACTTAACTTCTTTCTCTGTCTCTCTCTTTCTCTCTCTCTCTCTCTCTGCACATTGAATTCACCAGAAAATTCTGATGGAGCTCATATATATATGGAGCTCATATATATATTCTCTCATATATATATTCCATACATATATAATCTTCCATATATAATGTATATATATATTACATATATATGTAATATAACTAGTTCTTACTTTTGGTACCAGGGATTGAATCCAGGGGTGCTTAACCACTGAGCCATATTCCCAGCCCTTTTTATATTTTTAAATCTTGAGACAGGGTCTCTCTATGCTACTCAGAGCCTCACTAAATTGGTGAGGCTGTGTATTAACTTTTACTCTACAACTCTGGTACAAGCAACTCTTACCTCTCTCTTGGATTGCTGTGTTAGCTTCTTAACTACTTTTGTCCTTGCCTCCTACATTTCTATTCTAAACACAGCAACTAAAGCAATCCTGTTAAACATAAGCAGAACATATCATTCCTGCACTTACAACCCTATAATAGCTTTCTGGCTCACACTGGATAAAAGTCAAAATTCTTGCAATAACTTGCAAGGCCCCACATGATATAGCCATTTGTTATGTCTCTGACCTCATCTACAATGAATCCAGCCCCCAAAACTTTCTTGCTGTTCTTTGTATATTCCAAGCACACTCTTGCTTTGGGCCTTTGCACCTGCTGTTTTCTCTGCACAAGTTATATTCTTTCCATAATATTCATATGACGAACTGTTTCACCTCCTTCACATCTATTTAAATGCAACCATTCCTCTATCTTTGACACCCCCTTATCTTCATTTCTTGCTTTTTCACCTCAGCACTTATCATGATGTATCAAACTAGATATTTTTATTTATCTTATTGATAGTCTGTCTCTTCCACTAAAATATAACTTGCATATGGATCCACTGCTATATACCTAGAACCTAGAAATATGTTATCCATACAATATACTAAGTTTATAGTAGACATTTAGAAAGTGTTCATTGAATACCATGTTATTCTTCTTCTTCACTGATCAAAAATTGAATGCAGTACTCTTTGTGCTCCTATTATCTTAGCACCATGGCCCTGAACTCATAGTCACCTTTTTTTTTAAAAAAAAGTTTTCAGTTGTCAATGGACTATTATTTTATTGATTTATATGTGGTGCTGAGAATCAAACCTAGTGCTTCACACTGCTAGGCAAGCACTCTACCACTGAGCCAACAAGCCCAACCCTCATATTCACATTTTATATCCTTCCTCAATTGCATCTTCTATTAGTGTTACCTAGTTTCTGTCATAACCCTGCTCAAACATCAACTATCATTCTACCCAACTTACCATGTATTCTAAGTTACAGTGACATTTTATGTTATATATCTTTCTTTAGTGTCCATGGTCCATGCTTATACTCTGAAATAGCATCAGATCACTCTACAATGGTCCTAGAATAGTGTTGAGATCACACTTATAGTCAGAATGGATCACATGGTTCTTGACTGGCCTTGGAAGGGCAAATCATGAACTAACTCCCATAATTTAGAAGGTTGCTTGGAGACAAAATTATGTCTAGAATTCTGGAGCCCTAGGGTTCCTTCTAGTCCCCAGAACATTTGGGGGATATATTATGATGATTTTGTTATCAATAACTTTACTGAATTCTTACAATGTACTAGGCATAGTTTATATAATTAATTCATTGAATTCTTTCAACAACCTAATGTAGTACTACTATTATCCTTAACTTAGATGTGATGAAACTTAAGTACAGAGAGGTTAAGGGACCCCCAAAGTCACATTGTTCAAAAGTGGAAGAGACTAGATTTAAAATCAAATGTTTACTACTGCCAGGGTACCATGGGAAGTTGTGGTCCAATTACTCTATTAAGCTACAACCAGTGAGTCCCAAATCCTATGACTTCTTCTCTACTGGATAAATACAAGGAGCAGGAATGATGCCTCATGACCTGCCTTTGTAGGAATTTGCTTTCCTAATATATATTTCTCCCTCCTCTGCATTCTATATATTGAAATGGTGGGCAGGGGAATAATCTCAGAGAGTCTGCTAGCAGATAAGCAAAAATACTAGATGCACTTTTCCACCTCTTGCACTGGCTCACTGGTTGGAGTTTTCAAATCACATCTCAAGCTTCTTGGAACTCAAAATTGAGTTATCTGACTTGGTAAAATGTAGCTTTCTCACTTAAAATGATTTTCCCAAGGGGCCTCTGGGATTTCAAATGTACTTAAAAGCAACAACTGTGTTGAATCACAGAAATATATGGGATTGCATTTCTGTTGGAGAACACACAGGTATTAAACAGAGGGGGAAATGTTTGAAGTCCAACAAGCTTTGAGTTTCATCTTACCCACCACAACTGAAAACCAAATCATTTGATTAAAGCAAAATACAGCTGTGTTCCCTCTTATAAGTGTTATTGTGGCCTCCTCTCTTGACATTGCAATGCTATCTCTGTAGGAACATTTTCACCTATGTCTACTAACCCAAGATTGTGACAGAACCTAGGTAACACTAATAGAAGATGCAATTGAGGAATCAGGAAGAGTTCATTTTCCAAGGTCTGTCTGGAAGAGAGTGGGCTGGGGGAGGTGAAGAGCATATAGTCCTATCAACAGATGACCATTGTTTTCCTCTCAGCAGCAAATACAGTTCTAGACAGAGTGGTGAAGGAAAACAGCCTCACCCATGGCCCCTGAGATACTATCAAAAAGATTACAGGGCCTTTATCTTTTCACTAGTGCTGCAGTAGAGTGTAGTATATGGACATAGACTTGGGATTCAAAGAGATCTACATTGAATTCTCACTCTGCCCATTTATTTACTCACTGCATAACCTCAGGCAGATTACTTTGCCTCTCTAATTAGGTTATTTTCCTTTTTATTAAACAGAGAGAGTTGTTGTGAGGATTCAACAAGAAATATTTGGAAAACGATTCCAACAGTGCCAAGCATATAACAAATATTTAATAAATGTCGGTTGTTGTTACTTCCTGTCCCTCAAACACCCACTGGTCTTTATTCTTTATTATTAAAATCTGCTTTCACGTGTTTTTTTAAAAAAAAATTTTGTAGTTGTAGATGGACAGCATGCCTTTATTTTATTTGTTTATTTTTATGCAGTGCTATGGATCAAACCCAGTGCCTCACACATGCTAGGCAAGTGCTCTGCCACTGAGCTGCAACCCCAGTCCTGCTTTCACATGTTTTATTTGCCTGAGATATAAATGAAAACAAATTCTTACTGTCATAAGTTCTTTCTTTTCAGATTTAAAAAATACTTTTTAAGAGACAGGCTCTTATTATGTTGCCCAGGCTGTCCCTGAACTCCTGGGTTCAAGTGATCCTCTTGGTTCAGCTTTTCAGGTAGCTGAGACTAGAGATGCACACCACCATGCCTGGTTTAATTCTGAATTCTTGAACCCAGATAGGCACCTAACATGGAACTAAGAAAAAAATACAGAGTTCTCCCAACAAGTTAATTTATTCCAGACCTGCCTGGACCTCTGTAATAAGACAGTAAAGTGGAAACACTACTGGTTTGGGAGCCAAATTTGAAGGTCAAATCTAAATCTAAGGAAATCTGCATAGCTTCAGAACATTAGATAAATCACTTCAATGCCTTGGGTCTCTTTAAAATTGATAAAAAGTTTTAGGGGGTCTTATATCAGTGTTTTTAAATCATTTTTTTGTGCCATGAAACTATATTTTCAAATAAACTTTCATAGAGAAATACCGTGTATAGATCAGATAAAATGGATTCGGGAGGTAAGTTTCTAGAGCCCCTCTCCTGAGGCCTTGGAATGTTCCATGACCGACAGCCATCAATGGAGAGTCGTTGCACTGTGCTGCTACTCAAATTCATGATCAACACATGTTGTTTGGATCTCATTCTCTAGGCCTGCTGCCTTCTTTCCTTAAATACCAGACGAGAGTCCTGTCTTTCTCTGAACCTGTTCTGTTTATACCTATATTTCATTGTAGTCTTCCTTATACTTGAAAAGTATTCACATTTCTCCTTCCCATAGGATCTACATCAGTGGTCATAGTCTTGCACCTTTAGACTGTTCTAAATGACAGGCTTCTTTCATTTGATCAGTGCCATGTTTAAAAAAAAAGCGTTAAAATCTTTCTAGATGAATGTGTGTTCTCAAGCTCCTACTAATCCCCACTATTCTCTACTACTCTTCTTTTATCCAAATTAAACATTTAGATTGCTTTTCTACCCCTCCCAAAGCTACCGACTTTATGACAACAGATCTTCTGTGTCATTCAGTGTCCTTCTGAAGTCTAATTTTTTGGCTCCTCTAGTTGCTCCCATCTCAACGATCCTATTGTAATTATAACATAATTGTAAAGATAAAAGTAACACAAATAGAAAAAAAAGTAGAGACTAAGAGAAGTTTAATTTGGGGGAACTGCTTACAAAAAGAGAGCAGCCAGTCAACTTGTTCGGCATCTCTTATAAAAATGTATAATGAGTATACAATCTCTTCTTGATTGAGTGGTCAAATATGCCACCATGGAATAGAATTAATTTGAAAAGATTCTGCTTAATAATCATGATCATTAGTATATTAAGATAACACTAATTTCAATTAAGGAAAATCCTCAAAATCTCAAAAGCTTAACACAATAGAACTTAATTTCTTACATACAAATGTAGTGTGGGTGTTTAGTATATGGATAACTTAAAATTTTTATTTTAAAATTATTTTTGTTTACAGTAGAATTGAAAAGATAGTGTAGAGTTTTCACATGCTTTTCTCTTAGTTTCCCTAATGATAGCATTTTATATAATCATAGTGAAGTTATTAAAAATGTGAAATTAACATTGATATAGCATTATTAACTAAACTACAGATTTTAATCAAATTTTACCTGTTTTTCTTTTAATGTCTTTTTTTATTCCATGTCTAATCTAGGAGATGACATTGCATTTAGTCATCATTATCTCTTTAGTCTCCTCCAACCAGTGACAACTTCTCAGTTTTTACTTGCTTTTTTTTGACTTCAGCACTTTTGAAGAGTAGTGGACAGGTGTTTTGTAGAATGTCCTGAAATTCAGGTTAGTTTATGAATTCTTGTGGTAACACTGGGATTATCAATATTGGAAAACTACCAAAGAAGTAAAGTCCCTTCTCTTCACATCATATTATGGGTCCATGATAGTCACATAACTTTCACTGATAATTAGTCTTGATCCCCCCAGTGAAGTCAGCATCTGGCAGGTTTCTCAGTTCTTTGGAAGCAAGCTACAAAATCCAGCCCCAGCTCAAGGGGAGACAAAATTAAACTCCACTCTGTAGAGAAAGAAGGACAAGGAATTTGTGGGCATATATGGCATATATTAAAACCACTAAATAAATACTTCTAGGGAGGTTGGTTGTTTGTTTTGACAGGATCTTGGTAAATTGCTGAGGCTGGCCTTGAATTTGTGATCCTCTTGCCTTAGCCTTCCAAGTCCCTAGGATTATAGATGTGTGCCACAGTGCCCAGCTGGGGACGCTACTTTGAGGCTATGCAAACATCTCTTTTCACCCTAAAGTTTTTCCCATTAATTTTGGCATTCTTCAGTGGGTTCTACCTATAGCAATTATTATTGTGCTATTCAAGTTCTGCTTTTATATATTTTTCATTCTTTTGACATTAATTACATGGACTGTAATAAGTTTTTTCTTTTTCCTAGTTATTTATTTATTCAACTATTTATAAGTATGGACTCATGGATGTTTATGTATTCTTTGTATTTTAATTCAAAATTCACGTTATTTATTTTGTTGCTCAGATTGTCCCAGGTTTGGTCATTACTTCAACTTTCAAGTTGGCTCCTATGCCATTTTGACATGTTTACATCTTTAGAAATTTGTTTTATATTTTCTTTTCTTTATTTATTTCTTTAGAATTTTTTTACAGTAGTCCCATCTTTTCTGCAGTTTTGATTTCCACAGTTTTAATTACCTACAGTTAATTGCAGTCTGAAAATATTAAGTGAAAAATTTCAAAAGTAAAAACAATATGAGTTTTAAATAATTTTTATTATGATACATTATTATAATTGTTCTATTTTTGCTGTTGTTAATGTTTGCACTCTCTTACTGTGCCTAAGCTATACATTAACCTTCCTCATAGGTATGAATGTATAGGACAAAACATAGTATATATAAGGTTCAGTACTATCCACAGTTTCAGGCCTCTGAGGAATATCCTATAACATATTTCCTGTGGAATATAACATATTTCCTGTGAGTTACCATATTTTCTGTCACTACAGATGCTCCAGGGTCATGCTCTGCCTTATTCACAACTATATTGCTTAATTTCCAAATACTTGAGGGTTTTATGAATAGCCTTTTTATTGATTTCTAGTTTGATTCCTGTACAGTTCAAGAACAAATTTTATATGATTTATTTTATTTTACATTTGGTAAGATTGGAGAAAGGGGGTCCAAGAGTGAACATTATCACACCCCTTTTTGTGTAGATACGGAGTGCTTAGCCAAATTCCCTCCACACTGCCTAGTGTATTTTCATTTTTATCTTAGCTTTTAAACTATCTTGGTAGATCTTGTTATGTTTTAGGGAGTGGAGAGAGGGATTGGGTGTTTGAGGGAAAGAAATGGACAAAAGAAAAGACGGGACTTAAAAGATGTGATGTATTCCTAACTCTTACCTTAAAAAATTTTGTTTCAAGGGAAAGCAAAAGAAAGCAAGAAAGTTTTGTGGATTGGTTTCTGTGTCCTCTATTCTGTACCATTGGTCCACCCGCCTGTTTTGGTACCAGTACCATGCTGTTTTAGTTACTATTGCTCTGTAGTATAGTTTGAAGTCTGGTATCGCTATACCGCCTGATTCACACTTCCTGCTTAG
>NW_026000249.1:29967043-30021210 GCF_001458135.2 Marmota marmota marmota
TATACTACAGAGCAATAGTAACAAAAACAGCATGGTACTGGTACCAAAACAGGCGGGTGGACCAATGGTACAGAATAGAGGACACAGAGACTAACCCACAAAACTACAATTGTCTTATATTAGACAAAGGCGCCAAGAACATGCATTGGAGAAAAGATAGCCTCTTCAACAAATGGTTCTGGGAAAACTGAAAATCCATATGCAACAAAATGAAATTAAACCCCAATCTCTTACCATGCACAAAACTCAACTCAAATTGGATCAAGGACCTAGGAATTAAACCAGAGATCCTGCAACTAATAGAAGAAAATGTAGGCCCAAATCTCCAACATGTCAGATTAGGCCCCGACTTTCTTAATAAGACTCCTACAGTACAAGAATTAAAATCAAGAATTAATAAATGGGATGGATTCAAACTTAAAAGCTTCTTCTCAGCAAAAGAAATAATCAGTGACGTGAATAGAGAGCCCACAGCATGGGAGCAAATTTTTACCACTTGCACATCAAATAGAGCACTAATCTCTAGAGTATATAAAGAACTCAAAAAGCTAAAAAACAAAATGACCCAATCAATAAATGAGCAAAAGAACGGAACAGATACTTCTCATTAAGGTGATATACGGAGGGTGGAGGATGGGAAAGACAGCGGAGCACAACAGACACTAGTATGGCAATTTGTAAATCAATGGATGTGTAACTGATGTGATTCTGCAATCTGTGTATGGGGTGAAGGTGGGAGTTCATAACCCACTTGAATCAAAGTGTGGAATATGATATGTCAAGAAATTTGTAATGTTTTGAACAACCCACAATAAAAAATTAAAAAAAAAATAAAAGAAAGCAAGAAAGTATGTCTCCATGAAACAAATAGTCTTATAGATCAGACGCTTAGAGGAAATGATAGATTAAAACCTAGAAAGAAACATCTCAGTGTGCTGAAGGAAAAAGAAGTTTCCTAACACCCTTCTTATAGAATTGATTGTGTAATGGCTAAAATTCAGAAACTGAGGCAAAAGTATTAGCTGGCTCAAAGGATGGCCAACGATCCAAAATCCTATGAAAATTACTATTTAGTATGGAGAGTAACTCAGCACCAGGATTACATCATTCCAAGACCTTAAACAAAAAAATCTGTAAGATCCTTGAAGTTCATATCATCCACAGATATAACATTAAGTGGATACCAGATGATTATGGAGCCCCTTGGTTCTACTTCTTACAAGAGAAAGTTCTGCTTTCCTTTGACTGACTTTTTCTGTTGCCAGTTCATTAAACTTGTCAAAGCATGAATTATTATTCTACCCACCCATTTGCTCTATTATGAGCTTCATGTGGTTAAATACACTCATTTTTTGATGCTGTTTTGAAAATGATATTTTGGTTCCTCTAAAAATGTGTTGAAATTTTTTTTATATAAATCAGATGTTCTGGTGATTGTTCACATAATTTGATGTTCTCAACGAACATGTATTAAGTTTATACTAGGTACTTAATAAGATAAAGTCCTGCACTAAAGACCTCATATTATGGTAACATGTAAATGAAAACAACCACAGTAAAATAGCAATGCTGGTAGTTATGGGCATATAAAAGGGGAAAGAATGGTTTCTTTCCACTTGGTTGGATTAGGAGGGGGGAAAGGCTAGAAGTAGTGATGTTTGAGTTAATCTCACAAATGAATAGGTGTTTGCCCAGTAAATAAGGCAAAAAAAGATTGAAGCATAAGAAGTCATATGAACAGAAGCATGGAGACATGAATGTTATCTGATGTGAATGTGCTTGACCTGTTTGGATAACTGCCAGAAAGTTTTTATGAGTAGAACATAGGAAATCATGAGAGGATGGGTTTGTATCCACATCTGAGACTCCAAAGGTAGGAAGTGAGAGAAATGGAGCCTTTCATGGCATGCTAAAATGTTTGAACTTGGTCCTAAGGTCAGTAGGGCATTATTAAATTTTTAAGCAGAGTGGATAACATGATCAAAGTGGGTTTTAAAAATTACAAGATAGTATAAGAACAGACAAATCAAATCATTGAGAGTTCTATAGCAAATCTATAAATAAACTTATGTATTTATAAGAATTTAGCATATTATTAAAATGGTATTTCAAATCTATGGGAAAAGGAAGTTGTACTAGAAGGCCAAAGAGTTAGGAATCATTCTATTAAGAGTAGAATCCTGATTTTACCAGTTAATATCTGTATAACCTGGATAAATCACAAGCATTTGATACCTTCCTTCCTTTCTCTTTAAAATCTTTGTTTAATCCTCAAAATAAGCTTGATAAGATTAAATTGAATACCTGGCCCAAGTAAGTGTTTTTCAATAAATATTAGTAATTATTGTATTAATGTAATGGCAAAATGGCTATCCATTTAAAAAAATACTTAAATTCCTACTTCCCATGATTCATAAGAATATATTTCAAATAGATCAAAAAAATAAACTCTTTTTAAAGCTATGAAGTATTAGATAAATGTGTTTATAAACTTTAGGTAAAAATGAAATCTTAAAGGTATAAAAGAAAATAATTGATAAGTCTGAATACATTATAATTATATATTTCTGTGCAAGACACTCTCCTCCCTCCAAAAACAAATGATTGATCAGATTTATATGTGTGTGTGTATACATACGTTAGATACATCTATACAATATATAATGTCAATTCATTAGCAAGGATATTAATGAATACTTGTGATGCTGACAGATGGGCAAATAGAGAATTATTTGGTAGGATCCATTAAAATAAAACTGCAGCTAACCCATGAGCCCAATTAAATTTTTGGTTACTTACAGGTATCACACAGGTGATTGAGTTTAAAATGTCTCAGCATGATCAATGTAATATATATGCAAAAAGAGATATTCACATATGTACCAGAAAGCACATAGAAAAATGTTTACTGCACTGCTATTCATAATAATAAAAAATAAAAACAATCTAAATGTCTATCAAAAGTATCTTAAGTAGGGCTGTGGCTCAGTGGTAGAGCACTTGCCTCACAGATGTGAGGCACTGGTTTCAATTCTCAACACCTCATATGAATAAAATAATGTCCATCAACAACTAAAATAAAAGTATCTTAAGTAAGGAGTGTCAAGAACATTTATAAAGAAAAATGTAGGTTTGAAACAGACAAAGGACTTTTTAAAATTTGTTCTAATTAGTTACACATAACTGTAGAATGCATCTTGACACATTGTACACAAATGGACCATAACTTCTCATTCCTCTGGCTCTATATGGTGCTGAGTCACACCAGTAGTATAATTATATATATATATATAGTCTGTCTCATTCTACCATACTTCCCATCATCACTGTCCCACCAGACAAAGGACTTTAAAGATTTTTCTACAGATATACAAATGTTCAACAAGCTCATAAACAGATATTCAACATTACTAATTATTAGGGAAATACAAGTCAGAGCCACGATGAAATATCACCTCACACTACTTAGAAGGCAGTGTGAAAACAAAACAAAGATATTTGAAGATGTTGGTCTTAAAGAGTGGATTGATTCAACTCCAAGCCTAGGAATGCTGGCAGACACCAGAAGATTAAGAGGCAAGGACAGGATTCTCCTCTATAGCCTCAGGAGGCAGCATGGTTCTCCTTTGATTTTGGCCTACAATACTTATCTCAAACATCTGCTTTCCATAACTGTGAAAAACTAAATCTGTTGTTTTAAGCCACCAAGTAAGTTTGGGGCAATTTGTTACAACCATTCAGGGATAATAGCAATATCTAGGTTATTTTATCTGCTTGGTGTTTTATAAGCCTCTTAGATCTGTGATTTGATGTCTGTCACTAATTTTGAAAAATCCTCAGCCAGTATTTCATTGTCTTTTTTTTTCCTTTGCCTGTATTCTTTTTTCCTTCTGGAACTTCATTACAGATATGTTAGACCATTTGATGTTATCACATGGCTCTTTCATCTGCTGTTTTTCTTCGCACTCTTTTTTCTCTTTGTATCAGCTGGGGTAATTTCTGTTTTTTTTTTTTTAACTTTGTTTTATTTATTTATTTTTATGTGGTGCTGAGGATGGAACCCAGTGCCTCACGTGTGTCCAGTAAGCTGACCACTGAAGTACAACCAGTTGGGATAACTTCTATTGATCAAGATCACTGGTTATCTCTCTTTTATTTTTATTTTTTAGGTACATGGGGATTGAACCCAGGGCCTTGTGCATGTGAGGCAAGCACTCTACCAACTGAGCTATAGCCCCAGCCCATTGGGCATATCTCTGTTTTGAATCTACTGATGAGTCTTTCAAAAACATTCTTCATCTTTGTCATTGTATTTTCACTGGTAGCATTCCATGTTGCTTTTAATTATAGTCTTCATCTTCCTGCTAAAATTAACTATCTATTCTTGCATGTTACCTATCTTTTCAATTAGAGCCTTTAAAATACTAGTTATAGTAAATTACCTACTAGTTCCAAACCTGTGTTATAACTGAGAATGCTTCTGATTGCTTGGTCTCTTTATAGTGTTTATCTTGCCTTTTTGTATGTTTCTAAATTTGTTAATTGAAAGTTGAGCATGCTATATAGTACAGTAGATATTAAGGTATAATTGTTGCCTGCCTTTCCTTTGTGCCCTAAGCATGAGAGATAGTGGTCATACAATCAGGAGATGGGCTGGGTTTGAAACTGACTTTTCTCTTTGTCATACTCTGCAAAGAGAATCTTCCTTTTATAGCTCCTCAACTCCATTTCATCTTTGTTTTACTTGAAACCTGTTAGTGTGGTGTTGGAAGTAGGAGGAATGGGGATATTCTTTGATATTCTGATTGAACCTCAGTCTTAGGAAGGTGCTATGAACCTGAGTCAGAGGCTGTGGCTTTGACAAGTATTCCTGCCCCTCCTCCTGACAGTGCTGGACCAAACATGTATTCCTGTCTCATCCCAGGGGCAGAATTTTTTTCCTGTTCCCTTCTCTCAGATGAACTCTGATTTCTGCTAATGCCATCAGGTTACTGCTTACCCCATCCTGGAAAATTAAAGGAGGTATTCTCTTCCACCAGTCAATGCCCCGGGATAAATTTTCTCAGGATTCTCCCCATCTCTCCTGTGAACATGTATGGGGTTCCCCTAGGAAAAACACAAGAAGATAGGAAGTTTTTGACATTTGCCACTTCCAGGGCCTTAATGCTGTCATAGTAGGCCACATTCAACTTTTTAGTCTGAGAAATAGAATTCTAATGAAATTCTCTTTTTGGCTTATATGGCATTTGGCAGCCTCTGTGCAAATGCTAGCATCCTGCTTCTCCCTATAGATACCAGTCTCTCTCTAGGTTTCAGGTTAGTTGTCTTGTGACCTGAGTTTTCTCATGTGTTCAAAGGAAATGTTAATGTGAAGTTTGTTCCCCTTTTGCTTTTTGTTGAAAGGACAGGTGCAATATTTTTTCCAACTCTGCATCTCCAACCTGAATCTAGTGTGTGACATTTTTCATGAATTGATTGAGAAACTGAGTTGTCTTCCTCTTGTGGCTTTACTACGCACGAGGGTTTATAGATTATTCTTTTTGTTCATAGTTGACTTTTACTTAGTATAGTTCTTAGATGTTAAATTACTGGGGAGAATTACTGAACTTTTCAGGAGGCAGACTTCAAGATGGAGATTTGCATGAAGAAGTTTTTTAGGAAATACTCTTAGGGCCTGAGGGGGAAGGGAAGAATAATTAGGAGGAAGCTGAAGTTCAGCTGTGTGATAGAATCTCATTGAAAAGTCAGTTGACTCCATGGGAATCTCTGAAGTAGGCAGGGCCCCAAAGAGTTGTCCTATATGTGGTAGGGAAGCTGGACTTTTATATTTTCATGTCAACTGGTCATCATATGTAGGCTAGTCCAAAGTCATATCTTAGCAAGGCAGCTGAGGATAGTATCTAATGAGGACTGAGAGGGAAGATAGCAGCTGGAAGAATAAATTCTGAAGGGAATCCAGGTAACATCGCAGTTTCCACTACATTAAGTAAAAAAAAATGCATATTTTGAGATTCTTGATATATACTGTCAAAATATCCTTTAGTAAATTTAGTCCAGAAAAGGTGTACTTAACCCTCATACTTAGTTTCCTCATCTATAAAGTTGAAATAATTAAAATATCTACCTTACAAAGTTATTGTGACAATTAAATGAGTAAATGTTTGTAGTATGTTTAGAATAGTTCATGGTAAATACTAAGCACTGAATGCTGTTAACCATTGTTGTTATTTTGCACTGGTACCAGAAGTATATAAATGTGCCTATTTCTCAGCACCATAGCAACACACAGAGATTTTTTTTCTTTTTTAAAAATTTATTGGTTCTTTTTATTTATACTTGGTAGCAGAATCCATTTTGATATTATAATAAATGCATGGACTAAATCTTATTCTAGTTAGGATGCCATTCTTATGAATGTACATAATGGTGGGATTCAATGTGTTATGCATGGGAAAATTATGTCAGATTCATTCCGCTGTCTTTCTTTTTCCTATACCCCTTCGATTCTCTCCATTCCCAGTTGTCTAGTCTAATGAACCTCTATTCTTCCCCACACCCCTATGTTCTCTCTGATATGTGGAACTCACAGAGATTTTCATTAAAAATAAAATTTTCCAATTTGATGTATTCCCTGATGGTTTGTTGATCACTTACTTTTCTTACTTTGTAGATTATTTTCTCATGTTTTTAGCCTAATTTCAATTAAGATACAAACTTTTTTTCTTATAGATTTGTGAGATTTCAAAATTTAGGATATCCATAGTGTATCATCATATAAATAATACAAGTTAGAAATATATTTCCAGTTTGTGGTATATCTTTTAGCTTATTTAAGCTAGATTATTATATTTTATATATTTGCTATAGGAAATCTTATTAGTAAGCCTATGTCAGAATGATATTAATGATGATTATTATAAAGATAAAAATCACTGTTTAGTGATAACTAATATCTAGTGAGTATTTACTATTCTTACAAAGTAAGAACCCATTCATTTATGCACTATCTTAGTTAAAATCCTCTCTATATATCTATGAGGTAAAATCTCTTATGTCTATTTCATAGACAAGAAAACTGAGGGTTAGAGAGATTTAATAGCTTGTTCCAAAATGGTAGATGGAATTGAAATATAGGTCTGTTAGATTCCAAAGACAGCACTTCACAAGGTATGTACTGTGAGATACTACACACATACCCCAAAATATGAGTGTGAGTGCACACACGTGTTCAATGGTAAAATCAAATCTGGTAGAGTTTTGAATATCTGATTCCATAAATTGTCCACAGATACTAGCATGTGAAAAACTCTAAGGGACACTTTAGGAAAAAAACATTTAACCCAAGTTTTCCCCTCAATGTTTTCCTTTTGTTTTTCTCCCTCTCCTCTCTTTTTCTTTCTTTTCTTTTTTTAATTAACAGAAATTTATTCTCCCAGAGTTCTGGAGCCTGGAATCCCAAGATCAAGGTGTCTACAGGATTAGTTTCCTCTGAGGATTCTCTCCTTGGCTTGCAAATGGCTGTCTTCTCCCTCTATGTTTACCCGTTCACCCCTCTGTACATATAGGAATGGTTCCCAAATATTTCATCATAGATCTTTTATTTCCCCACTCACATACTGTAGAAATGGTGTTTTATTTCACGTACTTAATAAAATGCTATATTATACTACTCAATTTCTCAACTAGAGGGGGTCTTCAATGCTAGCTCTCTGGAATTCTGTTCACTTATCATCAATACAGATGAAAACAAAGAGAATGACCTAATCAAATTAGCTGGTGACTCAGAGTGGGGAAGAAAGCTGCTATACTAGGTAACAAAATAAGGATTTAATAATCTGGAACAATGGACAGAAGTAAATAAGATAAAATCTGACAGGGATAAATGTAAAATCCTGCAGTTAGGCTAAAACAAAAATCAATGACATGAGTACAATTTAGGAGGAAGCTTGATTTCACAGTAGTTTGTGTGAGGAAGCCTGGGGGATTTAATTGATCACAAACCCAATAAAAAACAATTGAAATGCATTCAATAAGCAAGGGAACTACAATTTTAAACCTACATTAGTACAAGGTAGTGTTCAGACTGGCAGAGGTTGGTATCTATTCTCCTAGCTGATGTGCTAGTCAGAAGGTGTCTGTAACATTATGATATTCCTGGCAGCATCCTTCAAGGCAAGCAATGAATGACAATCAAGAATCTGCCTAAGTGGTACTGACTTAGATAAGAAAGAGCCCAACAGTCATAACCTTTTGAGAAATAGAAAAGAAAAAAATAACTCAAGCTGTATACTCTGGCAAGAGTAGATTCAGGGTGGCTCTTGGGAGTATATGATTGTACTGGATATTTTTCAATCATCTCTCTCTATTCATTTTCCACCACGCTTTGTATCTTAGGCTCCATATCCTATATCTGCCAATGGGAAACACCAGGAGGAGATAAAAGGTAGAAGGAAAGGGAGATGGGTTTTATTCCCCTGGCAGCTTCTCTGCTGGATCATTGGGTGAATCTCTCCTCTAGCTTCTCCTCTCTGGATTCAAATAACCTTTCCCTCCCCTTGGTCCTTCAGATAGGACTCTGCTTTTACTAATTCTGGTGTGCCCCTAAAATTCGCTTAATCCCACTCACATCTTTGTCAAGAAGTTCTTTATCATGTTTTCTTCAATTACTGCCTGAGTGTGTGATCTGGGACCAGCTAGACTGATGTTGAAATGATGAGGATGCTTGTCTTTGAAAATTTCAAGGGCCTTCACATGGTAGAATTAAGAGGGTGGAAGTCAAGAGAAGATTGAATTTGTGTATTCATTTATTCATTCAACTGGTCTTACTATGCCTCTACTATATGCTGTGCCAAGCATAGTAGTAAGCAGGAAGCAGTGTTCTCCTTGCTCACAGCAAAGGGAATTAATCTAGATTAGAAGTTGGAGAGATTTCCCAGAAAAAGATCCACTCAAATAAATAAGGACTATAGGGGAAAAGAGGAGAATCTGGGTAGAAATATTCCTGCAAGAGGAATTTACAGAAGAGAAGGTTGGAGGTAAAAGGGAAAGAAGCTTATAGGAGGTTCAAGAAGGACAAAATATCTATAACTTCTCTCATTTCTGGTTGTGTGAGAGGAGTACATCAAGGGATGAGGATGAGAGGTAGGAGGAGGGTTGAACATGCACTTGTGAACATAGACTTGATCCCAAGGGCCATATGCACCCCTTGAAAGTTTTAAAGCAAATGAGACATCCAGTATGATTTTCTGTTTTCATTTCAGAGTGAAGGGAGCAAGAATATCTAAGAATATTCAAATATAAATCAAGTTGCCTTGCTAAAAAATGATCAGCCTGTTCCTGGGAGAATCCAAGGAGAGACTGGATGACAGTTCCGGGAGATTTTCCAGGGATACCCACACTGAGAGAAAGATTGAACTCACAGGTATCTATGGCCCTTTTTAATTTGGAAAATTTTGTGACTCTTGTGGTTGTGAGATAAAAGACAGAAGTTCTAGAATTATTTAACTGACATACAAACGTAGTAAGTTGGGGCTGGGGTTGTGGCTCAGTGGGAGAGCACTCACCTAGCGCATGTGAGGCCCTGGGTTCAATCCTCAGCACCACATAATAAATAAATAAATAAAACAAAGGTGTTGTGTCCAACTGCAACTAAAAATTAAATATTTTTTAAAAAAAACTAGTAAGTGAATGCTCTTGTCTCCTTTCTCCCTCCATTTAGACCTAGAAGGCAAAATATACACCCAGACAGAGCCTTTGATAATAAGCAGTGCTCCTTGCTCATCCCAGCTTATATAGGAAATGCACTGGCCATGGTAAGTTCCACGGAATGGTTCAGTCAGCATCTGACCTTCAGGTCTGCTAATGGTTAGCTTTATAGTCTGAGATATTAGACAAGTTCACTATTATTTCTTTTGTTTCAAAAATGAGACCCTACAAAATATATAAAATCCAGCATCTCAGACCTTGGGTCAGTACCACACTTTGGTTACAGTGGGGGCTGGGAATGGTCTGAGGGCTCTGAAGGCAGTTGTGACATGCAGCACAGTGACCCTCTTGTTTTGGAACTCCTTCTCAGGGACTGGGCAGATCTGTGTGTGATACCGCAGCTGTGTGCAAATGCCAAGGTTGGGGTGATAATTATAGAAACCTTCTCATTATGCTTGAAAGGGGGCCAAAGCATGGCCCTGCCAGAGAGGAGGGTGTGAGGCTGCAAAACTGGCACTGTTTAAAGCAAGTTGGCTTTTGCTGCCAGCACGGGCATCTGAGGTGTGCCAGAGAGTCCTTGTTCCACATCCTGTTGGCAGGTGCCCCTACTGGCTGCTTCGGATCCCCTAACTCCAGCAATCTCTTTGTTTCTAAGTCGACTGCAGCAAAACTAGCAGCTTTTTCTGGGGGACTCAATTTTCTAGTCGATACCCCACTCAACTCCTGTCCCTATGAGTCATCTTCCTGCCCTCTCACAGACTCATTTTCCCAGCCCCTGATTTGGGTTCATTTTCTTTAATATTCCATGTATAGAATATGATTAATCAGAGCCTGGGTGGTCCCTGCTCCCTGTAACAATAATACACACAAGAAACAGCAACCTGGCTTTCCAGGCACTTCTTGTGGCTTTAAATGAGGACAGATTTATTTTGACTGAGATATCCATTAGCAAAAGATAATTAGAAAATCATCAATCCATATTTTTTGAATTGTAACAACTTTTAAAAGAAGCACAGGACAGGTCACCCTCTGGATTACCAGGGCTACTGGAGAGAGCAGCTGGGGACAAGGGGAGAAAGAAAGAAGGAGTTGATGTGGGAACAATAGTCATGAAGGAGGGAGTGAGGCAGAGTGAAGTGAATGTGCAAATTTTCTTCATGGAAAATATGCTATTATCCAAAAGTAGATCCCTCAACTGGCACTTTTGCTTTTTTCCAATAGGAGGGAAGAAGTACAGTTTTATGTAACACATATAACAGGGAAAGTAGAACGGTGACCCTGTGAAAATTACAGCATTAAAAGTAATAAGCCTGCCATTGCCAATAAACCACACAGACATCATGCCGTGCTATCTTGAGTATAAAGGTGACATTTTTACAGTTATTCCTATAGTAACTTCTCCCACTCCAACTGCATTTTCAATATCATGCTCTCACAAAGAGACTCCCACTAAAGTTTGAGGATTTCTGGGGCTTTTTTTTCAAGGCCAAAGTCATGCACCTCTGTCTCATGAAAGTACCACACCCTGGGCTATCCTCTCATAGTATCTCCCTCCTAGGGAAATTGCTTCATTTCTGTATTTGGTAATTCTTGACTTATCTTTTTCACCCACTAGACTATGAGCTTTCTGAAGGTAAGAACTAGGAATTATTAATTTCTGAATCCCTCCCTGGCATCTAACATTGCCTGATTTTAATAAGTGTATATAGAGTTAAATAATTAATTACCCTACTTCTTTTCCTATTCTTTAAGCAAAAAAAAAAAAAATACTACATTAGGAGGGGACAACTGAGTTAAATTAGATACATTGACTAGTCCCTTCTAACCCTAAGATACTACAATATTAGAATTTCTTGTTTCTGTCTTCAGAAAGTAGATGAAGTTCCAAAGTGAGAAAGTTGTTTGGCTGGATGAGAATATAAAAAGGGAAGAATAAATTACTTCTATTGAGTAGAATTCATTAATTAAAAGGTACAGGTGAAGTGTAGCAAGGGTAAGATGGAATTTAAGTCTAGGGTATGCAAAAAATTACAGAAATGTAGAAGTATTCATTCTCATTTTTTAAAAAGTTGAGAACTGAAGTCTAGAAGCAGTAATAATCAAAACTCTGACGGCAAAAAAACCTGGAATCCCTCTCCCCTTTTTTCTTCTGAAAATGAAAACTCTGAGTTCATAAAAATAATTTAGGGATAAAAGTAAGCACCTGTTTCTTTCTAGGATCAGTGACTCAAGGAGGGTAGAAACAAGTGAAGATTGATAGAAAAGTAGCAAATTATTTGGGTTTTCATTTTTCTGAAAAGGAGAAATGTAAAACAATAAAGTCATTCTTCTGAGTTGTGTAAAATAAATAGAGAATATATAAATATAATAAATAGAACAAATGAAATACAAATGAACTTTTTCATTCTCTATTGTCCACACTTAAAAAAATAAGAAAGATTGTTAAAGAGAGTGAGAGAGAAAGAGATGAGTGGAGGAGGAATAAGATAAAGTAACAAAAGAGAGGAAACCCACATGGACATAATCACATAAGTAGAAAAAAAGCATACTACAAATAAAGATACAGATAGAGGTTTCCATGACCTAGAATCTCTAACTTGTGTTATTTTAGAATGAGTTAGGAAAGATTTTTTAAATAATGTTTTATTTTTTGCCTTCATGATCACCATTCTTGATTTGATATTTGCTTTGTATGTAGGTGTTTAAGGGAGAGGGAGAAAAGGAGGGTGGGGAGAAAGAAGGAAATAGAAAATGACAAATTAAAAGGCTGTGTGTTAATCAGATTTCCATTGCTCTGACAAAATACCTGAGATCACAACCTCAAAGAAGGAATAGTTTATTTTGGCTCATGGTTTGAATCCAGGATAATTTGATGCTGTTGCTTTTGAATCTGTGGTAAAGCAGATCTTTATGGCAGCTGAGAAACAAAGAAAAAGAGGAAGGGGCTAAGGTTTCCTTTAAAGACACACCCCTCAATGGCCTAATTTCCTCTTTTCTTTTTTTCACTAGGCCCCACCTCTTAAAGGTTCCACCACCTCTTGGTAGTGTCATAGAATGGTGAAAAAGCCTTTATCACAGGTGCTTTGTGGGGATGTTAATGATCCAAACTGTAATAGGATCTTAAAAAGAAACTGGAATGATAAGTATAAGAAACTTTGTTCAGACTAAGGAGCATTTCAGAAAACTTGGTTCAGATTAATGAGCATTTCAGGAAGGGGGTATTAGGAGATTTTAAAAATATTTCTATTTTCAATGGTTTCTGGTTGCTGAAAAAGACAAGATGGGGAAGGGGGGAACAGAAGATAGTTTTCATTGCTTATTACTTCTGTTCTTAGAGGTCTTTAGGATCATCTCTTTGTTCTCACCTTACACTGGTCAGTTCCAAGAGTATGATGGGACTAGAAGGCACTCTTAACACAATGATTCCTTCATGATTCAGCGAAAGGTGGTAATTGAACTCAGCATATAAGATTTTCCATTTTATAAAAGAGATCCTTAGCCAGGTTTAGTAGTGCTCACTTGTAATCCCAGCAACTCAGGAGGCTGAGATAGGAGGATCACAAGTACAAGGCCAACCTCATCAATTTAGCAAAACTCTGTCTCATAATAAATCCTAAAAAGGGCTAGGGATGTAGCTCAGTGGTAGAATGCTCCTAGACTCAATTCTCAGTCCCCCCCCCCAAACACATACACACACACACACACACACACACACAGAGAGATGCTTGTAGAGAACTATGTCTTGATGCAATAAAATTAACCAAGGTCCACCTGTATGTCAACTAATAGGTTTATTATGGGAAACATTTCTGGATTTATTCCACACTTAACCTTCGAACTTTTTATTCTTGTGTGGTTATGTACTAAAGATATCCCACATATAAGCAGCTTTGCACACCTTTGTCACCCTTATTATTGCACTTTTTAAAATAGTCCACTTTCATTTATTTAATTCCATGGTTATTGATTCAGAAAAAGGATAATATGTAACATTGTAGGCTCATTTTTTCATGAACTTAATGCACTCATAAATCATTGAATGTCTTCTGTCATTGACTGCTTCTTGTGCCCATGTTATTATATATTATTGATCCACAATGACTTTGTGATAAAATCAGGCTCTTTTCTATTATTTCTATTGATGCTCTATTTAATATTATTTAAAACTCTGTAACTCAATTTTATTATTATTTTGCAAGCAAAGTCTTTCCTGAGTTTATACCATGGGCCAGACCACATGCTAGCCACTGGAAATGAATGCCTTATTGCAGTGACTCTGTGCTATAAAATGGCTTCTAACCTTGCTTGTTGATTTACAACCCATTTCATTTATCCTTAGCTCACCAACACGTTTCGATTAAATGGAGTCATTAATATAAAATGTACTTTCACAAAGGAAAATACACCTATTTAGGTGTGTGTTTTAAACAAACCAACATCAAATGTCCATTCTAACTTTTTCCTCTTGGTCATATGGACTGTGACCTCTTCCTGTGAGGATAGAAGTAGTTTAGAGTAAAGGAGATATTCAAATTTTATCCTAGATCAAAGTTTGGCTTTGATGGGCCTACACATAGGAAAGTCAGGGGCTTGCATTTATGTCCCTTAGCAAGATAGATGGAATCCTGGCTGTGGCACTGTAGAATGTTGCTCTACATCTCAATAATGTGAAAACACTAATAAGATTCTCCACTGATCTACCCTTCTCCACCAGAAATAGGCAAGCCTTTCTTCTTTTCTATCCCAATGTTAGTACTCTAGAAATAGAGGTCTGCTCCATTTTTCTTAAGAAGAAAGAGTTTAGTAGTAGAGATAAGAACAATTATTGGGCCATATCATCATGACCAGTAAAAGTTACTGGTATATTTCTTATTCCATGATATATTTTGAAGTAAAGTACATTCACTCTTTGAATTCTAAACATGGCTAAAATAACTTTTCCTTGTTTGTTCCCCCCAAGGAGAGAAAATTGTGACAATATTCTACAAGAAAAATATCTAAAACTCTTTGTCTGAAACTGACATTACGTTTTCTTAGTCTTCAAGATTATATAAAACTGGCAGAATTTTAGATCTTTAAGTTGTACTGAAATGCATTATAAATAGGCATTAAAATAAACAGAAAAGAACAAGAAACTGATTTTACTGGAGGTAGAAGACTTGTGATCAAGAATGTTTTACAGAGAAGATTTTTAGGGCTTTGAGTGGTTTTTATTCTACCTGAAATATTTTCACAAAGAGAAGAGGAATTGTCAATTATAAGTGAGACTCTGCCAGTGTTATAGTGTTTGGATATTTGGCATACAAGGAGTGGTTCAATATGATTATGATATATCTTTGAGAGTGGCTGCACAACAGGCCAGTGAATTATTTTTAAGCTAATCCTTAAGTGCCGCTAGTAGGAATCAGAAAGGGTATCAGGAGGTAAATCATCAGCATATATAAATATAACCGGACCACTTCATTGATCCATATCCACAAAACCTGTCAAATCAAAAACAGGGTCTTTTCTCCCACAGAATATTTTCATGCTAGAGCCCCAACAGAGGGCTGGCACATAATCATTATTAGCTCAATTGTTTTAGAGCCAAAGCATAAGTTATATATTGTTTTAAATAATGGTAAATAACACTACTTCCTTCTCATTCTCCTCAAAATACAGCAATGGCCTCTGGGTTTGTGAATACACTGGTAGTGCTTCTGGTTTAAGTCAGGCTAAAATGGTCTCCTTTGGAAGCCCTCATGTGTCAGCAGTTAGCTGGCTGATGGGGGCCTGGCTGATCTATGATGACCTTGCTTGAAATGGCTAACTTCCGTGTGGTTGCTCATCTTTCAGCAGATGGGTTCAACTTTTTTTTTTTTCATGAGGATCTCTGGGGTCTAAGACAGTGAGCAGAAGTATCTAAAGCCTTCTGAAGCCTAGAGTTGGAACTACAACACTATCATTTCTACTGCATTCTGTTAGAGTGAAAGCAAGTCACAGGGCTGCTTCAGTGTCAAGGAATGAGTACATAAACTCCACCTATCCCTGGGAGGAGTTTCCAAATCACAAGGCAAAAGGCATGCTGCATTCAGAAGGGCATTGAGAATTCTGCCATTTTGGCAACCATCTACCTCAGAGTGGGAAGCTTAAAAATTGAAAGATAGGTGTCAGGTTAAGAAAAGACTTCTGAGGTTGGAAAGAATTAAGGCAGTGAGAAATTGCATCAGAATTTGGTTTTTTTTTTTTGCTTTCACAATGGCACCCTGGAAAATTAAAGATCTTAAAACTAGGTCAAGAGCAATAAATTATATTGAAGTTTGGAATTTGTTTTTTAAAATAAATCAACTTCCTCAGGTGTAGCCCAAAGCAGGTAGTAAAATAATCTATAAAATTTAAAAAATAGATATTTTAAGAATAACATAACATGAGAAAATATACAAAGCTTATTTTTAACCTCTGTTTGAATCAATCAAACTGCAAGTATTATTTTCATAAATGCCAGCTAGGTACAAAGCAAAATTTTCTAATTTATGATTACAACAGCAAATGGCAAGGCAGAAAAGAGATCAATTTCTCAGGAAAATCATACTTCATGCTTGGAAAGAGAACAAAAGTGACTTTCTGCTGCCTCCTCATGGCAAACAACTTGAATTGCAGAGATGGGCACAAAGCATGAGTTGCCCTGTCACTGTCATAGGCTTTGCAGCCTATTTAACTTTGTCTTTCATAGGTGTTGGACTAATAAACTCTAATTTTCTAAGAAAACCTCCAAGACTGAGTTTTCCAAATGCGATTCAGGTGGCTACAATGAGCACTGTTCAAAGAGCACAAGAAAGTGAGGTTCTAACTCTGGTATTCATCTGTGTGCCTTTCCTCAATCACCTCATATGAATACTTTAAAATTTTCCTGCACAAATGTTATAAGTGCCAATGTAATCACACATAAAATTTGCTTCACACATTGTTGGGAGATTAAATTGGTAAAATATTTTTAGGGAATAGTTTTGGCATAGAAAACCTTAATGTTTTGCACATTTCTTGCCCCAACAATCACATTTTTGGGGATTTATTTTATGGAAATAACCAGGGATGTGCAAAAAGCTTTAGCTGCAAGGACATTTATTTCTCTAATTTCATGACAGCAAAAATTCTGGAAACAACCAAAATAACCCAAATTAGGGGTTTGGATAAGTAAATTACAGTAGATCTATACATTGAAATGCTAGGTGGCAGTGAGAAATGCTGATGCAGATATATTTTATGAAAATATGCTGAATAGTTTACATGTCACTAAATGAAAAAGTATGTAATAAAATCATTGTTTACTATAATTATATTTTAAATTAAATATGCATACAAAAAGATGAGAGACCGTGTGCTAAAATGTTATTAGTGGTTATCCATGTCAGAGATAGGTATGGATCTTATTTTCTTAGTTTTGCTTAACACTATTTTCTACATGTATTACTTTTATGTAATAACTTTCATTTTTTTCTTATTACAAAAGATTTATGGAATAGAATTTGTGAATATAAAGCATTTTTATGCTTACCTCTTGAATCAGGACACTATAATAATGAGAACTCAAATTCAAAACTCTGCATCTTTAAGAGCTTTGCCAACTGACATTTGTCCTTGTCACAGACAAAACACTTTTCTATTTATGTTTACAGCATTGAAAAATGCACAGTATCCTATAGCACAAGGAGAAAGATTTATAATAAAGTCCTTCATCTCAGTGTATGAGTATACCTGTAAATCATTCAACAGACTCACATTAAGTACAAACCTCAAAGCAGCAGATGTATCTAACAATAAAATGTGAGCATGTCTGCACTATCTGCATCTTTGTTTCTCTGTGTAAGCATGAATGTCTTGCTAAACTCTATTCAGAGTCATCTTATTATTCATTCAACACATATTTATTTTGGGACTATATATTATCAGATGATCCTGGTACCATGGTTCTGGAAAATGAGATTTCCAAGGTTTCTTGGAATCAGAGTCCTCGCAGACACTCAATAATGCCTTCAGGATAATGCAGGGCCTATATACAATATAAGACAAGCAAAAGACATTTAACTTGTTTTCTGGCTCAAAAGAAGGAAAAAAATATATGCATTGAGTGGCTAAGAAAAAAGTGCCATTTATCTGTTCTTTCAACAAGATTTCTTTTGTATTTATTGATGATGGGCAGCTTGCCAGATAAAGTATAGAGGATGTGTTCCCATTTTAGAATATAATTAAAGATCAATTAATGTCAAATTCTATAATTGAGAGAAAAGAGAGAATCATCTTAGCTCCATAAATTTGCTTCAGAGCTGGAAGGGACCCTGAGAACATCTTGTCCACACAAAGTTATCATGATTTTATAGAGGTGGATATGAAGTTTAGTAGATGAGGAAGGCTTCCTAGTAAAAATAGAACTTAGGGTGGGGTTTAAATGATAGGTAGAATTTGCTGGAAAATAATGACAGAGGAATACTCTTCAAAAGGAAGAAACAAAGGACCTCAACTGGGAAAGGGTATTACTTACAAGGAAGACTAAGTGTAAGAGCAGAAGCTGAGTATTTAAACAAGGTTCAACCAGAGAGAAAGGTTCTCTACTATTCAATATGACCAGGTCATCAGAGAATAGAATTCTTGAGGGCATTATTCTCTCTCAAAAGAGAGGCAGAAAGTTGATAAACAGCTCTAAATAGTGATTCTTAAATATCTTAAGAAATTTAAGATATTCTTAAAATAATATGTAAGGGTTATGAAATATTATAGACTGGAGGAGGAAAGTCCTGTAGTTTTGTCAACTATGTAAGTACTTATTTTATTTTATATTTTGGTACCAGGGATGGAACCTAGGGGTGCTTAACCACTAAACCACATCCCCAGCCCTTTTTAATATTTTATTTAGAGACAGGGACGTGCTGAGTTGCTTAGAGGCTCACTAAGTTGCTGAGGCTGGCTTTGAACTCGCGATCCTCCTGCAGCCACTGGGATTACAGGGGTGTATGAAGTATGTTTTTAGAGCCAGAGTTGAAGAATTGAGTATGATTTCTAGCTTTACCACTTAATAAAATACTAAGTCCTCTTAGAGTTCTCAGTCTTAGAATCATTTCTTTACTTTTAAATAGAATAATCATATTTTCACTTCTGGGTAGGATAGAGCAAGAGAGACCAGAGATATGTTCCCATCAAAACAAACAGGAAAACAGACAAAGTGTACCAAACAATGGCATTCAAGTCACTGGAAATCAGGCAATCAAGGGCAATAATCCCTGAGAGATGGAAACAAATGAGGTGAAAACTATGATTGCTACAACTTGTTTTTAGAGTTTCCAGGCCATGGTGCAGAAAGGAGAACACAGGTAGTACCTGGAAGTCTCACTGAGTTTAGAAGATAGAGCCGAAAATCTGGGGGAAACCAATGCAACTAGAAATGGCTGATCAGAACACCAAGAAAGGAGAGAGGTGCATAGAGAGTGCTGATATCTGAAGTAACTTCTGCTCAAGTACTTAGCAGAGTATCTATCGCTTTGATAAATATGTAAATAAATCATCAACTATTTGGAAATTCACATACTTCTAACTAACTCATTGATCAAAGAATAATTTATAAAATTTAAAGAGAAATTGTAAAGTGTTTTGTACCAAATGAAAATGAAAATACAACATATCAAATGTCATGCTTGCTGCTAAAGCAGTGCTTAGGGAAAAATTTATAGTACTAAATGCCTATGTTTAAAAAAGAAAGTCTCAAATCAATGACCTCAGCTTCCACCTTAATAACACAGAAAAAGAAGAGCAAAATAGGCAGAAGAAAGGTGACAATAAAGATCAAAGCTGAAATCAATGAAAGGAAGAAAAGAAGAGAAAAATCAATGAAACCAAGAGTTCTTTCCTTGAAAAACAAAAACAATAAAATTGATAAACCTCTAGCTACACTGAGAGACAAGATACAAATGATCAATATCAAGAATGAGAGAAGTGATATTTCAGATTCTATATACCTTAATAGATTAAGACAGACAAGAACAATTTATAGTAAATTTAACAATTCAGATGAAATGGAAAACATTCTTAAAGGACACAAACTACAAAAGCTTACTCAAGAAGACAGATAACCTGAATAAGCCTATATCATAAAAAAATAATCTCTAGTTAAAAACCTTCCCACAAAGAAAACAAGATGCTGGGGTTGGGATTGTGGCTCAGTGGTAGAGCACTTGTCTAGCATGTGTGAGGCCCTGGGTTTGATCCTCAGCACCACAAAAAGATAAATAAATAAAATAAAGGTATTGTGTACAACTATAACCAAAAAAATTAAATATTTAAAAGAAAAAAGAAAACAAGATGCCTTCACTGATAAATTCTACCAAATATATAAGGAAAAAATAATACCAATTTTGCATAAGCTCTTCCCCCCAAAAATGAATAGAAGGAATTTCTTTCTAGTTGGTTTTCTGAAGTCATACTACCCTGCCGCAGTCTGGCTGGGCACAATTCAGGAGCCACTTGTCAAAAGAAACAAACTTTTTATTTTTAGAACACACACACCACACCACACAGCTCCTCAGAAAAAACCCTCAGAGCCCAACTGCCACCACCGGCTAGCCACAAGCCTCTCAACCTCCCCCACTCCTCCTGCTCTTGAGGCCGATTGGCTGGGTCATGTGGGCGGAGCAAAAAAAAAGTCCCCCAATGAGCAGCTCCTAGTCTGAAAGGGCGGGGAAACAGCCCAATGAGCATCACCGCAGAGGAGCCAATCAGCTAGAAGTTGCTGGGGCCGCTGTGAGCCAATCATCAGCTGGCAGCTGGAAGTTTGCTGGCAGCTGGAAGTTTGCTGGGGCCCCTTCGGCTGTGGCTCTCAACACTACCCTTGCCCCAAAGCCAGCCAAACTATAAGAAAATTACAGACCAATATCCCTCACATTGCATTACACGAAAATTACAAACAAAAATATTACAAATTATTACCAACCAAATACAAAAATGATAATATATCATGACCAGGTGGCATTTATCCCAGGAATTAATTTTGATTTAACATTTCAAAATCAATGTATGCAAACTATTATTAAAAGTTTACTATATAAAGAAACTAAATGCAGAATCACATGATCATTTCAATAGAAGTAAAATTCATTTTACATAATTCCACATATAGTTTTGATTAAAAGAAATCTCTCAGCAGGGGGAGGGAAAGATAGGATAACATAAAGAACCAACCAAATACAAATTAGTAGTTGAGCAAAAGGAAGTCTAGTAGAGGAAGGACAAAGGGGGAGGGGATGGGAAGGAAGAAGAAGATGGAAGGGGGAGGATTATGAACTGAAATCAATTTCCATGCATGTATGAGTTTGTTGGCATAAACCCAACTATATATGTATAACTATAAAGCTCTAATAAAAGTGGATTATAAATGTGTAAGGAAAAAAACCTCTCAGCAAAGTAAGCATAGAAGGGGCTTTCTCAACTTGATAAGGACATTGTGTTAGTTAGACTCTAAAATGGCTTTCAGTGATCCCTGCCTCCTTTGTAATCTCTTCCCCTGAGTGTGAGTCAGACTTAGTGGTGACTCATTTTTTTCATGAGTAGAATTCTGCAAAGAGGATGCCACTTCTGAGATTAGTTTACAAAATAGGTGTGACTTCCATGTTGCCTGCCATGTCTTGCTGCCTTGCTTGGCTTTCTCTGAGTGAAGACATATGGAGACCTCCATGTGATGAAGATCTAATGGAATCCCCTAGTCTACAGCCAGCAAAGAATTGACAGTTGATTGATTGTAGACAATCAAATAGCCTGTGAGGAAATGGATCCAGTCAAAAACCATGTGAGTGATCTTGGAAGAGAATCTTCCCTGAATCCAGACTTCAGAGGAAACAACAGCCACAACAAATACCTTGATTATAACCTGTGAGAGACCTTGAGGCAAAGACATCCATCTAAACCATGTCTGGATTTATGACTCCCAGAAATTGTAAAATAATAGTGTATATTGTTTTAGTGGGTAAATTTTGGGGTAATTTGTTAAGCAAAAATTTAAAACAATTAGTACAAGCACATGCAAAATATCTACAGCTAGCATTGTACTTAATTATGAAAGAATGCATACTTTTCCCTGCCGCGTCCGGCCAAGGGAGCCGAGTCCGGCGAGGGACGGCGAGGTTAAAAGACACACAGGACACCAAGGTTCTTCATCCAGGAGTCAATACTCTTTATTGCTAACACACCTTTTTTATACCCCAAGCAGCAGAAGTGGAAAACTACCCAAAAGCAGGAGGGAGGGGGGAGAAATTTAGTTTCAACATCTATTATTGTCAGGTACCGAAACCTCCCTTAACAATAAGTCCATCAGACCAGAAAAGGTCAAGGCATTCCCGTGGGATACATATGTCTCAGACGGACAAGCAGGAACAGAAAAACCGCAAGTTCGCCATGGCCTTGTGAGCTGGCCACACTGGCATGCAGAACAAACTAGTGGAGGTAGGGCTCCAGGGGCCAGGGTGGACCTGCTGCCAACATTTCCCCAAAGATCAATAGCAAGAAAAGAATGTTTACCCCCATTACTTCTATTCAACATTGGGTTGGAGTTCTAGCTAATATAATGGGAGAATAAATAAAAAGCATATACATTGCAAAGGAAGAAGTAAAACACTCTTTATTCTTGAACAACATGATCATATATGTAGAAAATTCAATTGTATTTATAAAAAAGCTACCAGAACTAAAACCTAAGTTTGGCAAATTCACATGATAATAAGATCAATACACAAAAAGCAATTGTTGCCTGGCACAGTGGTGCATGCCTGTAATCTCAGTGGCTTGGGAGGCTGGGACAGGATGATTGCAAGTTCAAAGCCAGCCTCAGTAATGGCGAGGCGCTAAGCAACTCAGTGAGACCCTGTCTGTAAGTAAAATACAAAATAGGGCTGGGGGTGTGGCTCAGTGGTCAAGTGCCCCTGAGTTCAATCCCTGGTATAAAAAAAAAAAAAGGCAATTGTCTTTGTATATGCTAGCAACCATCAGAAATTGAAGTAAAATAAATAAGATTTATAACAGCATAAATATGAAATACTTAGAAATATCTCTGATAAAATATGTGAAAGGCCTGAACACCAAAGATTACAGAACATTGCTGAGAGAAATAAACAAGACTTAAAAAGTGTAGAGTTATGCCTTGCTCATGGGTCAGAAGACTTGATATAATTAAGATATGTATTCTTCTTAAGTTGGTTTATAAAGTTAACATAATTTCAACCAAAATCACAGCAGGCCTGTTTTTGGTAGAAAAATGGAAATCTAATTCTAAAATTCACATGAAAATGCAAAAGATTTAGAATGGCTAAAACAACTTTGAATAACATCAATTTTGGAGGACTTACAATACCTCATTTCAAAACTTACTTTGAAGCTATAATAATCAACACACTATGAGATGAACATTAAAATAGACAAACAGATCAATGAAACAGAGTTTGAAAATAGACACACACATGGACAACTTTGTAATGGCAATTGAATGGGGGAAAGAGCTTTCTCAATAAATTGTACTAAAACAACTGGATAACCTCACATTAAAAAAGCATTGGTCCATATACATAAATTAATTCAATATGAATCCTAAATATAAATAGAAACTAAAACAGTAAAATTTCTAGAATAAAATTTAGATCCAGTAAAAATTGATAATTTGGATTTTAACAAAGTTAAAAACTTTTGCTCTTGAAAAGATACTGTTAAGAGGCTGGGGCTGTAGCTCAGTGGCAGAGCGCTTGCCTAGCATGTGTGAGGCACTAGGTTCCATCCTTAGCACCACATAAAAATAAACAAACAAAATAAAGGCATTTTGTCCATCTATAACTATAAAAAATTAAAAACTAAAAAAAATAAAGAAACGATACTGTTAAGGGAATGAAAAGGCAAACCATAGACTGGTAGAAAATATTTGCAAAGCATATGTCTGATACAAGACTTGTATTCAAAATAAAAATTGAGCAAAAGATTTTGACAGACACATCATTAAATACATACTGATGTAAAATAAGCATACATAATTAGTCATTAAGAAAAATGTGAGTTAAAACCACAATAAGATACCACTACACATCTATTAAATTGAAAATACAAAGACTGACCAAACCAAGATTTGGCAAAAAGGCAGAGGAATTAAACTTTTTATACAATGCTGCTGAGAACATAAAATGACACAACCACTTTGGAAAATGTTTCTGAAGTTTCTTCAAAAGTTAAATATAAATTTCCCAAATAATCTAGGTATTTCATTTGTTGGTACTTATGCGAGAAGAAAGAAAGCACATAATCATACAAAGCCCTGTGAACGAATGTTTTTAGCGATTTTTTCCACATTTTTTATCAGTGCATTATAGTTGTACATATTGATGGAATTTGTTGGTGCATATTCATACATGAACACAGTATAACAATATAATTTGTCCAACATCATTCCCCAGCATTTCCCCCCTCCCTCCCTCCCTTCTATCCCTTGGTCCCTTTTCTTTACTGATCTCCCTTTGATTTTTAGGAGATCCACCCTTACCTTTCTTTTTNTGATGATTGCCATTCTGACTGATGTGAGATGAAATCTCAATGTTTTGATTTGCATTTACCTAATTTCCTAGAAACTTTTAAAATACTAGGCGAAACCAGAAAAATCTTAAGTGCAACATGATGGTATGTCCATTCAATGAAACACTACTTAATTAAAGGAATAAGCCACACACATATATCAACATGGATAAAACTCAGAAGAATTACACTGAGTGAAGAACTAGACCTTCCTCTAATGGAATAAATAGTGTATGATTTTTGTTTATATAATTATCTAGAAAATGCTAATCTATCTAAACTAATTGATCTAAACAAATTAAATAAACTAATCTGCCTGTGAAATGCCACTTATTCCTCAAAAAGGCTGTTGAAAATTAACAAAAATACCAGAATGATTATAACTCTTACATGAAAGGACTATTACAATGATGAAATGAGATACTGTATACTCAAGGAGTTTGGAAATTAACAGTATACAATATGGGCTACTGTTATTATTTGTCCCTATTTCTGATCAATTTTGTTAAGTGTTGATGATGAATTTCACTAATGTGAATTTGTTTCAAGATTTTTTCACAACACCTTTATTCTATTCTATTTATTTTTATGTGGTGCTGGATCAAACTTTCAGGGCCTCACACATGCTAGGCAAGCAGTCTACCACTGAGCTATAACCCTAGCCCACTAATGTGAATTTTTACGAGACTTTTCTTGGTGGTTGGGGAGTGTGTCTGAAATGTTTCTCTTAGTTCCTTTAAGAATAATTTGCCGTAGATTTATAATCCTTCATTTGCCAGGACATGACAAATATTGAATCTTTCTCCCTCCCCATCTTTCTGTCTCAACCCTGATTACCTTCCAGCTGCTCTATGATCATAGCCGAAAGCACTGTTGGGTTCATCATTTATTCAGCATATATAACACAGCTATTTAAAAATTTACTGCTCAGATGCATATCGCCATGACGTTAAAATAAAACACACTAAGTATAAGTTCCAACTTTCAAAAGGTTTATTCAATAAGTCAAACCAGAGAAAGTGGAAAGTTTGGCTTTTAACAGGAAAACTGTATCTCATCCAATCAAATGTTTGAGGTCAAGCAAACACCCTGAGAAAGCTTAAATCTTTTATTGCCAATTTATGATTTTAGGGATGAAATGTTTTAGGACCCTCATTGCTAAGCCAGAAGAATCGATAGTTTTATATTAACAGGCAAGCTGTCACATAAGCAAATCAGCTGAAAACCTCCATTTAGCAGCTCAGGGAAAATACCTCTTCCAGAGAAACACCAAATCCAGGTCTTTGTTGGGTTTTGATCTCCTAAGCTGGGCCAGAGAAATGCTCATCAGCTTCTGTTCTAGTGAGTAATGTATTCCTGTTTCACACCTATTCAGGGGAGTTTGAGGCCTTATGTTATTTCTATTTGTCATGTCCCTTCTCCTTCTCCTGGAGTTACAAATGTGAGAGATCATAAAGAGATCATAAAGTCTCTTTATAAACTTTTGAGTTTATAAAGAAGAAAAGAAAGACCCAGAGACTAAGATAACTACTTTTCTAAGACCTTGCCATTCATAGAGCTGTTTCTGTATTCATCTTTTGTTTTACCCTCCTGAAGCCTAAAATAAGAGCAGCATTTATGGGACTGGGCCTGTGGCTCAGTGGTAGAGTGCTTGCCTAGCATGTGTGAGGTACTGGGTTCAATCCTCAGCACCACATAAAAATAAATAAATAAAATAAAGGCATTGCATCCATCTGCAACTAAAAATAAGAAAAGAGCAGTGCTTATGATTATTAAATGGAGATAGGAACCACTAATGTTAAGATGTACTGCTCTATGCTGAATAAATGTTTGACTTATTGGCTGTACTGAGACCTACTCCCACTTTGAACAAACTGAATAGTTATTCATTAAATCAACACTAAGTCAACCAGTGTTAGGCACCAGGTATTGTGCTAAATGCTAAGGACCAAACAACCTTGAAGATGTGATCCTTTCCTTGAGGAAAATGATGTGAATGTAATATATTTTATGTGTGAAGTGATTTCTAAAATATTATTTGCACACAGCCATTTTAGAAATAATTTAATGCATATAGCAAGTTATTCCTCTGCATGTAAATTCATGTGTGTTTCATGTGTATGTCTTTTTGCAGTTCTGACAGAACTGGTAAGAAGTGTGTCAGGCACAGTGTTGATCAAAGTTGTTTATGTACCACCTCTATCAGAATTACATGGAAATTCTTGGAATAAGATGTAGTCTTGGGCCCCATTCCAGTACAAATTACTCAGAATCTCTAGGGCTTAGGAATCTGAACATTAATTCAGGTCCTATGTAATCCAGCCCCTATCAAGTTTTAAAAAGCACTGCTGTATGAACAAGTTATAAGAATGACCTCAATTTTTAAAATGTGAAGATGGCTTCTGGGATGTGATGACAGAAAAATACAGATGGCCTCCCAAAACTTGTGAAAAAGACTCACAGTCATCTCTCAGTATCTACCAGGGATTGGTTCCAGTACCCCCATGGATACCAAAATCTGCAGATGCTCAAGCCCCTTATATAAAATGGCATAGTATTTGCATAGAACCTATACACATTCTTTGTATAATTTATATCATTTCTAGATTACTGATAATACCTAAAGTAATGTAAATGCTATGTAAATAATTGTTATACTATATTGTGTAGGGAATAATAAAAAAAATGGTCTGTACCCTTTTCCCAAGATATTTTCTATCCAGAGTTGGTTGACTCCATGGATGTGGAACCCATGGATATGGAAAGCTAATACATAAGCTTCATAGTGTCAGTGGTAGCTCAGAGTCATTACCTCTGAATGAGTAGTGCTATATTTCCAGGGTGCTGCAGAAGTGATTGCTAGGAGAAGGTTTGACCAGCAGAGAAAGGCAGTGGAAAGAAAGGCTCAGCACAGGTGAAATGAGCAATCGGTCCTTATTCTGCTTCTGTTGCCCACTGGTTTTGTGTTATCAGAAGAGTCGCTTCTTTGATTGCTACTCTTTTCTTTAAATGCAAGGCACAAATCACATAAATACACTTTTCCTATATCAAATGTAAATTAATGCCTTTCCTCCCTAACTGATTAGGTCATTGTGAGGTTCCATGGCAGTGGCTTAAAAAGAATGCAGTGCTTAACAAGGGCAAAGCATTCATCTTATTCCTCTATTACCATTTCTCCTTCTTAAAGTATCTGAAAGCAAAATAATGTCCTCTCTATTTGACTGGAATTGGGAGATGTAGCTCGTTTTCCTTTACCATCCTGCTTGCCAAAGACTAAGGAATAACTCTCTATACTCTTCTCTCTTCTCACTCTCAAAGCCACCACTGAAATGTGCAGGAGGCCACTGTGCTGGAATGAGTATGAGAAACCCACTGTCTCTGTCTCCCTTGACATTTAATTCTTATTTTAATTGAGGAAATATGTGAGCTCAGAAGCATTGGGATTATTATCTAGTGTTTACAGTGGGCCTAAGGAAACAGTAACTTGTTGCTATGGCAATGAGATTTCCTGTGAGATTTTTTTTTTTTAACTGAACTTTCTTAAATGGAAAGATCTTCAGCCCCACCACCTTTTGTTAATCACATGGACAGGGGCATGCCAGATTATTTACCTATGGGCACATAACAAACTACCCCAAAATGTGGCAGTTTCAAACAACAAACATCTATCATCTCCCAGTTCCTATAGGTCAAGAATCCTGGAGCTGCTAGACTGGATCCTTCTCTCAGAAGGCTGTATTCAGTGCATCATATCAGTTGGACCTGCAGTCTTAGCTCAGGGAGGATAAGCTTTCAAGTTCACTCCCATGTTTATTGGCAGGATTCAGTTTTCTGGGAACTGTTGCACTAAGGGTCTTAAGTATTTGCTGGCTAATAGCCAGAGACCTCCCTATATTCCTTGGCACAAGGACATATCCACAGAGCAGTTCACTGCAGTTTGTTTCCTTCAAAATAAGGACTCTCTGACAGAAAAGAGAGATAAGACTATTTGTTACTTAATCCCAGAAGGGACAACCCATGACTTTTGACAGATCCTACTAAAGTTAATGCCTGACTTAGCAATGGCTCACCTTACATTTTTTTCAACTTCGCAGTGGTGTGAAAATGATAGGTACACAACCAGTATAAACCACACTTTCAATTTTGAATTTGGATCCTCTCCCAGGCTAGCAATATACGATCTGATCCTCCTTCATGATGCTGGGCAGAGGCAGCAACCTCAGCTTCCAGTCAGCTTCACAATCACAAGGGAACACAAATAGTCTCTACAATGTGATCAATTGCTGAGCTAGGATGTGCAGTAGGTTAGGTGGTTAAATGTATTTTCCACTTTGGATACTTTCAACTTCTGATGGGTTTATGAGGATATAGGTTTATGAGTATATAATTTCGTGGTAAGTAGAGGAGCATCTATAATTAAAATCAAGTCACTTTGTCTAGTCTGCACTCTGGGGGAGTCGATGACATAAGGGCATGAATACCAGGAAGCAGGGATCACTAGGGTCCTCTTAGAGGCTGCCTGCAGCAGGCATTTAACCCATTTTGTTAAGAACCAAAGTCAATTAGTAGTTTTTCAGCTGTAAACAATATTATTATGTATCTAGTCTATGTAGATAGTCAAGTGTTTGAGTGGTACAAGATGTGCTTGAGTACTAAAGCATCTGCCCTATCTCATCCTATTATCATACATGGGACTTGCATATATATTATATATGTTACACATATAATATGTGCTATATATGTAATATATTACATATCTTAAAAGTACATATGTAATATATAAGTATATATAAAGGTATATATACATGTATATAGAGGTATATATATATATTATAGAATATATATACACACACACACACACACACACACACACACACTTACACACACACACAGTTTTTGGACTCTTTAACTCTAGTTATTGCATAGAGAAATAAAAAGTTACCTGAGGACATGTAATAACTTATTCTAGGTAATCATGTTAGGGAACTCTTCATGAGCATATAAGTAGCATCTAGAATTTATGGAAGCAATGAAGTATAGAGTTTGTGAGTACTAACTTGGGAATCAGGGAGTTTTAAATTCAAGTCCTGACTCAACTGCCGTGTTGCTATGTGACTTTGAGTAAGCTAATTTCTTTGTCATGATTTATGGACCTAAATAATGAACATTAAAAATAGTTCCTTCAGGATAGTGTTGCTATAAACTTTAAAGGTAGTCATACATTTAAAAACTGGAGTACTGAGCCAGACACACAGTAGGTAAAAAATAAATGGCATATTATTAGGCAAGTTTTTGAGATCTTAAAGAAGGGCAGAGGTCACTAGACTAATTCTGTTTGAATTATCCAGAATTCCAGGTTTATTTTATTATTAGTTAGAACTTGCTACACTATGGCATTATATTTTACTTTTTCTCCATTAAACTAAGAATTTGGTAATGTTTTAACATCTTTCTAAGAATACATTTCATTCTTTACGTTCACCCATATCTATCTCTTTGGGGTCAATCCTTAGAGTTTGACATATTCCTCAGTAAAAAAATAAACAAAAATAAAAACAACAAAAAAAAGACTTTATAGTTTATGGTGACCCATTTTGGGATAAATATGATGTATTAGACAAAGAATTCTTGCCTCCACCAAGCTTGAGAATGATTTATGTACAATGACAGGTTAAAATGAGCTAGTTTTTCACGTTGATATAAAACAGGTATTGGGAATTTTGTCCTTCCTGGTAACTGACTCTGCTCACTTAAAAGCTGATTTATTCTGATACACTTCTCTATTTTTTCTGACTTTGCCATTATTTTCTCATGAGCAGACATCATTCAAAGTTTTTGTAAGGCTTTTGTCTGGGGCAAGTCTCTGGAAATCATTGGCCAAGCCCTTTTGCATTTATTTTGATGAAGTTTTCTTCACTCTCTACAGCAGAGTCAGTGTTTACATTCTCTGTTGAGTTGACCTCAGCTTCCATCCTGGGAATTTTGCCCCATTCCTCTTCCACCACTGCCCTCATCTTTCCATCTGCATCTGGTATCAGCCATGGTGGGCTAGTGGAACCAAGGACTCCTATTATTTTGTGCCTTCCTGGGAACTTTGTAGCCTAGAATTCATGTTTATCTGCTCCTTTGAGTTCTGTTAGTTTGATTTCCTTGGTTTCCCAGTACATAGGAAATAACCTGAGTTTCAATTGATAGCTTTCAGCTATAATAGATAATTGATGTTGCTCAGCCTCAGCCAGTTACCAACACATAAACAATATTGTTTCCTCTGACAAGAACAGTATCCTATTAAAAGAAAACTAGATATCACCAGGTTACTTTTATATATAGATGTCTGCTATGGTTTAAATGTTCTCACCAAAACTCATGTTGAAATTTAGTCCTGATTGTGAGGTATTATGAGGGTAGCAAATTAATCCAACCATGGTATCTGGAGGTGTGATCTTAAAGAAGTAATTAAGGTTAAATGATCACAGAAGGGTGTGACCTTAATCAAATAGGACTGTGGCTTTTTTAAAAAGAGGTGTAGAAAAGGGGAGGTACTGCAGGATGAACTTGATCGAATCATGTTATATGCATGCACAAATATGTCACAATTTATCCCACTGTTATGTATAATTATAACACACCAATTAAAAATTTAACTAAAATAAATAAATAAACAAAAAGAAGAAGAGGAGAGTTATGATGGTCTGCTTGTCATTTGATGCCCTGCACCATTCTGAGACTACAGAGTCCTCACCAGCAGAAAGAACTCCACCAGATATGGCCAACCAATCTTGAACTTTCCATGAGCCAAATAAACCTGTATTCTTCATGAATTACTTAGTCTGTGGTATTCAGTTACAACAACAGAAAACAGACAAAGGTAATAAACTTCCTGGTATTCCTTTACCCTGAAACTTGAGTGTACTCCGTGTATGACATTGTTGAATAGTTTTAAACCAGTCAGCCTCTTCTTCTCTTGTGCTGAGAGAGCTGCAACCTATGTGGAATCAAATAGCAAAGCTGGATGCCAAAGAAATCAATAACTACTGAGTGTTCACCACTTGCCAGGTTCTGAGTCCACTACTTTACCTAGTTAGCTCATGTAATGTCCAACCTTGAGAAGCAGATATTACTATTTTCATACTAAAACAGGAACACTGAAGCCCAGAATGGCTCCGCAATTACACATACACGGTTGATCTGAGATTTAGTCTTATCTCTGAATTTAAAGTCTTACTCGTACTATGTTATCAGAAGAGCACTGTACTGGCCAGTTGCAGCCCAGTTGCATGTCATGATAATAATAACAGGATTCTTAATTTTGAGGTAAATAAATTCTTAGGCTAACCCTGTGAAGTATTTATTATCATTATCTCCATTTTATGGATGAGGAAACTGAAACATGGGTTTCTCAATGTCTTAGAGGTTTTAAGTGACAAAGCTAGAATTTGACGGCAGATGGTATAGCTCCAGTTTCAGTAATATACCTAACCTCCTATACTAACCAACAATGTCAGTTCTCCATCACTGTGACAGATACCCAAGGTAAACAACTTGAAGGAAGAAATTGTTTATTTTGGCTCATGGTTTCAGAGGTTTCATCCCATGGTCACTTGGCTTGCTTGTTTGGGCCTGTCTGTGGTGGTACAGTACATCATGGAAGTCAGAGCACCTAGCAGAGGAAGACTATTCACTTCATAGCAGCCAGGAAGCTGAGAGAAAGAGAGAGATAAAGAGGAAGGACCAAGGGCCCCAATATCCCTTCCAAAGCAATCCCCCAAAGGCTTAACTTCCTTCCACCAGGACCTACCTCTTAGAGATTCCAACATCTCCCAGTAATGCCTCAAGCTATTGACAAAGCAATTAACATATGACCCTTAGGGGGCACACTTGAGATTCAAAACATAACACCTACGTATTTCAATATTTCATCAGATTATTGGAAAATTCTTTTGCTTCAGTTATCTATTACTGCAGGACAACTACTCCTAAAACTTAGTGGATTGAAAGAGTCATTTTATTTTTTTGATGATGAGTCAGGAATACATGGGCTCAGTTGGGCCTTTCCTGAATCCAGTTGCTGGAGGATTTCTTTCCAAGGTGACTTCACATATATGTCTGTGCCTCCTTGATCCTTGCTCCCCCTGTACTCCCTTCATATGGCATTTCAACTTCTATGGAGCTTGACACTCTCATAGAATGGTGGTCTCAATGTGACTATCCTTCTAATTTGGTGGCTGGTTTCCAAGACAAGGGAAGATGAGTTTTCCAGGTCAACTATTGACTTTGCCCAGTATTGGTACAATGTCACTTCTGCCATAGTCTAAAGAGTCAAAAGCATTCACAGAGCCTATCCATTTTAAGGGGTATGAAAATGGACTCCCATCTTTTGCTGGGTTTCTGACAAGGTCACATTGCAGAACAGCATGTGGGGTAGGTCATTTTAAAATAATGCAATCTGCCACACCCTCCTCCCCAGCATAATCAGTCATGGTTTAGGGACTTAAATGCTACAAACAGAATCAAGCTGGTAAAGGAATTGCTATTTACCTCACAGTGCTGTCATCTATTTTAGTGCTGTAATTTAAGAGAGTGTCCTTACATAATATATGAAGGCATGCCTTGTACATTAAGTCTACGACAAAGCAATCCAAAAGTGCTTTTTGATTAAATGAAACTTCCTAGTTTTTAAATAATGTTTTTGTACTTTTTATACATTTATTTCATTTATTTTTATGTGGTACTGAGGATCAAACCCAGAGCCTCACACATGTTAGGCAAGTGCTCTTCCACTGAGCTACAACCCCAGCCCTGAAACTTCCTAATTTTTGATGCCAGAAAAATTATTTAGCAAAAGAGAGTCGTGTTTGACCAATAATTGAAATAATCTTCAATAGAATATAAAATCTACTGAGAGCAGCAGTCATAAATGAGACAAAGCTCATTTTATGGAAAAAGTATTGTACATATGACACAGACTTTTTGTCATCTGGACTGGCTAAACACAGGGAAGTATGCTGATCATCCTGGGCACATATCAACCATTTCAAGGCATGAGGTACACTGAAATCATTGAGAATTTGAATGTAGGTTGTTTCTAAAGTTTAGCCACTTTTGAATGAATACACCAATCTAAAGCTATTAAACTGAATCCAGGAGGAGGAGAGCTAGTAACATGACCCGGGCTGGTTTCAGTGCTAAAATTCCTCTGCCAGATGTGGCATTTTCAGTATGTGCATTTGTGTCTGTGGAATACAAGATGGAAAATGTCTTGGTTGTGTGGAATCCATGACTCATAATAGAGCTTCCCTTCTTTTCATTTTTTCAAAATTTCTTTTGCCAATGTTTTCAGAATTATCAAGTGTTTGTCAAAATAATGATGATAGCCTTTCTACAAATGTAATGTGCTGCTATGATTTTATATTAAATTTGCAGAATTGATTCTTCTAATATCCTTATCCTGTTATGAATTCAGTAAGTATTGGGTCCGATATGCCCATACTGTTTGCTATCATGTTGTTACAAAAGATCAACAACAAGAAAAGTTAGGACATGTTTCATCTATCATACTGGATATCAGTGTTCAAGCCATTACTATTGTTGGAATTATGTGTGTTTAAGAATCTTTTAACAATGTTCTCAAAGCACTGTGTGAGACTCTAGGAGAGCACAAGTATAAAACTATTTCAGCTGGATTCATATGAAGGATAAAGGCATACCTCTTTCTGTAAGCCTAAGATAAAAATTAAAACTTTCAGCATCTAACCATTGCCACAGTCCGGCTGGCTGGAGCAAAATAACCGGGGGGTGACAAACAACTTGTGTAGATTGATACAGCAGGAGTGGGAGCCGTTTATTACAGGACAGGAGCAGTATTTATACATTCCACACAGCTTATCTAATTAGCATAAACTAGATACATCAGACAACCAATAAGGAATCTCCACACTTAATGGCTCGCTTTTGTTACTTCTCAAACCACTCCCTCTGGCATTTTGCCAGGCACCATCCAGACTTGTTTACGAACTCTAACATTCCCCTGGCAAAATGCCAGGTGTTATTTTGACTTGTTTACAGACTCTAACAAACCATATGATGTATCTTTGAATAAAACATGCTATCCTAGCTTTCTTGGCTATACTGATTATTTCTTCCATTATGCTCAATGATAAGAATGAGTTTGGGGTGATCATATGGGCACTTTGAAAACAAGACATTTAAATAGCACATACACCCTCTTTCTGGAATCTGATAAACTCCTTTATGTTCTTTCTGAGGGGAAGGTATTATACAATTTTATCTTACCCAATATCATTTTTCTTGTTCTTTAACACTCATAATTGGCACCATTTATACTCATTCATCAAAGATTAGTGTAGGTGTAGGACCTTTGGTTCCATGGACACTTTACTTGGCCACTGTTTCATAGTTTGCAGTTTTGGAATCTGACTATGGCCAGGGATTCAATGAGCTCCAATTCAGGGTCCAATAGATGGCCTTACCAAAGAAGTTAAATAAACCCTTAAATAGATTGGAAAAATACATGAAGATATCCCTGTGAGAAAGGGAAATGAAATATCAGAATGTCCATGGTTTCATATCACTGCAACTGGTATATATCTTGCCCAATATATGCATGTATCAGGTCAAGTTTCCCAAAACTAGACTCTAAGACAGAGATTGGCTGGCAGGAGGTTTATTGTGAAGGTCCTTTTGGACTTGATATGTATGGAAGAATAAAGGAAGCTAGATTAGGCAGGGGGAGCCATTGAATTGAAAAACACAACAAAAGCATCAGCCAATCTCACTGGGAACTGAATACCTGGGAGGTCCTAAAGAATTTTCCCAAATTGGAGCCAGTGAGTAAAATCTTTATACATCCAAATTGGCTAGTCATTGGATGTGTGTTACCCACATGAAGGGATATGACTTTGGGTGAATTAGATTTACTTAGCTAAAGGCAATTTCCAAAAAGGGCTAACAGCTGCAGACTGTTCAGGTGTAAACACTCCCAAAACCTGAGGGAGTAAGTACTTGAATCCTGAAGGCAGCATCTTAGCAGCACAATACAGACTCCACTACAGTGCTTACAAGATATAAAACAAGCACTCCTGGAATAATTAAGTATATTTGGGTCTTTCTTGTTCTTAATATCTACTGAGTTTCTCTTCTACAAAGAGCACGTATTCTGAGTTACTTCATGATATGCTGAAAAAGACATTTTGGGAATGTCAAGCAATTGTTGATTTCTCAGACTATCATTGCATTTTCATGAATATATATTACTTTTTCTTACAACTCATGCTTCATCTTAAGGGAAAAATAATGACAGATAGTTCTGAGGCATTGATTGCTCTCAACTCAAAAACAATGTCATCTGCATAATCAAAATCTCCTACAAATTGGAAACAGAAGACCTTGCTATTATTTCAGGAATAAAACACTTTATGAAAACCTCACTTGTCATGTCTTAATGATTTGCAATAATCACTAAGTTTTTCTAAGATAAGCCTCATTTATTGTTTTTTTCCCTTTTATTTGTTATTTAATGCTTGCTCTATGCTGGGCACTATACTAAATGATTCATAAATAGTAATTCACTTAATTCTTATAAGAGGTAAAATTACTAAACATATTTTATTGATGAACATATTGAGGCATACAGAAAGTTAAGTAAATTACACAGCTGGTAAGTAGTGGAGGTGGGCTTTTAAGCCAGGCAGTCTGCATCCAGTGTCTCTGCTCCTCACTCCAGTGCTATACTATCCTCACAATGTCATCTGCTGATGTCATGTGTCTTCTTATACTCCATGGGAATATGCATGTGAGATCTCCATTTCTTATCCTTTGATGCTTATCAATAATATGTTCATCCTATGGGATCCTAGACAGTTCTGTCTCTTAAATGTATGTGTAAATGTGTGTGTGTGTGTGTGTGTGTGTGGTGTATGTAGAGAAAAAGGTGGTGATGGTGGTTAGGGGTTTAAGCAGATAGCATAAGACAAAAGACTGTTGTGCATATGAAGTGTGCATTGTTATTCCAAGCAGCAGTAATCCTATTATGTCAAGATTATATCATAAAATATCATGGAATCTAGGATTTTATTTGTGTTCTAAAATTACTTCTGATGAGAAAAATACCTTAAAGAAGTTCTATCCAGCTGAGATTACACAGAATAGCCTACAAAAATAATCTGTTTTTCCATGCAAGTTTAACTAAGAAACTTTGGTCAAAAACACATTTCCAGACCATCTCATGATAATAATTTTTCTTTTTCACTCTGTTCAATTCCTTCTCAAAATATCTTGGAGTTTTTCCAATTTCATCATAAATGTCACAGATATGCACCAGTTATTATAAACAGTTATTCCCAGCTACGTTTATTTCTAACGGTGTTGCCCTATTTACCTCTCTTATGTCATGCTCTCTGGAAAAGAACTTTTTCAAAATTGTCATCCAGACCAATGTAGCCTCCTTAGACATAGGCAAAAATAATTTTCAGTGTTCAATATGCTACTCCCCACTCAATCCTAAGGCCCAATCTCGGCACCTACCTAACGGGGCAGCATTACAAGATTTGTTTTCAGGCTCCCCATTATGTCTGAGCTGCAGACTTGAGGTACAATAGAAATGGTACAGATGCTGTTTTGCCAAAACTACTCTTCAATATCCTTGCTACACTGCAAAATCAACAAAGCTCTTTCCTGCCCAGATTGTTGTGGGCAGAGGATCTGGGATGCATGTGAACTAAATCACAGAAGCATTTCTCATAGGTGGGTAGACAAGGGAACTAAGAATTTTTATTTTCAAGCCAAGCATCCTGTAAATCTTCAAATCATGTGTTGAGTCATATTTACCCCCATTACAGGGGCCAAAGTAAAGAAATTTTGTATTTCCATACCCATTAGTTTAACAGATGATTTTGAATCAGCCAGTAAAAAGGCCAGGTTCACAGGGGTCCATCCTTGTTTATTAAAGTGGTATTCCTTGGGCAACAGGCATTCCATGGACATATCCTCAGATATCTGCAAGGATTCTATGAAAACTACTAATTCAATATTGATATTTTGATAATAATATAAATATATTCATTAAGCATAATCTATATAATCCCATTGACCAATTAATCCTGAGACCTCTCATTTATTTCAATTCCTGTATGAATGTATTTAGGGTTATCATAATGTTAGTGTTAAATAATATCATTTTACTGTTATTGCCTAATTCTCAAAAATGAAGTGAATGTAATATATAAAAGATATCATTAGCCTCTAGGAAAAGACAAATGACCTAACCATCACCACACTCAGAACAGAGGTTTCATAGTAGATATTTGTCAACTTATAATGGGGTTACTTCTTGATAAACCCATCATAAATTAAAAAAGCTCATGAAGTAGAAAATTTATTTAATACATCTACCTTACTCACCACCACCACAGCTTCCCGACACAGCACACACTAGTGTCAGCTGTTTCCTCTTGTGATTGCCTGACTCACTGCCCAATATTATGAGAAAGAATCAGATTGCATATCGCTAGCTAGAGAAAAGATCCAAATTCAAAATTCAAAGTATGGTTTCTATTGAATGCTTTTGACTTTTGTACCATCAAGTCAGAAAATCAAAAGTCAAACCATTGTAAATCAGGGACCATCTGTAGTTTAAGAAAGAGAAATATGATGCAAGAATTCAGTTGGTAAATGGCATATGGTTGTAAAAGTTTGCTGAACTCAAAAGAATCTTATAGCAGAACCACTCAGAAAGAGGATCAACCCTTGCCTCGAATCCCTTTGTACCCATTGTTCCCTCTGTCTGGAATACTCACCCCTCTTACATTCAATAATACCCAAATACTCCTTCACCTACAAGTTTTTGTTCAAATGTCACCTTCTGCATGAGGCCTTTCCTATATTGCAAACTGAAACTCCCTTTTCCCCAAACTTATCTCCTCCCTAGATTTTTCTCTTTAGCACTTATTTTCATCTCACATACACTACATATTTTGCTTATTTGGTTTTTTTGAGGCCTTTAAAAATAGATTTATTGAGATATAATTTATATAACATTCAATTCACCCATGGTTCAATTAGTATACTCACAGACATGTACAATCAACTTGTCTCTTACTAGAATGTGAGATACATGAAGACAAGAAATTTTGTTTAACTCACTAATATCTGCAGCTCCTAGAAAAGTGCCATCGGAAATAGGGGGTACTCAACTAATGAAATGTGTGTTGAATGAATAAATGAACACATAAATGATTGCATATTTATATTGTGAGTACTGGTCTGCCTTTGTCACATCCACCTTATTTGTCATATCAATGTTATTAATTTCTAGCTTGTTACTTTGTAGTTTTGCTCATTTTTCATTTGTAAACCTATTTTTTTATTTATACTTATATAAAAACAATCCATACTCATGACTATCATGCTTAGCATCAGGGCCTTGCATATTTAAATTATGCAATAAAAGGCAGGAAAGATAAAAATTGGGTTCCTTTTCTCCCCTTGAAAAGACAGTTGTTCATTGTTCAAATTTAGAAAACAATGTTGGATAAGAAGACTTTTCACTAGTGAGACAGTCAGAAGGGGGTTCTGTTTGCTGGGGCACTCTGTGATTTCATCACTGTGTTTAATCTTTCAAGTTTCTCTTCTCTCTCTGTACCCCACCTTGGGCAGCAAGAATTTTACAGAATAAGAAATAGGATGTGGGCTGTTGAGCAGCATTTTAACAAAAACATAAAGCTATAGCACTATTACCAAAGCAGCCAGCTCCTCCCCTGCCTATTAGTGTTACTCAAAAATTGCACCAGCTTTAAGAATCCATCTTTTAAATAAGGTTTCATTTCTCTGAAATTGTAGCTATTGTAAAGCACATTCAGAGGTTTATATGGTAGTGTGTATTTTCCCCCTTAAGTTGATGGGTGTAACTATTAGGCAGAATGCACTGAAAAATCAATTGTTCTGGGGATGATTTCCCCACCAATTGTTCTATCCCAAAGTGTTTCCATGGTGCTAGCTCTGTATTTCAAATGCTTGCTAAGCTCTTTTTTTTTGAGCAATTTCTTTGATTATTCCAGAAGGCCCAGTACAGCACTTTCAAATACAGAAGGAATGCTATAATTTAAAGGTATTCTATGAATAAGCTTTTCCAGCCTCAGTCTTTGAGGTGGGAATAAAATACTGGGTTCTGGAATTAAAAACTCCTCTCTATCCACTCCCTACCCCTGCACCAACCATGGATATCCCACATATAGCAATCCTTAAGTCCCTCATATAGTTTCAAAATGACACCTATTCTGGAGTTTAAATCTCAGATCTGTGAGTAGGAAATCCAACCACTACTAAAGGTCACAGTAAGAAAAAAAAAGGGAAGCTTCAGATCATATGTAGAAATATGTATTGCAAATGGGCAAATTCCCTTTATCTCCTCTTTCTCAACACACAAATACCTATTACTGCTGGACTGTGTGGATAAAGAAAAATAAAATCAGCTTTAACAAAAAATATTCCCTAGTGGTCCAGACCATCATATAATATCCTGCAGTCCAGAGATGCACCCTTTAGTGTATTATCTTACTACATATGGCATTGCTATAGTTTAAATCTGGTATGTACTCCCAAAATCTTCTAATCATGTCCTAATCCACATGAGTAGAAGATGGTAGAAACTTTAGAAGGCGGGGACTAGTGGAAAGTTTTAGATCACTGTGGCCATGTCTTCAAAAAGATTACATAACCATGGTCTTTTCTTTTTCCACTTTGCTTCCTGACTATCATGAAGTGAGCAGCTTGCTCCATAATGCATTCCCCACCACAGGTCCTGTCTTTCTAGGGGCCCAAAAACAATGGTCCCAAGTGATCATGGACTAAAAACTCTGAAACCATGAACCAAGAAACTTTTTTCCTTATAAATTGATTCTCTCAGGCATTTGTTACAGTAACAGAAAGCTGACTACCACATGTATCAAATGAAAAAACATAAAATTATCATACCGTCTTCTTTTACAACACTTTTACAACAGTGATATTGAGTCCCGGGTGTCCAGTGTGAGTCTTCTATCTTCTGTTTTGTCATGAGTCTCCTGGGACAGATTAAAAAGCATAGAGTTCACCTTTAGTGCTGTGCTTCCCCTTTCTCAGTGTCTTTCACAAAGTATATGGATTTTGATTAACTGCTTTCAACTCTCAGCCCACCTTCATCATTATTATAACCATAAGACTACTTACAGTAAAAAATCTGGGCAACTCAAAACCATCTGTGGAGGCCCCATAGGTACTAACCGTTGTGGGAACAAGTTTCTTTTTTATTGTCTAGTGGGCTCTAACATGTGTATCATACATTCTCATTAAACTTTCTTCTCATTGAACATTTTAAATGAAGCCTCTTAAAAATGTCTTTGCACTTGGCAGTAACATTTCAAAACCCTTTCTGTTGCTCAAAAGAATCTCTGTCTTTACCTCATCTCCAGCCTGTTCCATTACCTGGGTTCTTTTCACCTTATATTCATACTTCTTAATGCTCATCAGAGGCTCATTTTGTCCTTAAACCAATCCCTTTAAGGATGTCTCCTACTAGGATTCTATATTAGTTATCAACAGCTATGTAATAATGCTAGCACTAATGACAGCTTATAACAACACACATTTATTATCTCACAGTTTCTGTCAGTCAGGAATCCAGCATGACTTGGCTGGGTCCCATATGTCAGGGTATCTTATGAGGCAAGGGTGTTGGCCAAGGATAGTCTCATCTGACTCTTGAATGCAAGTGAATGTGATTGTGTAGAATTCAATTCCTTGGGGGAATATTGGCCAGAGCCTACCCTTCGTTCCTTGCCTTGTGGGCCTCTGCAATATGGTGGCTTTTATTTCATCAAAATCAGGAAGGGTTGGGCTGGGGTTGTGGCTCAAGTGGTAGAGCACTCGCCTAGCACGTGTGAGGCACTGGGTTCGATCCTTAGCACCACATAAAAATAAAATAACAATATTGTATCTACCTAAAACTAAAAAAAATATATTTTAAAAAATCAGGAAGGGAACTAAGGGATGGGAAGCAGGGAGGGAGGGGGAAATTGCTAGGGAGTGACATTGGTCAAATTATATTGTTATATTGTGTACATGTATGAATATATAGCGAATCCTATCAATACATACAACTATAATGCACCAATTACAAATGTGGGGCAAAAAAGGAAGGGAGAGAATCTGTTGAAGGAAGTCACAATTGTATGTAGACTAATCCTGGAAGTGACATCCCATCACCTTTGTACTGTATTTGCTGGAAGAAAGTCACATGTCTCTCCCACACTCAAGTGAAGGGAGTCACAAAAAGATGTGAATATTAGAAGGCAGGGATAATTTAGAGCCATCTTAGTATCTGTCCACCATGGATGCTCCACAACCAAAAATGATGCCTAAATTTTTACTAGTAAAAATTTAAAAATAGCAAGTTTGCCAAATTGGCTCAGTTTTAGCAAATACTATTGATATCTCCTTCATATTTCTCTAAGCCTAACTAATTTTGGTGTATCCTGGCTGTACCATCAAATGCAAGCATCTGTATGTCTGTGTTTGAAGACTTCTCTCCTGATAGAAGATGGCACTGCCTATGCCCACTATGGGTTGGAAGTAGAATAAACACCCACTGGGATCAGACCTCTACCAATGACTAATGAGGTTTGTTGTATAAATACCTCAGTTCTTTTTTCCCTTGGTTAGAATAACTGAGGTCCATTCTATACTGCCTCCCAGAGTTCCCCACTAATTGACTAACACATCATTGGTTGGCTGCTTCCCTTGCCCTCTCTCTCCCTCCTCTATGCTACTAGTATTTCTTGGAATCACGTCTCAACTAAACTATTTGTGTTCAGAACCTGCTTCTGGGTGAATCTAAACTAAGACATCAGTCATTTCTTCCAATTTTCAGATCTCTGGTGCTGGGATAGAGCACCAAAATCAAAGCATGTTTTAGAAACACCATCTTAGAACTTGGTTTTTTAAAAAAGTACTTGGTTTCATACAAGATAATATCACTGCCCTTCATCTCACTCTCCAAACTTGGTCTTTTCCTTTGTTAAGTTCTTGAAATTGCCTTTGACAGTTAGGATCAGTATGAACTTTTAATAAAGTGGGTATTCAAATGCAATTTCTGAAAGTAATCTCCAAGAAACTCCACTACTCTGCTAAAAATACACAATAATGAGCAGAATTAGCAGTTTTTACTTGCTTCCACTTCTAGGAAGGCCCATACCTTCCAATGGGTTCAGAGTGGGATTTTCCTAGTGTTCTTTACTCAAGGAAAACATAAGAAGCATTAAGCGATAATCACACTGTATGACTGCACAGGCCAACTGTATTTAGCAATCTTGGCTAGAAGCCTCAGGGGATTAAAGTAACCTCAGTGAGATGCCTGACACTTGCTGATACTTCATTTTTCACTATTTTAAAGACACACAAGCACACATCAGAAATAGAATAGTGAGGTCAAGAAGGGTGTGCTTTCAGTGAGTGACATCTTGTTGAAGGAATGGTTCACGGAGAGCTTTTATTTTTAATAGGTTTAACACAAGCACAGTTGTATACATGAAATGCCCATGTGTAGTGCTTTACTATGCAATCTATAATTTGATACGGTGCTCAGTAATATAGGCAGGCAAATCAGGTATTTCTGTCTCCATTATAGTTGAGGTTACTGACCCTCATAAAGTCAGACAGCTAATAAATAATGGAGCCAAAAGTACCTCTTTCACTTATCATTGAAGGCTGTACTTAATTTTAATTTCCTCCAAATTTATCCCTTTTCCCCTCAGGACTCTTAATATTTAAACCATAATATTGCTAGGAGATGAGAGGAAAGGAAAGGAAGAGAGGGGGAGGAATGGTAAAGGAAAGGGAAGATAAGAGAAGAAGGGAAAATGGTAAAGTTTAAAAAAGGAAAGAGAGTGGTAAGCAAAGGGGAAGAGTGAGATCTATCTGTACATCGCCCGCCCCCATGAAATTCTATATACCAGGCTCAGCTTATATGCCCTGCCAAAGTTTTGCTCTTTTCTTGTTTTCAGTGGCTTGCCTTGTCTCTGCAATCATGGACCCAGGTTAATTCACTGCTGCTGCTGCTTGATCACTGTTAGAGATTAGCTAGTAAAGAAAGACCAACCCATTTGTGCCCTGAATGGGATGGATCTGAAGAGTTCTGGCTTTCCCAACAACTGATAAGAATAATTCCTGTGTCTTAGGTTGGATTCTTGAGGAAGCAGATTCTGAAAAAGAGATTTACATACAGGAAGATTATTGAGAAGCCCCACCAAAACAATGCTGATAAGGGAGCAAGGGAAGCCTGATTGCCAGATTGGGCATAGAAAAAAATTTGAACTTTAATATACTCACCATAAAGACTTCAGCCAGAAGAAGTCCCACAGGAAACTCTTGGGACTTGGATAGCCCCTCAGAGATGTCCTAGTAGCTCCCTTCAGGCCAGGACAGTAGTTGCCAAAGCATAGCCTATGGGTCATACCCCTCTTCTTGTAAATAAAATTTTATTGGAACACAAGCTCGCTTATTCAATTATGTATTGCCTCTGGTTGCTTTCATGCTACAATAGTAGACTTGAGTAACTGTGACAGAAACTGAATTGCCTGCAAATTATAAAATAGTGAATATATGATCCTTTACAAAAAAAAAAAATTGGTAACCCTGGCCCAGTGCAATTCCCTGAGAAGGATCATTTGAACCATCAACATCCAACATTCCTGGCAACTTGAGGAATAAGTGCCTAGGTCCAGCACACTACATCATCCACTACAGAAAATTAATACCCTATAAAGCAAACTTGACTAATGAAAGATAGTGGACAGATGGGAGCCAGAGGATAAATCCTTCTTTCTTCAGCCGTGATGGACTATTCTGAGACATAAGAGTTCATACCACTTTTCTGAAGTTGTCTCATAAGCCCGGGCAAATGCCTATATTTGTTGCAAAAAAATAGCTAGCTTAAAAGCATATCCTCTAATATTTTTCTCCTGCCTCTTCTACTTTGGTAAACCTTTCCTTTCACTCCTGTTTTCTTGGATTTGCCCTTTTCCAATAAAATTTAGCACTTTACGCCTTTTGCCTCAGGCTGCAAAGACCTGTAAAATCCAAATATTTAGAATTTAGCGTGGAACTAGTATAGGGTTAGAGTAGTGGAACATTCAGAGGTATAAGGACATACACTCCTTGTCATCTCATTCCCAAATCCAGGACATTTTTCAAAGATACATACCTCCCCTCAAATATCTATTGGGTATAAACTTTGCCCTGAGGTTGCCCTGAAGTGTTAATACTTCTGTCCCTCTTGCTCCCATTTGCTCACAACCAAGATAAAATACTTGTCCTTCCTTCCTGAGGCTCCTGTTCCAGAGCTGGGAAGCATGTTTATTATATCTGATACTTGCTTTACTTACCCTGAGGGTATTCCTGTTGATCTTTCAGGATATCATGGTTCACCTTGTGAGTTATAAAACCACCAAGGGAAAAAGAGTAGTTCCAGCCAAGATACAATTTTAAGAAGACACACAAACTAAAGTGGAGAAAAAGGGCCCTCAGGCCGCTCTGTGCTTCTAAAGCAAAGCTCCAAAAAAATGAAATAAGCAGGCCACACACAAGGAAGCAGGCAAACTTTGTTTTGCTGAGAGGACTCTTTTCCTTGGATTAACTCCAAGAGGGAACAGGCACTGAGTGAGTCATAGAATAAGTAGGGCAGAGTTTGCCTTTCAGGGAATGCAATAGTGTGTGGGTGTACTCATGGTTCCTCAAGGATGCTCAGCAGGCAAGTCTCCCCAAAGTCCAGGCTCATCCGTGTGACCTTGCTCTGGTTCTTTTCACATACCTAACACAAAATGAATTTTAAGTGGAAACTCAGGTTTGTGGTCTGCCCCCTTGTTTAAGAGGTTGATTTGGACAAAGCTTGGTCTGTGGTTGGTAGGGGAATCCCCAACCTGAATAATTGACAAGCTGTGTGGCAGACATAATAGAAATTTGGATGGTATCGATTTAGAGCTACTCAATGGGATGTCAATAGCAAGAAAAAATTTTTTTGGTACCAGGGATTGAACTCAGGGGCACTCGACCACTGAGCCACATCCCCAGCCCTATTTTGTATTTTATTTAGAGACAGGGCTCACTGAGTTGCTTAACATCTCACTAAGTTGCTGAGGCTGGCTTTGAATTCGCAATCCTCCTGCCTCAGTCTCCAGAGCTGCTGGCATTACAGGTGTGCATCACTGCATCTGTGACACAAGGGAATCTTGAGTCTTGAGGCCAATGTATGAGGCCAAAGGTGGAATATGCTATAGAGGAATTCAAGAAGAAGATCCAAATGGACGAGGAAAAGTAATCCTGAATAGTACCAGGTATGGAAGGGTGCTGTCCATGGCTGAATATTTATGGAACTGAATGATTCCAAAATCACCAGTTTCCATGTGAGTCACAGTACCAGAGATAAAGATATTGCTCTAAAGTCAATACATATGCTGTATATTTCAGTATGGGAGATAGAATCAAAATCTAATAACTCAGGATCTAATACAGTTGTCCCTTGTTATCTGTGGGGCATTGGTTTCAGAACACCCCCGAGGATACCAAAATACAGATGCTTAAGTCCTTTATATAAAACAGCATAGTATTTGCATAGAACCTATGCACTTCCACAAATCATCTCTTGATTACTTATAATCCCAATACAATGTAAATGATATGTAAATAGTTGTTATCTGTATTGTTTAGGGAATAATGACAAGGAAAAAAGTTCATACATGTTCAATATAGATGCAATTTTTTCCTCAGTGTTTTGGATCCTTGATTGGTTGAATCTGCTGATGTGGAACCTGCAGATGTGGAGGGATGGCTGTAGTTATTTGGGGGCAATAATTTCCAGCAGAATCAAACTATTTCTTCATATGCAAACTGACCTGGAAGTATAACAGAGAAAGAAGATAAAAGAGAAGCTACTGTTGTTAAGAATGAGATAAGGGACATGGGTGTGTTAGAAATATTCACCCTCCTCCAAAAATCTGGGACCCTGAGGTCATTGAATGTCATTTCAAGGCTCTGCATGATATACTTTGAGACAAAATTCTATGCTACCTGAAAGCAGCTGAGTAAGGTGATTGGGGTAGAGAATTGGCAGGGTTGAAATTAGATAAATTAAAACAGTTTCCATTCTTCTTGCAACTGATGAATTCATGAGTTGAATATTCTAGAGTGCAATTTCTTCCTCTATAGTGCCCATGGAGAGCATATGTAAGCATTCAGAGTTCTTGTTATTGCTGAAAAAACTGATAGTCTCAAATACTGTTTCTTAGTATCCATGTTTGTGTGTGCACATGCATGCCATAAAATGAAGACCTCTATTTTCTGCTTTTTATCCTCCAGATAAATTACCCAATACTTCCATGCCTCATTAGGACAAGACGTTCACAATCATCACCTATGATCAATGCATGATCTTAGCATTTCTTCTGTACTACCAAAGACTTAAATTATATTCAAAATGGATTTAGTGTTAAATGTATTTTATTATATGCTGCATCTTTGAAAAACTCACTTTCTATGAAATATAGTTAATGATAGTGTAATTCTATCTAGTGGACATTAGTTCCTAATATTGTATGTAAAAGAAAATATACTAGCCCTTGTTAGAACACTATGTCACACTTCCCCATTCCCCTCTGAAAACCCTCAAATCTTCTGTCCTTGTTTCCTCCTTTACATCACTTTATGAAATTACATCACATTTTCTTTTTTTCTTACTTTGACTATGTTCTTTTTTAAGAGAGAGAGAGAGAGAATTTTTTAATATTAATTTTTTAGTTTTCAGTAGACAAAACATCTTTATTTTATTTTATTTGTATGTGGTGCTAAGGATCAAACCCAGTCCCCCCCCCCCCCNGGTGCTGAGGATTGAACCCGGGCTACCCACATGCCAGGCGAGCGCCCTACCGCTTGAGCCACATCCCCAGCCCAACTATGTTCTTTTTGATCACTTTTTCCATTCTGGGCTTTTTAACTGCCTATCATTTTTTCCCTGTTGACAAATGAAGCATATGTTTTCATCTAATCACCAAGTTCATCCATTTGTAAGTCATACATTTTGTCAAAATGAGTCCAAATGATCAAGGAAATTCTTCACAGAGTCCCCAGTGTCTGTATTTAATGTTGACCTTTTGCCTTACAGACTTGTTATAGAATTGTCATCTTGAAATTTCTTTTCATTTCAGGGTTTCTTATACCTCAAATTCTCTTCATTTTTTTATTCTTGAATTCATTCTATTTTTGGTTTTGCTAAACCACATTCTCAAATAAATTTATTTTTTTCAGAAGTGTGGGCTGTTATTAAATCTCTTTAGTCCCTGCTTGTCTGAAAACTATTTTGCTCAGTAAATAATTTTCCTGAGTATGGAACTATGCTGAAAAAACGTTCCTTCAGGACTTTGAGACATTGCCCCATTATCTTTTGGCAACTAGTGTTTACAATGTTTTGCATGATTATGGTTCTTTTCCCATTCCTCACTGCTCTCCCATCCTCTAGAAGCTTTTAAGATGATGCTTTTATCATTATTATTCTGAAATTTTAGTTATGTGTCTGAGTGTGGGTTTTGCTGTGCTTATTCTTCTGGACATTTACTGGGCTCTTTAATATTGGAGATATGATTTTGTGAAATTATATGAATTTTTCTTCTATTATCTCTTTTTTCTTCCCTCTGTTTTCTTCTTCCTTCTTCTGAAACTCTGATTAGATAGATATTCAACTTCCTAGATGTTATGTTCCATCTCTTAATTTTCTTCTGTATTTTCTCTTTTTTCAAGTTTATTTAATTAATTCTATTCTTAATTTTTAAGAATATTCTGTTTCCTTTACATATTCCTTTTGATAACATTCTATTCTTAATTTATTATGCAAAAATCAAATATCTGTGAGGATTTTTTGTCTGTAGCTTACCCATTTATTAATATCCTCATGGTAGTTTAGGACCTTAACATGTGTTAAAATGATCTTGTAAATAGATTTTTCTGTACTTAGAAACCTCTTTCCCTCTTTCCAGCATAACTGTGATAGTGTTTCTTGACAAATTTATTAGTCTTTCACTCTATGAACATATTCTGAGTACCTTCTACATTCAAGGTACTGTGCTATACACTGAGATTTTAAAAGTCTCCAGGCAGAGCCTATAGAATATTCTAGGAGTTTATAATCCATTATAGTGCTTCTGCAATTTTTTAAAATTCTTGCTAGCTACATACTTTTATAATGGACTTTTTGCATATCCCCCAAGAAGATTCTGTCAGGGGATAATTTCTGTAATTTGTTTTAGAAAAGCAACAGAAACACAGAATTTTTAAAAATGTTTTGCCAAACTTCACACTCCCCACCCGTGCATTGATTCTGACCAACACTCTCCTGGTGAACTGGGAATGCTCCTTAAAAATCTATGATCCAGGGCTGGGGATGTGGCTCAAGTGGTAATGCGTATGGCTCGCCTGGCATGTGTGGGGCACTGGGTTAGATCCTCAGCACCACATAAAAAATAAAATAAAGATGCTGTGTCCACCGAAAACTGAAAAATAAATATTAAAAAATTATCTCTCTCTCTCTTTAAAAAAATCTATGATCCAAATGAATACATTAATGCTATAGTGGTATGAAATAATTTTCCACACCGTTGCATGCTCATTGATCCCACAGGATGAGAAACTTAGCAGGGCATTCTCTCCATAAGAAGATAAGCAATACATTTTACATACATGGACCCCACCTGCAGCATACTTCCCTTTCTGTGTCTTACTAAACCTGAGCTTTCTAATAGGTTTGTGTTCAGTAAGAGATTCATGAAGTTCAAACTAAGCCAGGTGAATACAGAGCAGCTCAACACAAGCAGCTTTAACCAGTGCCATTGTTAAGTTCTTGGGGAACCTTTCATTACTCCCATTCTGGGAAAGCACATTTGGTAACAGAAGGAGCACAACATCAAGTGACAGACAGGTCTGAGGTCATACCCTGCATCTGCCACTTGGTAGGTGGGTTTTCTAAGTTAACTTAATGTTGTAGCTTAATTTCTTTTTTTTTTTTTTTTGGTTTCTTCACAAAATGGGAAATAATCATTATCATAGTATCTTATAGTTGAACCCAAGGGTCAAAGGTTATTGGCAAGTCTGTCACTGTTCAGCTAAAGTACAAAAGTCACTGAAGATAGTTTATGGGTAGGTATCTTCTTTGCTAGAGTCACTTTTCCCGTGCTTAACATCCCATCCTAGATGCAGTCTGGAGCCCAGGAATCTAGTTCTGCATGCTTGGCAACAGTATACTGGACATCCCTTTTAATTTAGCTTCCTGGATGCCAGAAGGGAACAGGTATTCTAGTTCAATTGCCTTTCTCTTTCTTCCTTCTGTATTATCAAAGCTGATTCAACATATAACAGATTGTGCAGCTCTGTAAAGTCTACAAAACTGTTTAACATGTAACTGTGGTGCTCAGATGTTCACATCTTTCAGAATCACCAGAGGGTTTATTAAAACACAGACTACTGGCCTCACCACCAGAGTTTCTGATTTAGTAGGTCCTGGATGGGATCTGAGAATGTGCATTTTTGTAGTGCTGGGTATTGAACACAGGGCCTTGCACATGCTAAGAAAGTGCTTTACCACTGGGTTACATGCCAAGCCCAGAGAACTTGCATTTGAACAAGGTGATAGTTTAGTGACCACATTTGGAGAAACCCTCATATGGATCATCTCAAGACTGTATTAAAGAAGCAGGTAGCACCTACCAGAAATCAAAAGATGCCTTCAAGGGTACTGCTTACCACGTGTTCCTTCAAAGTTTGTGTTCATTTTCTGAAGTCACTTCTTTGGAATCAAACAACAAGAGCCCTATCAAAGTAAAAACAAAAAATGTGTTATATGTGTTATAAGTGCTCCAATAGACATTTTAGTTTACCTCAGACACTTCTCATTTTAATTTACTTTGGTGTCAGTAAACTTTTTCTTAAGGTGCCAGAGAGTAAATATTTCGGGGTCTATGAAACATACAGTCTCATCACAATTATCCACTCTGTACAACATTGGGCAGAGAAGTGAATTTGACCTTATTCCAATACAACTGTAGGCCTCCAAGCCATAGTTTACCAACTTATATCACACTCAAGGGTCCTGAGGAAGACCCTGATAGAGATCCGAATCCTTTGTCTTTTGGTAGGAGAGGCTTAAATAGGACCCTAAAAAGGGGGGTGAGGTAGTCAAGCTTAGATTACCAATAAAGCTTTAAGGATGATAACAGAATCTCTTAGGGAAAGGGTATGGAGAAGAATCCATGGGTCTAAAAGAAAACATCTTTGCTTGAGTGACCATCCTTACAGTGACCATTAAGTTCAACAAATTCATAATCATAAACTATGATTCTGCTTTAGGCCTGTGAGGTAAAAGTCAAAAAGAAAGGAAGTCATAGGTGCAGGCCTACATAATATGCAACCCCAGATGATGGGAAGGAGAGGTCAGTGCATAGAAGAGAACTCAAACCATTCTTCCCAGCCTACAAGGGCAGCAGGAGGAAGATGAACCTGAAGCAAAACAATTAGCCATAACTCTTGGAATTTTAAATAGATGTATTTTAAACTTATCTTCTATATCTTGATTTATCTTTTTTCCCCTTCTGGGATCTTTGTTTTAAAAAAACTACTATATTGGGCTCTTCTATTTTATTTCATCAAATGTCATATAATTCTAGATTGTACATTTCAACTTAGAAATGTGGGTACAAGTTGGTTTTTTGCAAAAGTAGTTAGTATTGATTTGTTCTGGTGCTGTGTCAGACTCTTTCTCTGAGAGAGGAAGTATATCATCCACTGGGAAGTTTTATTTTTGAGCATGAAAATACAGAAATAAGATAGGCAGGTTGAACATCTTCCCTATTTTCAAAACAAGGAAGCCATTACTAGGACATATCAATAACCACTATAGGACTCCAGACCATTCCTTTATCAAGTAATTTTCCTGTTTGGAAGTAGAGGCAGTCTCTCTTCATGAGGATGTGGGGTGGCATACCTCCTACAGCTACTTGTGAGATACTATTTCATTATTTATTCTGAGCTTCATCTCATTCCCCCCTCAAATTCTGCATGCCTGATAACTTCTAGCTCAGAATTCTTCCACTTTCAGAGGTTGCTCAGCTGCCTCTTCCCCTTCTGCTTTCTTCTGTGTTATCATGTGGGGCATCCACCACTATTTCATATGTCCAAATTACCACTTATCTTTCAGTCTTTCAGGTTTTTGTCAGGATCTCTGTTCCTAACCCTGGACATACATCCCCCCTTTTTAGTTCTGTTATAGATGCATTTCCTTATATATGTCCTTACTGTCATTTCAGTGGGATTTGAAAAGAAGAAGTGAAGTTTGAATGTATTTTAGATAAACCTCATTCTAAAGTCGGCTCCTTGGCAAAGAGAATTATAGAAAGTAGTTGGCTATTTATATTAATTTAGTTATTCTATCTTTCAAATTTAGTTCCCACAAGTTCCTTTTTTAAATTCACTTTTTATTTTTTTGTCAATGGACCTTTTTAAATTCATTTATATGTGGTGCTAAGAATTGAACCCAGTGCCTTAACACACGGTAGGCAAGTGCTCTGCCACTGAGCCACAACCCCAGCCTCAACAAGTTCCTTTGGTATTCTAAACATTAAAATGCTAGTTGGCATACTCTATTACTAAATTATATGTGATACACATTTATCAATTATATGCAAATGTTAACTGTTATTAAACTACCCAGTCCACACAATTAAAATGTGTATGTACATGTTTACAAAGTTTATAGTTTACAAAGTATTCACATTTATCTCAGTTGAGCCTCTTTATAAGCCTTTAAGTTAGATATATCAGCCAATACTAGTTGCTACATAGCATTAAAAAGAATTAAAGCCTTTTGCTTCTAGCCTTGGAGTGGCTACTTAACTTGCTGGAAATGATCTTAATCTTGTATAACTTACTTAACTTTTCTTTTACTCATTTTTCCTATCTATGAACTTAGAATAATATTAGCAACTCTCTCATAGCATGATGATAAGAAATTAGAATACCTGCAAAACTGTAGAACAGGATCTGGCACATAATAAATAGTCAAAGAATATTAAATATTGTTAGTAATATTTTCTTTATCATTTTTCCTTTATTACCTTTTACACATGACAATGTGATACCAGATCAGTCAAGTCATTCTTGGACTCAGTAAATAAGAAATAGATCCTGGACACAAATTTGTGAGTTCTATGCACCTGCAAAGACTATAAGTTGGAGATGATCATAAAGGTTCTCTCCTCTCCCTAAGTAACTACCAAAGATTTGTAATGTCCTGTAAAGTCTATGGGTAAAAGTGGGAGGTTTCTATTTAAAATGGACATTCAATGTCTACTTCTGTGCTTACTTTTTTTTCTGTTCAGAGGTAGTTCAACAATTCCAAACACAGTATTTTCAATCTATTTTTAAAAGCTATTTACAAAAAGTTTTACTCTACTACTTCTACTTTTAAATATAGCAAACATTTCAAAGTATATAGAAGGACTAGATATTCCACATAAGAATCTGCAATTTTATTTACCAGTGCACACAGCACTGGTAAATAAAATTGCACACATAGCAATGGTTATAATCTGAGGTATCTTCTAATATGACCATTTTGTCTTTGAACCTTCCCCTCTTCACTTTCTTCTCACTACTTTCAGTCCAGTGGACAAGTATAAGCATATGTTATGCTTAGAGGTGGTTAAACAAATTCATACCCAGAAGTCATTTACAGAGGGTAAGCTTTCCTATGAATTTCAACACAAAATGTACAAAATTGCTAATTTTTCTAACTACCTGATCATATCCTGGCAATCTTTTTAACATCTACATTGGGACTCATTTGTCCATTATACACACTACATACACAGCAAAAAGCAAATGCACAAAACACAGAAAAATAATGTCTGAGGATGTTCAAGTATGAACACACTAACAAATTACCTTTTGCAATTGCTTCCCTCCCACCTCCTCCCCATCACTGAACAAGTACGGTTAGTACTATGCTGCTCATAGAGATGGTTTGAGAATTTCATTCACAAAAAACAATATTTTATATAAATTTTAGCAAAAATGTATTTACAAAGTGATATTTTACTACCTCTACATTTAATATACATCAGGCACTTGTAAACATCTTGATAGACTAGATGTTTCAAGTAAGGACTCAGTTTGTCCACTATGTACATGTTAATCTTGACTAAACTTTACACATATAACAATAGTTGTAATTAGAAAATGTCTGGCGCTTCACTGACCCAGTGGGCTATAGCACTTACATTTTCAGAAGACAATCCTTCCTAGGAATTTCAACAACACTTATAAAATTTGTTTACTAATTCTACTTTTAACATACACTAGCAATCTCTTTAACATCTAGAAAGACTAGATGTAGATTAGGATTTATTTGTCCTTTTATACACTACATACACAGCAAAGTTAGACAAACACATAGAATAATGGTTACTTTTGCCTCATTTTAAGGACACTGGCATGGCACTCTGAAGAACCAGTACACAATGATATATAGTGCTAAACAGGGGGTCTGGCTATTGTCCCCCCAAAAATCTCACAGGATCTGGGTCTGACAAGGAATAAAATGCACACAAAAAACAAAGGCTGTAATAGGAAAAAATGTGTTTACATATAAGCAGCCTGGCACAGGGCCTCCTCCTCCTCACAGTGGGAGTCTTCCCCATGTCCTCTAACCCACTGAACAAGCATGGACAAGTGTGGCTCCTAGAGGTCTAACAACTCCATTTCATGCACTTCCAGGATACAATTCTGATTTTTTTCAAACAAATGGGCATTTA
>NW_026000249.1:30022841-30033259 GCF_001458135.2 Marmota marmota marmota
CCCCCCCCCCAACACATATTTTCCTGTTTTTATTGTGTGTCTCACTCAATCCTCCACATTAGTGAAAATCCCACCTCAAACTCCTAAGTCAGAGTGACTTAGAGGAGGCAGAAGAATCTAGTAATTAGCATTACATTATTTAGAGTCAAAGAGATCTGCGTTTGAATCCAGTCTGCAATATGTCAGCTGAATCATCTGAGATAAAATACTTCACCTGTTTGAGCAAGTTTGCTCACAGTGAAATGAGGATAACAATAACATACCTTCCATGTACATTTTATTGGAATGACTAAATGAAAATATGTTGGTGAAACACAATGGCTTCTAGTAAATATTCAGTAAATGGTAGCTGTTATTCTTCTCATCTGCACATATTTTCTCTACATCTGTTAAATTGCTGATCATTTCTGGAGAAGTACTAGACATTTCTGAATCCACCTCTCTTCTCCCAGTGGACTGAGAGACTTTTGCAGACAGCTGCACCCATGTGTCTGATATCTCCTTGCACAGTGCCTTATACCAAACAGATGCTATGAAATGGAGATTGCACTTGAATGTGCCTTCCTCTTGTCCAGTTGAATAGTATAATCCACAAATGACTTACTACTTAAATACAGTTTGTACCCCTGAGGCTCCTCAACCTTCAGTGTCATGAGCTTTAAGGGACAAAGTGAAAAGGTGACAGTCTCAAAAAGTAAGGCTTGAGTGGCAGTTACTTTAAGTAACCTTCTCTTTGAGGATGTCCTTGGTGTTTTCATCACACTAAGTCTGAAAAGTTGGAGATGAAATGAAAGGACAGCAAGCAGGATTTGGATGTAAAGCCAATCTACAATTTAATTTTAAAATTCATTGAAACTTCTAGGACACAGTCAAGTTTATGAAAGAAAGGAATTAATTCTGTTTCATGAATCCAAACCACATCCAGTTATTTATAGTAACGTATGACACTTTATAGTCAGAATGTTTCTGATTCTTATTTTTTCTTTCTGAACTCCCTTTATTAATTATTGCTGGCTTTCATAGAAAATTTTTATGAGTGAAAATTTGTAGAGCTAGAAGGGACCTAAAAGACCCTTTACAACAACTGCTTCAACTTAGAGGTAAGGTCCTCTGTCTCACAAATAGTAGAGACCAAATTATCACCCAGAGTTTACAAACCCAAGGAGAGGCTATGCTTTTATATGGCCACAAGATCTTTCCCTGTACACAGGGGGAACATAAATTGAAGACACATTCAAGTGGTTTCAAGTTGGTTGGGAGACCCTTCTTATATTTATATATATATATCACATTTTCTTTTTCCTTTCATCAGTTGATGAGCACCTAGACTGGTTCCATAGTTTGGCTATTGTGAATTGTGCTGCTATAAACATGGGTATGTATCACTGTAGTATGATGATTTTAATTCTTTAGGATAAATATTGAAGTGTAGAATAGCTGAATTAGTGTTTCCATGTCTAGCCCTTTAAGGAACCACCATACTGATTTCCATAGTGGTTGTACTAATTTTGGGGAAAGACTGAATACAGCCCTGGTCTTAGTCTGGCAGCATACTTGTGAAATATTCCTAGCAAACCTGTGTGCAGTCCTCAAATTCAATGTGACGTAGTTTGCAAAATTGTGTACATATTATGCAAGCATGCATATACACACACACACGAACAGTAAAATCTGTCCTAAAAAAATGAACTCAGATAATTCAAAGTTTGTATTGTAGAGCAGTGGTTCTCCAACCTGAAAATCCAGAAAATTACCCTGGGGAGCTTATGAAAATCTACATGGTTGGGCCCCAGCCCTAGAGAGACTGAGTCAGTACATCTGGGATGTAGCCCAAGTATTTGGTGTTTTAACCAGCTTTTGGGTGATGTTGATATAGCTACTCTGGAAACAACTCTGTGCTTGACACTGGTGTAGGACAGGTTGTGACTTGGCCATGAATACAAGATAAGAGGTTCAGCACTTTAACATTACTGTCAGAAGCTTCCTGAAATTCATGTCACATATTTGTTCTCCTGTCTCCAGCTTTGTCCTCCCCACCCTGTTTCATTCAAGGCTGTACCCTCAGCCATAGTGGTGTCTCAAAAACCTAAATGTGCTCAATCACTGCTGCTTAAAAATGTTAGTGGCTCCCTTTGCCTTTGTACAGTGTATGGGTCCTTTCACAGCCCTTCTTAACTCTTCAATTCTATACTATGCCTCTTATAGGATAGCTTGTATTACCCCAAAAGAGCTACAATGTCTGTTACCTACATCTGGAATGCCAATTCTATTTCTCCTCAAATTCAACTCCATGGGAAGGCCTTTCGATACTTTAGGCAATGTCCCTCAAGGATCCAGGCCATGCATTCTTGCACAGGGTAGAAATGGCCTTGGTGGCATGGCTGAGCCCTCCAGTAAACTGGGAACTTTTTAAAAACAAGCACAGAGTCTTGGTTTTCAGTGCATGAATAAATAATTTCATAAATTATCATTGAACTTGTGTTATTCCAGACCTGCCTGGCAAGAATTAACAACCACACCTGCTCTTCCTGGGGAAAAAGATTGTGTGCTTTCTTAAGAATCTGAGCTACTGTTGGAAAAATTCACTCACAAATAGCATAAGAAAATGACAACATGCCATTAATAACCCAGAAGAAGCTGTATCTGTTTTAAAATTTTTCCATCTGGGCATTACAAACCACAAAAGCAACTGTTTTGCCTCCACAAAGAACATATTTTTTAACAGCACACTTTCCCAAAAGGACACCTCCTCCCTCCATTCATTTTGATCTATTCTGATTTAATTTAAAGTTTGAAGATGGGGTCTGACCTTATCTATCAATGGCTGAGCCGTTGTCTCATGGAAATGCAGTTTGAAACTCATTAATAGAGTAGCCTGTGTATTATAACTTAGAAGCTGTGGGTTATCACTGATGCTTGCAATTGCTATGGAAACCGGGTTCATATGCACCTTTCAAAGAGTCTGCTTTAAAACTGGGGGGAAAAAGATGAAGAAAAAGAAGGCTCCTTGGAAGAATAAGCTATGTAGTACCCAGCATGCATAGGCAGGTTCAGTGATGCAAAAATGCTCTGCCTACACAATGATAAAAACAATTCTTTATATTTCTTAAGAGCTAATAATGGATAACCTTGTATTAGAGAACTGTGTTTATACTGGTGGGGAAGAACACCTGAGGCAGCTTTCCCCCATGCCCACATGTTGACACACAGAGATACACACCAATAATTTTCAGTTTTTCCCAGACCTTTTACAGTCTGCATCCATAAATCCTCCACAGTCATCTGCACATGCAGGTTTGGCTGCTGAAGCCCCACAAGCATAGCTGGTGGTCAAGAGCTTGGTCTATTCTGCTTCTCCTTAAATGTGTATTTTGGAATGTTGCATCCTGTTGCTTATGTACTGAATTTTCTGATTATGAAATGGTAGTGCTAATTTCATCAAGGTTCTTTTTAAAAATATTTTTAGTTATAGATGGACACAATGCCTTTATAATATTGATGTTTTTTATGTGGTGCTGAGATCAAACCCAGTGCCTCATATGTGCTAGGCAAGTGCTGTACCACTGAGCCACAATCCCAGCCCTTCATCAAGTTTTTTATATGAAGTTATTTGATGTGCTCCTCCCCAAATATGTGTTTTGAAGGCTCCATCCCTCTTTCTTTCTCCTTGTGTAGATTTCTCCCTAATCGCTGAAGTGTGTTGTTGTGCTGGGGAAATAATGGTGTGAGCATCATCTTGTGGAAAAGGATTCTCCAAGTTGACCACCCCTCAATGTAGGCCCATGTGTTATTTCCTCTAATGGCCCCATCACCTCCTCATGTATGTAGTCTTTTATGGTTTGCCCCTCTTCTGTATCCCATCCCCAATTCTAGCCAAATCTCCTCTTATGCTGAGCAGGAACAGGTCACTGGGGTTGGGTTCCTTCTGTCCTCACCTTTAGAAAGTAGGAACTTGGAACACAGCAGTCCTCTTCTCAAACTGGTGCTTGTTCTGCAGCCATCTGGAATGCACCTTTGTTGTTCAAATAGATATACAACCCCAAACAAAAATCTTGCCCCTCTTTGAATACAGGTATCTTCTTCCTCAAGAGGCCTTCATAAATAACATTTCAGGCATCTCCTTCAATTCTTGAATCTCTTTTGTGGCATTTGTCTTTCTCTCCCTAGCCCAGGCAATTGCCCCTGACATGTGGCTATGCTTAATATGTGCTCACGCAAATACACTGTATTATTTCATATAACTGTATATGAATCTACAATTTATATACCATTCATATACAATTTAATTCTCAATTTAAAAAAGGAAACACAAACTTTTGGGGCTTTCTTCTGTATATATTCAGGAACTATATTACTGATTTTCTCTTTCTTTCATGAAAAATGGAGAAACTCATTTGATGTCTAAAAACTAATTGTATCAAACAATAAGCTAACAATAGCAAGTTGTAAACCAAAATGTTTTAGCTTAGTAGCTGAATTTTCTTTCTTGTATATAGCCCTCTGATATTCAATCTATTTTCTCCACACACTGGGAAACTGAATAGACCTTGATGGTCAAAATAGAAATGATACTGCTGCAATAAAAGAAAATATTTGAGGGAAAGGAGATTTCCTAATGCCATGACAATCTATGATACATCATAAAGGATTGGGTATGTACTGGCTCAACAGGACTGACGAAACAAAAGATAAAGTTTAGGACATATATGAGAAGGGAACATTGAGATAATATTATAATTTTAAAAATCACACCAAATTTGTCCACCTAGTGTCTAAAAAACCAGGGTATTGTTCCAATTATAACCTGACATCTCCTCATAAAAATGGCTACTTTTGATTTTTTTTTTAAATTGTCATTTCCTTGTAAATCTTGAATTAAAATTGAGAAATTTTAAAGGTACTAAGCTAAGGAAATTCAACAATAAATCTTATAATGTATTCTCTCTCATTTAAACAGGAAAATCATCCTGAAGACAAGTTGTTTTCAGCCTAAATACCAACCCAGACAACCTTCCGTATCAATTGTATTTAACAAAATCTTCTAGTACATCTAGAAGTGAATATAGATTTGTCTCCATTTAAGCCTTCAACACACTAAAAAACTATATACACATTAACCAGTAGATTTATAAAAGTGATGTGGTTTTGGACTAATGTCAAGATCTACGTTTGTAGCAAAGAATTAGGCGCAAGAACAGATAGCCATTTTCCACCAAATTATTATTTTTTAAGATTACCATTTAATTTCTGGTAGTACAATTTAACCGATAGGCAAATCATCCGTTAAAGCATGAATTATGAAAGAGAAGAAGCATTTGATAGTAATTCACAGCAGCAAAGGTCTTCTAGGCGTTGGTAGACTGGGTGTGTAGTTCTTCCATTGTGTGAGCTTCTTCTGTAGTAGTCTTTTCTTCATTTGTAAAATGTAGACTTTCTTGATTTTTATCTTCTTCCGCTTCAGCTTGTAGGTCTTCTGAAATTAATTCTCTAGCTAACTTGATGTTCAGTCCTTCGTTGTAATGAAGCTTCCTTTTCATCTCAAACTGTCTCTGTTTCTCTTGTTTATCGAGAAGGTATTTGCTGGTGTGTGCTTCACTGCTGTCTTGCTCTTCTTCCTGGCAATCGGGCCCAAATGCGTTAGTGGCTGCTAGTTTCTTAGCTAAGATGTCTGGAGTCATGTCTTCTTTTGCTTCGACTTCACTGGGATCTTCCCCATCATCTTGTACACTAACGCAGAGAGTGCCAGGCTCGTTTATCTTCATTAAATCATAGTCTCTGTATGATGAACGGTGCGTCTCCAGAATGTTGGATTCATCCCACCTCTGGGATTTCTTTCGCTGCACCTCCTGGGTAGCACCTCCTGATGGCTGGGCAGGAGATGCTACCGAGGAACTGGTGGAAACTTTGTTTTTCAGGATCCCCTTGATCGGGCGGTGGGAGGTGGTGGAGGCTGCCATGCTTGGCGAGCAAAAGCTGCGGAAGGTTGGGGCAGCAGAGCAGCCGCCCGCTGCGCTCGGGCTGAAACAGCAGCCCGAACTGTCTGGCCAGCATCTCCCAACACCCTAACGGTCAGCACCATGGCCCAGGCATCACAAAGGATACCACAAGCCTCTTCACAATGCCACCTTCCTCCGTCACAGCCTATGTCACTGCCAAGGTCACCAGCTACCGGCGCAAGCAGGCGGCCATCTTTTTTTTTTTTAAATGTAATAAGATAGGAAATATGGAACTTCACCACACTTCGTCTACAGAGAAACTATGTAAAATGTATTTGTTACTGTCAAAATTTGAAAACCACTACTTTGGAAAGATGGGAGGCATCGGCCAGAAGGTGATAACTCTCCTCTTTTTCCTGTTCTTCCTCTCCCACTCTGTTTCAGAGAATGGCCCCAACATCAGCCTCTTTGACCACATGGTACCTGAGTGTGGTTCTTGGTCCCTTCAGATTGCTCACTCTCCAATCCAGCCCTATGACGCTGGCCTAAATATTTCAAGAAATTCTCATTTTATCTCTTCTGCCACCACCCAATCTCTTATCCACCATCTGGCCACAGTGATCTTCTTAAAGCTCCCATCAGATATTGTCATGTCTTTCAAACCTTTCAAAGGCTGCCCATTATCTCTAGTATGAAGCTGAAAGGAGCTGTATCATCTGTTCAGTGTGTGTTCAGACAGCTATTTGAAGCTTTCTTCCCAAAACTTCTCTCCACCCTACCTCCACTTTTCTGTTATAGCCTTTCAATTTTGAGAGCATTGATGGTACAAGTACCCTTTTCCAGATTCTTCCTACAGCCTGGAGGGCCCCTTCAGATTTCAGCTCAGTCTTTATTGGTTTGTGGTATCCATTTCCCATCCCCCAAAGCAAATAGTCCTCCCTGTATTTTCATGGTATATTCTGTTCTCCCTGGCAACACTTGGAGTCATTTGTAATACATTACTTGTGTACTTTAGATGGTAAATGCCAAGAGGAAAAAGAAACTCAGACTCCCTCCTTTGACCAAACTTTAATCAGTTTCCTCTCAGCCCTCTTAGGCTTCCTTGCTGTGCTTGCAGAATCCAGTTTGAACAAGAATCCTAATAAGTCAACTTAGTGAAAACCCCCACCCTTAGTGATACTCCTGGCTCCTGACCATACTGAATATCTGTCCAAATTTCACATGCCCCATACTAGATATTTAATTACCCTGGCCTGCCTTAAGCAAAAATCCTATTGGTTCAGTCTAGCAAGAATTACCCCTTACCCTTGTTGTTTCTTCTTACTAAATTTCCATCCACTAATCCCCACCCTACTTCTTAGCTATAAAATGTCATTTATCATATTGAAGTTAAGCCCAGTTCCTCCATTGTAAATCTCCACTGCACTGGTCCCTGTACCTATTGCGATAGCCCCCTATTGAACAGAATTTCCTAGATTTTAACAAATGTTATGAATAACGTTTTTTTGGCAGTTATGTTAACAGTGACTTAATATGATCAGATTCATCGTTGGACTTCTGAACCCCTCACCCAGAATCCCAAACGTACACCCTTGAAACCTTTGTCTTCACTTCTGCCTAACTGATCAAGGATCCTTTGGTAAGTCTGATTTCTGAACCAGTGTTCTGGAAAATGATCTGTTAAAGCATGGTGTGGATAGATTTTGGATCTTATGATTTGGAATGCGCACTTTAAAGTTGAGTTGGAGTCCTGGGTTTCTTTTGAAAGATACCTAATTTGGCCTATTTTCTATTGCTACAGCTGAGTACCACAGAATGAGTAATTTATAAAGAATAAAGGTTTATTTGGCCCATGGTTCTGAAGACTGAGAAGTTCAAGATTGGGTATCTGCATAAGATTAGGTCCTTCCTGCTGGTAGGGACTCTCTGTGGAGCCCCAAAGCAACACAGAGCATCACATGATAAAACTCAGCCTACTACTTCAGGTCTCTCCTCCTTTTATTATAAAATCAGTCTCTTTGGAGTCCCCACCCTTATCTCCTCATTTAACCTTAATTACCTCCCAGTGGCCCCATCTCCAAATACCATAGTTAGATGAAGTTTGTAACCTTCTAATACCTCACAATGGGGGTCAAATTTCAACATTAATTTTGATGGGAACAAACTATAGCAGTACTTGATGGACCAGAAGTCTTTCTTCCTGGCTTTTTTGTCTGGATTGGGGGTTACATTTATTCCCTGACTCCTGGAATTGGCTCTGGGATAGAAAATTCTTCCTGCTCAAGTGGGAATTTTTATTCCTCAAGTGGGAATTACTTCCTGACTCCCTAGGCTGGAAATTTATTCCCAGAGATTTGTGAGACCTCTCTTTTGTGTTTGATTCTGCTTCTCCCATTGAAACTTCTCAATAGTCTAAAAGCCCACTTCTCAAAACCACTGATGACTGTATATCCTGCTAGATTTTGCTCAGGATTATTTGTAATTTTAGTAGCCTCCTTGTAAAACTTGAGATCTCCCTAAACTAGCTCCTGAAAGCCTTTCTGTTCCTATCACCTATGCTCTTCATTCTTTGTTTTATCACCTCCAATCTTTAATTCCCTTGAAGACTGGGGATGTGGCTCAGTGGTAGAGAGCTTGCATAGTATGCATGAGGCCCTGGGTCTGATACCTAGGACTGAAAAAAAGAAAATATATATATTTCTTTTAGATCCCTTGAATACTTTCATATGTCACCTTTTAAGTCCTGTTTCTTTCAACCTTCTGACCACTACCCCTGCCATACTTTTCTCTTCCCACTCCATTTCCTCAACTCCCTCAGGCACTGACTTCAACTTTAGTCCTTTGCTACCATTAGGGGCTCTAAAGTGACTCAGAAACTCCTGAAAGCAACTCTCTGGGGCTGAAAAGAAAAGCTAATTGGAAACAAATTGACTATTTTGTTGCCTCAAGTGGATTTTGGAGATACCCAGTCATCTGTTTGATGTACCTTCAGTCTCTTGTCTAAAATTAAATAAAAAAAAACTTTCATAAGATTACATATCAGGGCAAAGGAAAAATTTGGCAGTCTTTGCCAAAAAAATAATTGGTAAAAATTTTTAGCCCTTATGGAATAGGGTGCTCAACTTGTCCCATTTTGGTCAGAAACACAATATAAAATATAAAATTATATACTATCTCCTGACTCATAACCAAAATTCTAAAGTTAAAGCTACAAGTTCTGTTTTCTTCTGTAAATCTATATGTGTGTGTTTGGGGAAGTGTAATGTATTTTATGTTATTCTACTTTTGGATGATATCAAATTAATTTATAAAATCTCTTAAAGGAGGTCTATTCAAATTGATATACAGATATATGAGACCTATAAAGATTAAATATTACTGAATTTGTCAGAAATCAGAACTAATTCAAATGTTTTTTTCAATTTCACATGACTTGGTTAATCTTTGGTAAGATTGGTTTAATATTGTTGGTTTAATAAAAATGGGAATATCTTATAACTTGTTAACATTAAATAGGAAAGGAGCATACATTATATTTTTGAATGACTATAATTTTTAAATTTTATTGGTGCATTATAATTTTACATAATAGTGAGATTCATTATGATATAGTCATACAGGCACATAACATAATCTATTAATTTCATTCCCTAGTACCTCCCCTTTCCCTCATTTCTTCCCTCTCCCTGGTCCCCCCCCGCTTCCACTACTCTTCTGGTCTTCCTTCTAATTTTATTAGATCCTATCTTTTATACATTTTTTGTTTCTAGCTTCCATATAAGGAAAATACATTTTTATTCTACCTGGGTTTACTAGTATGTTATCTCTACTACATATTTTAAATTATAAATTCAATCTTAGAACAAGTGTACAAGTAAAAGTTCAGTGTCAACCATTCCATGTACATCAAGCAGAACAGTTAAACAAAGAAGATGTGTTAGCTTTTTAAAATAACTTTATTTTATTTGTTTATTTATTGTTTATGTGGTGCTGCAGATCCAACCCAGGGCCTCACATGTACTAGGCATGCACTGTACTACTGAGCTACAACCCAAGCCCTATGGTTCACTTTTTTAGGTTTTGCTTTTTGATGCTTGCCTGACAATGCATATACTTTGAAAATAGTTAACAGGGAGATGATGGCTATCCTTGATTGATGTTATAATGTCTGCCTGAAAGCAGTTTCCAAAATGTTTGGGACTGTGAGACTTTAGAGTTGCACAAAATTAAATCAGATAATAGATATTAAATATCTAGATCATTTCTTTTTTTTTATTTTATTTTTTTTAATTGGTTGTTCAAAACATTACAAAGCTCATGACATATCATCTTCCATACATTTGATTCAAGTGGGTTATGAACTCCCATTTTTTACCCCAAATACAAGTTGCAGAATCACATCGGTTACACATCCACATTTTTACATAATACCATATTAATGACTGTTGTATTCTGCTACCTTTTCTATCCCCTACTATCCCC
>NW_026000249.1:30036583-30038621 GCF_001458135.2 Marmota marmota marmota
GGGGACCCTTCTCGCTGCCCGGGCCACGGGGGGCCGCTTGCAGAGCCGGTTGGGCGGTGGCTGCGTGATTGGACCTCTGCGCCCACGTGGCCGGCCAAGATTCACTTGTCTGGGGCCAACTGTCACCTCTAATATAACTTACTAATTCCTGGCAGGTCTCCTTTCAGCAGAATTTTGCTAGAAGTTCCTCAGTAGGTAGAATGTAGCTGTTTTAATGGGTGTTTCTGATCCGGTTAATGTGGAGATACTGAAAGTGCTGCTTCCTTGCCGGCCGCCATGTTGGATCCGTCTCTAGATCATTTCTAAATAAGACAAACTACTCAAATGTTAATTACCTAAGGTCAGGTTTATATATTCCCAGGTTGATATTTTTAGATAGTATAAAGAGACTAAAATATATTTGGGCCTATCAATAAACATGAAAAAGTGTACTGTGAGGAAATAGTACATGCCTATAAGTAGTGTGAGATGATATATTCATAAATTTTTTTTGTACAGAATGCTGGTAATGACAAACTTCACAATTGTCTACTTCCCAGTTTTCTCTGTAAAAGCAAGTTTACTGACAGTTAAAAATTATAATCAAGCTATGTAATTGAAACTACTAGAAATAATAAGGGTTAAGGGAAATTCATATGTAAAATATGCAAGGAAAGTAAGATATGTTTTTAATAAGGAAAAGTATGTAAGGTATGAAGAATGTGTTTTCATTAAAAGAATAAGAAAGTAATTTTGTCTAAAGTAAGATGACTATGTTCCACATGAGAAAGAGAAAAAGAGTAGGAAGAAAATGAAATGAATATTTAAAAAGTTGTAGAAAGTTTGTGGAGAAATACTTTTATGTGTGGTCAAGCTGCTAGGATTAGATGCATTGATTTATAAGTTTTTTCTTTCTTTGTAAGGGCTGAATAAAGTACTGATGCAAATTTATAATTTTGTTTTTCTCCCTATTAAGAGAGCAAGTTTTCTCAGATTATAGTAAAAGGGTTTTCTTTACTCAGTGAGTAATTCACTGAGGAAACACAAATTCTATGTCTCATGAAAACAATTTTGTTAAGTCTAGAAATCTCAACTAGCTGACCTCTGGACTCAGAAACTGGGTTTCCAGGCAATAATCTTCACTTTTCTTGTTTTCATAGAAATTCTCCTCATTAAAGTCTTGCCTAACTGCTTGTACCATCCATCAAATATCCTCCACCAAAAGAGAAATGGATTTAAATTGTTCAAATCTTTTTTTCTTGAACAAGAATCTTCTTGACCTCACTCAGTCAAGCTCCTGTGGACTAGAATTGAAATCCAATCTCTTTTCATCCACTGCAGTACCCCTTTGCAGTGGCCTCTCTACCTTTTGTCAAGAGTCCCCTAGTGACAAGAGTCTTTCTCCTTTTCTTTCTTTTTTTCCAGGGGAAATTGCTGGGGTTTGAAACCCAGGCCTCACACATGCCAGGCAAGTGCTCTACCTCTGAGCCACATGCCCAGCCCTTTCTAATTGTGTTTTTTTCTTTATTAAACAAAAATTATCTGGTTTGCTCATCATACCTCTATCTTTGGACCGTGTGTGTGTGTGTGTGTGTGTGTGTTGCTAGGGATTGAACCCAGGGCCTTGTGCATGTGAGGCAAACACTCTACCAACTAAGCTATATTCCCAGCCCCTATCTCTACCTTTGGATCTTTATGTCATGATCCTGTACATGGCACACAGTAAGTATTACAAAATTATCTGTTGAATGAATGCCAAATGATCCTAATAGAAATTGGGAGAATGAGATTTTTGAGTGGAAAATAAAGTGCTTCAGAGCCTTTATAGTCACAATTTGTCCAATCAGTCACATGAACATATGTGGAATTTGGGGTTTGTTATAAAGAGTGACTTTGGGAGAACTGTGACCATCCACAGAGCAGGCCCAGCGGCCTGCTGAGGGGCAGAGCCGCCCCCCACCCCCCGCGCCTGCCAGGTAGGCGGAACAGTGACCACCAACAGAAAAGGCCCAGTGGCCCGCGGCGGGACAGAGCTTCCAATCACTCCTGCAAGGTAGGC